>NC_079312.1:169103019-169459433 GCF_029931775.1 Euleptes europaea
AGGCTCCTGGAAAGGCCTCTAAAGAATTCCTCCTCCCTCTCACTACAGAGAAGACAGCCTAGTTAGATCTAACCTTGCAAAGTCTGAGTGGCAGCCGCGCCTTGACAAGGAAAGGGGGGTGGGCTTCGGGGAGGGGGTCGCTTTGTTCCCTTTTGTGTTCACGAAACTGTTGAAAAGTAAAAATTGATTGTCATGAAATCCGATTCTCCCTGGCCTGGTGCTTAATGAGCCCGTTCCTTCTTTCTCCCTGCAACATTACAATGTCGTAAAAAGAAAAAAAAATAAGACAGAGGGCGGGGGGAAAAAATTAAAGAGCCGAGCCAAAGCTCTTAACTCCCTATTTGCAAGCACTAAAAACCGCAACTCCACCTACCTGTAAAGGAATTATTTTATACACATGCATGCGCACCGGCATCTGAAGAATCAAAATTTTATGATCCTTATTGAAAGCGAGTGTTTGCCTTGTCTAAGGAGAAACAGTTCAAAAGTTCCAAATCACTGGGGCCAGATCATTTAGAAACAACTCGCACTTTAAAAAAATTAAAAATAAAGTAGCGTATTTGGAGAAAGAAGAAAAACATGCAAAGCCCGAGGGTATAGGAGGAGGGAAAGGTCTGAGCAGGAAGCCCTCTGCAATTATTTAGTAACACTTTGCTTTAAGTGCTTCCCTACTTATCTTAAACGGGGTAGATTAGAAGGGCCAGCCTCCGAGAGGAACAGCTAATGGCCCAGGTAGACTTCTGCTTTTAGCCAATGAGGATACACCAGCGTGGTGTAGTGGTTAACAGCAATGGTTCGGAGCGGTGGACTCCAATCTGGAGAACCGGGTTGGTTTCCCCACTCTTCCACATGAAGCCAGCTGGGTGACCTTGGGCTAGTCACAGCTCTCTCAGCCCCACCTACCACACAGGGTGACTGTTGCGGGGAGGGGAAGGAGATTGTAAGCCAGTTTGATTCTTCCTTAAGTGGTAGAGAAAGTCGGCATATAAAAACCAACTCTTCTTCTTCTGCCAGACCCAAGGCCAGAGTCTGGGGGGCTGTAAGCGCGTGAACTTGGAGAAAAGCAAGCCAGAAGCAAGGATCTCAGTGCCACCCTTCTAAATCCATCTGGTTTAGAAGGGGAGAGCCCTGCTTAGGATCGTAGTGTCCATCGGTGGCGGGAAGTGCCGTCGAGTCGCAGCCGACTTATGGCAACCCCATAGGCAAGGGACGGACGGAGGTGGTTTGCCATTGCTCGCCTCCGCGTGGCGGCCCCCGGACTTCCTTGGCGGTCTCCCATCCAAGTACCAGCCAGGGCTGACCCAGCTTAGCTTCTGAGATCTGACCAGATCGGGCTAGCCTGGGCCACCCACCATCCATTACCTTCTTTCAAAAGCGTCCAGTGGGGGAAACTGAGGCAAATATCTCGCACAAGGGGGCTTGCTGGAAGACGGGGGCTCATCAAGGTCAGAGGCAGGGTTTTACCAGTGCCTGGCAGACCAATGAGAGCCAGCTTGGTGTAGTGGTCAAGAGCGGTGGTTTGGAGCAGTGGAGCCTGATCTGGAGAACCGGGTTTGATCCCCTTCTCCTCCACATGAGCGGCGGACTGGATTTGTTTCCCCGCTCCAACACACGAAGCCAGCTGGGTGACCTTGGGCAAGTCACAGCTTTGTTAGAGCTCTCTCAGCCTCACCTACCTCACAGGGTGTCTGTTGTGGTGGTGGGGGGGGAGGGAAGGCGATTGTAAGCCGGTTTGATTCTCCCTTCAGTGGTAGAGAAAGTCGGCATATAAAACCAACTCATCTTCTTCCTCTTCAATGTGAAAATCCCACCTTGATCCCCTCACAGCTTGCCCCTGCCAAACAGCTATCCCCTCCCCAGGAAGAGCAAAGGAAAGGCGGTCTATGCTGAGACCTGACAAATTGGGTGGGCTCTGCTGTTTTTGAAGGCATACCTGCCGGTCCGCATCGTAGAAGATTGCAAAAGCATGCCCAAAGGTTGGCGCTTTGCCTAAAATGTTCGATTCTGAACCAGCCCAGGGCTGAACCAATAACGCCCATTAGCACCCCAAAGGAAGAAAGGGGAGTCGAATGGCAGAAGGGACAATGCATGCCCCTCTTCCAGGCAGCAGAGCTGCGCCCCGAGAAAGTCTCGCCAGGCGGGTTTTTTTATTAGGCAATGAAATGGAAATTAAACTAAAATAATGGGATCGTGCTGGAAGGGTCTGGCCAGGACAATCTGCCTGCAGGCACGGCGGATCCCAGCGAATGCTGTGTCGTGTTGATACAGCTGTGTAGCATTCACATCGCACAGAGCACCATGTCTGGCACTTATGAAGGAATATACACACCCGTCTTGCTCTCCCTTCGCCCCGTCCCCTTGCGCGCGCCGCTGCATACACCTGAACACCCTCACATAGTTCTCACATGCAGATGCTGCTCACCTCTACCATAGTGAGCCCTCGGTCTGTGGGGTGTGTGTACACACAGTGGTACGTAGAATCATAGAGTTGGAAGGGACCACCAGGGTCATCTAGTCCAACCCTCTGCACAATGCAGGAAATTCACAACTACCTCTCCCCAAAAAACACCCCCAGTGACCCCTACTCCATGCCCAGAAGATGGCCAAGATGCCCTCTCTCTCATGATCTGCCTAAGGTCATAGAATCGGCATTGCTGACAGATGGCCATCTAACCTTTGCTTAAAAACCTCCAGGGAAGGAGAGCTTACCACCTCCCCAGGAAGCCTGTTCCACTGAGGAACCGCTCTGTTAGAAAATTCTTCCTAATGCCTAGGCAGTGAGAAGGGCAAGGACCTATTAAGCTCTAAACCGGAGTTGTGATTATACATGGCGGAACTGTAATGCATGGGGGCAGCAAAGCGTCCAACGGGTGAACGTCGGAGTAAGGATGACGCGCGTTGCACCGGAGAGTCCAGGCTATCGCCGTCGGCTCCGGGTGTTTGCCCATCACCATGCCGGTCGCTGAGCTTTTCCCCTCCCCGTGGGAAAGCAGCACGAGCACAGAGAACCTTTCCATAACGCACAATTCAATTGTGGGACTCCCTGCCCCAGGATGTGGTGACGGCTGCCAACTTGGAAGGCTTGAAAAGGGCAGTGGACATGTTCATGGAGGAGATGGGTATTCATGGCTGCTAGTTAAAATGAATACTAGTCGTGATGCATCCCTATTCTCTCCAGTATCAGAGGAGCATGCCTATTATATTAGGTGCGGTGGAACACAGGCAGGATGGTGCTGCTGCTGCAGTCGTCTTGTTTGTGGCTACCCAGAGGCACCCGGTTGGCCACTGTGTGAACAGACTGCTGGGCTTGATGGGCCTGGGTCTGATCCAGCATGACTTCACTTATGTTCTTACAATATGGCTATCCGTGGCTACTAGTCAAAATGAATACTAGTCATGATGCATACCTCTTCTCTCCAGGATCAGAGGAGCATGCCTATTGTATTAGGTGCTGTGGGACACAGGCAGGACAATGCTGCTGCAGTTGTCTTGTTGGTGGGCTTCCTAGAGGCACCTGGTTGGCCCCTGTGTGAACAGACTGCTGGGCTTGATGGGCCCTGGTCTGATCCAGCATGACTTCACTTATGTTCTAACCTGCCCCGGAGTCACACCTAGCCGCCCCCGCCCATGTCTGCGAGCTCCCAAAAGCAGAGGATCCGAACTGGCAGCCAGGCTATATTTACACGGTTCACGTCTCGCGCGTCGCCTTCCGCGGAGCCGCCAGACGGGTCGTCGCCTCGGAAGGGCGCGGAGGGGGTGTTTGATAGCTCGCCGCTTCCTCCCCCCCCCGGGCCATATATATATATATTGGGTTTGGCAAAGAACTTGCAATGCACAAGGGGGGGGGGGGTTCGACAAAGATCTTGCAATGCACACGGGGGGGATTGGCAAAGAATTTACAATGCAAAAGGGGGGATTGGCAAAGATCTTGCAATGCACAAGGGGGGGTCGACAAAGATCTTGCAATGCACACGGGGGGGACTGGCAAAGAATTTACAATGCAAAAGGGGGGATTCGCAAAGATCTTGCAATGCACAAGGGGGGGTCGACAAAGATCTTGCAATGCACACGGGGGGATTGGCAAAGAACTTGCAATGCAAAAGGGGGGATTGGCAAAGAATACAATACAAAAGGGGGGATTGGCAAAGATCTTGCAATGCACAAGGGGGGTCGACAAAGATTTTGCAATGCACATGGGGGGATTGGCAAAGAACTTGCAATGCAAAAGGGGGGATTGGCAAAGATCTTGCAATGCACAAGGGGGTCGACAAAGATTTTGCAATGCACATGGGGGGATTGGCAAAGAACTTGCAATGCAAAAGGGGGGATTGGCAAAGAATACAATGCAAAAGGGGGGATTGGCAAAGATCTTGCAATGCACATGGGGGGATTGGCAAAGAACTTGCAATGCAAAAGGGGGGATTGGCAAAGATCTTGCAATGCACAAGGGGGTCGACAAAGATTTTGCAATGCACATGGGGGGATTGGCAAAGAACTTGCAATGCAAAAGGGGGGATTGGCAAAGAATACAATGCAAAAGGGGGGATTGGCAAAGAACTTGCAATGCAAAAGGGGGGATTGGCAAAGATCTTGCAATGCACAAGCCCCCCCCCCGAAACACAGCTCTCTCTCTTCCCCCCCCCCGCCCCAGAAACCCGCGCCACCCTAACTTTGGAGACACGCGTCGAGGCTGCGCGGCTTGCGTTCCGACAACTTGCAAGCCGGGGGGGCGTCGGAGCGGGGCAACGGTTCCGGCGGACCCCTCCAGCCCGTACAGCCGCCCCTAGCCTCACCGTGGCGCCGGCCGCCCTTTCGGACCGGACCGAAACCCCTCGGGTTGCCCAAACGGGAACGCGACGCCCCTCCGCCCGAAAGACCCAAGTTTGCTCCAGCGCAAGCCCCCGCCTCCACCACCACCAACTTTCCCCCTTTGCCCAAAAAAACTGCCCCCCTCCACCCCAGCCAGCCCACCGCCCCGATCCTCCCCTTACCTTTTGCAAGAGCCACTGGCCGAGGGCGAGGCGGACCCAGCTGAGGACCTTCATCTTGCAAGGGGGAGATCTTCTACCAGCATTGAAAGCGCGGAGGGAAAAAGGGGGGGGAGAGGGTTCAGGAAGAGGGTGGCTGGGGGTCGGGGGTGCGGGGTGCGGGGGGAGCTCCACGATCCCCCCCCCCAGAGGAAAAAATCCTGGAGGTGGGAAGCAGGCAGCAAAGCGCGATGCAAGCAGCAGGTTCCCGGAGCAGCAAAATCCAAGATGCACTGAGAATTATTTGGGGGTTTTTTTTTGGGGGGTGGGGTGGGGGGAGAAGCGGGGAGGAAGAAAGTTGACTCTCCTGCACTTGGGTCGGAGGGAGGGCGCTGGGTGCAGACGGGCGGGAGAGATGCTGCGCCCTAATCCCCCAGTTCTCCAATCCCCGTCTGCGCGCCGCGGGGTGGGGAGAGGGGTGGGTGGGGGGTGTTGCAATCTTCGCCCTGCACCCCTCCTCTTCCTGGGGTGGGGATCGGTTTGGGGGGAAAGCGGGATGGGGCTAGAGGAAGGGCCCTCGGGAGTTCCTCCGAGGGGGGGGAATAAAAAGAGGGGAGGCTTTGGTCTTTTTACGCACGGGAGGGTTTTTGCCTTGGGTTTGCCGCTCTCTAGATGCGCGTTTCTCCGCCGCCCCCCCATCCAAATTCTCCAAACTCAAAAAGAAGCCCCCCATGCAGAGTTTTGAGAATTCAGATGGGGGGGGGGAAATGTGCATCTAGAGAGGGGCAGATCCAAGGCAGAACCACCCATGAATAAATGGCCAGAGCTAAAAAAAATAAGCCCCCATGCAGAGTTTTGAGACTTCAGATGGGGGGGGGGGGGGAAATGATGTGCATCTAGACTAGAGAGCGGCAAATCCAAGGCAGAACCTCCCAGGCATAAATGGCCAGAGCTAAAAAAATCAGCCCCCATGCAGTTTTGAGAATTCAGATGGGGGGGGGGGGAAATGTGCATCTAGAGAGGGGCAAATCCAAGGCAGAACCACCCATGAATAAATGGCCAGAGCTAAAAAAATAAGTCCCCATGTAGAGTTTTGAGACTTCAGATGAGGGGGGGGGGAATGTGCATCTAGACTAGAGAGGGGCAAATCCAAGGCAGAACCTCCCAGGCATAAATGGCCAGAGCCAAATCAGCCCCCATGTAGAGTTTTGAGAATTGAGATGGGGGGGGGGAATGTGCATCTAGAGAGGGGCAAATCCAAGGCAGAACCACCCATGAATAAATGGCCAGAGCTAAAAAATCAGCCCCCATGCAGAGTTTTGAGAATTCAGATGGGGGGGGGGATGTGCATCTAGAGAAGGGCAAATCCAAGGCAAAACCACCCCGTGAACAAATGGCCTTAGGTCGCCCTAGGGGAGTTTGCACCGGGGAGGAAGGTTGGGTTGGGGGGCGATTGGCGCTTTTTGCATTTGGGGGGAGGAGGGTTTCGCAAGGCAGGGCGCCCCACAGTTGCACGCGAGTCAACCCGGCGGCTCCAGTAGGCCTCCCGCGGATGCCTTGCTCCGCTCCAGGTTGCAAACTGCAGCGCGTGGAATCCTTCCCCTCCCCTTCCAGTTTGAGTAATAATTGCTTTTATTTTATTGTTTTTAAATGGGGGGGGGAAGCCTGTCTTCAAACAGAGGAAGGGTTTCATTGGGGCTCTGGAACCGGCTTGCCCGTGCCAAGGCTCCCCCTGCCATGCTTCTGCAAATACGATCTAAGCAACATTATTTGAATGCCTTGGGGCAGGGACCGGTTTTATGTTTGCGCAGCACCCTGGACGGCGGAGGCTTGACAAAGAAATAAAGGGAACAGAGTAATCACCCTAAATCCCAGAGCACATGAAGCAGAGCATCAAGGAAGCAGAGCCTCTGAGCGTGTGCAGAGGGCTGGTTCCCTCACCGCTGAGACAAGCCTGCAAAAGATTGGAGATTGGGTAGAGGAGCTGTCCTAGCAGAGGTCGCTCGCTCCCAGCTTTCCAAGCAGGCTCCAGTTCCGCCATTGGTAGGGTGGCCAATCTCCAGGCCGATAGAGATCAGTTCACCTGGAGAAAAGGGCTGCTTTGGCCATTGGACTCTATGGCATTGAGGTCCCTCTCCAAACCCTGCCCTCCTCAGGCTCCGCCCCACACGGCCGCTTTGGCAATTGGACTCTATGGCATGGCGGTCCCTCCCCTCTCCAAACCCTGCCCTCCTCAGGCTCCGCCCCACACGGCCGCTTTGGCAATTGGACTCTATGGCATTGAGGTCCCTCCCCTCTCCAAACCCCACCCTCCTCAGGCTGCTCTCTCAGGCTCCGCCCCTCTAAAGATTCCCTTCCACCACCAAAGCAATGTCCTGTAAGGGCCATTGCATCCCTATATTCTGCCCCCAGATATTAAGGGCAGCATCATTTCATGCCCGCCCCCAATTTCCTCCCCTTCCTGCCCCAAGATGGCCTTTTGTGTATGTAGAGGGCGGCCTGAGTGATTCTAAAGTGCCTCACTGCATAGCGGGTAGGCAGTAATTCTTTCATTTCAGAAAAAAAAAAAGCACGGATACGAGTGTTATTTTTCTTCTCCCTTTCTCCCCTCAAAGGCTGACAGGGCTCCTCCTGGCGCGTGAGCAGCGGAGGACGTCAGAACCGCCTAGGGAGAAAATGAAGACGATCCAGGATGCAGCTGCTGGCGCCAGGTGCGTGCCCTTTCGCTGGCTCCCTGGCCCGTTTGCAGCTGGCAAGGAGGATACCCCTCCCAGCCCTACACCTGCTACCCACCCCGCCTGGCATTGTGAAGAAGTACTGGATTAGCTCGCGTCAAAGCAGGATCCTCTCTGGGACTAATGGCCTTACCCTCCTCCCCATCTAGAGGTTGGTGCCAAGTTGTTTTCTGTTGCCCCAGAAGGTCGGACCAGAACCAACGGGTTGAAATTAAATCAAAAGCGTTTCCATCTAGACATTAGGAAGAATTTTCTAACAGTTAGAGCGGTTCCTCAGTGGAACAGGCTTCCTTGGGAGGTGGTAAACTTTCCTTCCCTGGAGGTTTTTAAGCAGAGGCTAGATGGCCATCTGTCAGCAATGCTGATTCTTAGGTAGATGATGAAAGGGAGGGCATCTTGGCCATCTTCTGGGCATGGACTAGGGGTCACTGGGGGTGTGTGGGGGAGGTAGTTGTGAATTTCCTGCATTGTGCAGGGGCTTGGACTAGATGATCTTGATGGTCCTTTCCAACTCTATGATTCTATGATCTACCTGGATGAAGCCATGCCAAAAGATGGGCAGCGACAGAGAAGGATCCAGGTGTGACTTGCAATGGGAGCCACAGTTGACGAAGGGTGGTGCTTTTTGGCTACCAAAAGTGCCAGCTTGTGGGCTTCAGGAATGGGGGTGGGGGTGGCAATCTCTGCTCTGAAGTGGCAGCTGAAGGCTAGAAACTCCTTGGACCATGGAATGGAAAGAAAGATGCTGTGGGGGATGAACACATAAGCACATGAAGCTGTCTTACACTGAATCAGATCCTTGGTCCATCAAAGTCAGTATTGTCTACTCAGACCGGCAGCGGCTCTCCAGGGTCTCAGGCAGAGGTCTTTCACATCACCTAGTCCCTTTAACTGGAGATGCCGGGATTGAACCTGAGACCTTCTGCATGCCAAGCAGATGCTCTACCACTGAGCCAGAGCTGTTAGAAGGCGTCTGTACTAAGGCATGTCTAGATGGTAAAACACACTGATCATAAAGAAGGAGCATAGCACAATGGTAGAGCGCATGCTCTGAATTCAGAAGGGCCCAGGATTGATATGTTCAGTTAAAAAAAAAAAGATCTCAGGGCTGAGAAATGCTGGGTTTGAGGCCCTGAAGAGTTGCCACCACTGGACACAGTGGGGGTGTTTTGTTACCCCGAGCCAGGTAGACCCCCTTCTGGGCCCAACCACACCAGCTAGGTTCAAGACAAATCCCTGCAGCCGCGTTGTCTGGGGCTAGTTTCTTCTTCGTAGTTTCTTTCTTCTTCGTAATATTTCCAACGCAATGCTGCGGCTGATCTCACACCAACCCTCTAAGGGCCCCCAGTTTGATCCCTGCAGTTATAACAAAGGTAGAGTGGGGTTGGGGAGGGAAGGCAGCATGGTATATACTGCCTGATCTCATCCAATCCCGGAAGCTAAGTGGGGTCGGTACTTGGAAGGGAGACCTCCAAGGAAGACTCTGCAGAGGCAGGCAATGGCAGACCACCTCTGCTTCTCACTTGCCTTGATAGCTCCTTGCTGGGGTTGCCAAAAGCCAGCTGTGACTTGACACCACTTTACACACAGAGAGAGTGGGGTTGAGCTGAGCAAAACCACGCAGTCAGTGGACAGCGGAGAGTGAGATTGGAGCCAAGGATTTCCCACCACACACTTGGGGCGAAAATGCACGGTCCTTTTATCCTCCTTTAATCCCTGTTTCAGCCAGGATTCAGCCAGGATCGAACGCATGCGGTTTCGCCCGATGTGCGTTCGATCCTGGCTAAAACAGGGATGAAAGGAGGATAAAGCGACCGTGCATTTTCGCCCCATTGTTTGCTTTCACGAAACGAAACCAAAGAACTCAATGGCCATTGACGCGCGGCAGTTTCCTCGCGGTCACCCCGCCGACTACTCCGGAGCTTTGCTTGGATTATGCTTGCATTTTCCGACCGCCAGAGGTCACCTCACTCTCATCATGTGTTTCTGCATGTTTCCCCTGGGTTTTCTGGATGCTGGCTGAACACGGATCCAGAAAACACGGGCAAAACGGGCGGAAATGCAGGGGGAGAGCGAGGCGGCCACTGACGGTCGGAAAATGCAAGCATAATCCAAGCAAAGCCCCGAAGTAGTCAGCGGGGGGACCGCAAGGAAACAGCCATGCGTAAATGGCCAATGAGGCAACGGCCCTCTTTCAAAGGTGTCCTTTGGACTCCTCAAAGCAGCCTTCCACTCTCCTCCCAAAATCTTGAACTAGCTTAAGAAGCAATGTCCTTTGGCAGCTGATAGGGTTGCCAGGTCCCTCTTTGCCACCGGCAGGAGGTTTTTGGGGCGGAGCCTGAGGAGGGCGGGGGTTGGGGAGGGGAGGGACTTCAATGCCATAGAGTCCAATGGACAAAGCAGCCATTTTCTCCAGGGGGAGCTGATCTCTATCGTTTGGAGATCGGTTGTAATAGCAGGAGATCTCCAGCCACCACCTGGAGGCTGGCAATCCCAGCAGCTGACCTTGCAATAGGCTGCTATACCATATGTATGAGATGTTTTTATTCTGGAGGGCATCCTATTGCTGAGATCTGCTGTGTGGGTTTTTTTGGAATAAAACCCGGATGCCAGCAGCACCTCAAAGACTAAAAGGTGTTCCAGCATCCGCTTTCACAAGTCAGAACTCGCTTCATCACGAAAGCTTAGGCCGGAATAAATTTCGTTAATCTTGGAAGGTGGCGCTAGATTCCTCTTTTATTCTGCTGATGCCGACTTACCGCGGCCGCTCATCTGGAATAATTTTGTTTTCTGTTTGCTTTTGCTGGCTTTTGCTTTATATACCATTATTGGATTTTATCCCCACCACCTTGGGGAGCTGCCTTGAACTCTGGAAAAGCGTCGTTAAAACGTTTTAGAATAAAGAAATGCATGCGGGGGACCCGCGAGGACTTGTGCGGGGCATCTCATTTTCCCCTGTGTCCCCCTCCCTCACTGTGTCTACTCTTTCTCGGGCAGCCCTGAATGCCTCTTCCCTTTTCCTGCTTCCTTCGCTCTTTCCCACCCACTAGCCACCCATCCTTTATCTGTCCCCATCTTCAGCTCTCCTTCTGTCTCCTTGGCAGCCTCTCCCAAGGTAAAGTCATGCCCAGCTGCACAGCTGAGCCCAATTGTGTGGTGGCTCCAAGGTACAAAAACCAAAGTTTGGAAGACTCGGTAATATTATTGTGGCTGCCTTTCAACATCCAGAATGGCCACTGAGAGCTCAGTGGGCTTTTCTTAAAGTTACAGGTGCTGTTTCTATTATTTGGGGGAGTTTTAACCTGCTAAAGTGTTTTATTTTTTTAATTTCAGATTTTTTCTGCAAACCTGGGACTTGAACACACATGAACACATGAAGCTGCCTCATACCAAATGAGACCCTTGGTCCATAAGATCAGTATTGTCTACTCAGACTGGCAGTGGCTCTCCAGGGTCTCAGGCAGAGGTCTTTCAGATTTTTGAGCTATTTGCCCCCCCATCCATGCCTACCTCCATTTGGCAGATCTATTAACCATATACTTCATGGCAGGATTCAGAATTAGATATATGATTACCTAACTAAACTTAATTCTTCCATGCCTATTTAAATAATGGGTGAAGTATTGTAAAATGAACAGATTCCTGGATAGGGTTGCCAGGTCCCTCTTCGCCACTGGCAGGAGGTTTTTGGGGGTGGCACCTGAGGAGGGTGGGGTTTGGAGAGGGGAGGGACTTCAATGCCATAGAGTCCAATTGCCAAAGTGGCCCTTTTCTCCAGGTGAACTGATCTCTGTCGGCTGGAGATCAGTTGAAATAGCAGGAGACCTCCTATTCCCGGATGAGGAAATGACTGTTAAAACAATCTATACAATCCATCATGCACGGTGCAGGTTGCTTTGGGGGAACTGTATGCCTCAGTATACCAGTTAGTCTCTAGAGTCCTTCAGTAATTTAGGCTTTTCCACTTCTCTGTTAAAGGCTGTTAGAATTACTGACTCAACACACCAGGTCAATGTTGTAACTATTATTTTATCTGGTTTTCCTTCATTTTACTCAGGATGGCTTCCCCCCCACTTCCACTTTATCTGTACAGCAATCCTGTGAGGTAAAATAGGCTGCGCGAAAGTGACTAGTCCAGGCTTACCCAGGGAGTTTCATGACTAAATGGATTGGGTCTCCAGGGTGGTGTAGTGGTTAAGAGCGGTGGTTTGGAGCAGTGGACTCTGATCTGGAGAACCGGGTTTCATTCCCCACTCCTCCACATGAGCGTCGGAGGCTAATCTGGTGGACTGGATTTGTTTCCCCGCTCCTACACAGGAAGCCAGGTAGGTGACCTTGGGATAGTCACACTCTCTCAGCCCCACCTAACTCACAGGGTGTCTGTTGTGGGGAGGGGAAGGGGAGGTGACTGTAAGCCGGTTTGAGTCTCCCTTAAGTGGTAGAGAAAGTCGGCATTAAAAATTAAGTCTTCTTCTTCATTCCTAGTCTAAGTTGACTCTCAAGTAGGAATAGGGTACAATACCTTGTCAGTGTTTAATTTGCCTCCACGTTTTCTTGTCATGTGATGATCTTGTGCATTCACAAATGAAGAGGTCACGCTCTCGCATGAAGAACATATCAACAGGAAAAGGCCCCTCTGATAATTATATGATATTCGTATTAAATAGAATACTTTGTGGATTTTCCAGATAAAACTGGCCAGACAAACATTACTGATTGCAAAGTGGTCCCCCCCATGGGGGGGGGGACAATCTCCAGATGGATTCATGGGGAGGGGGCTGTCCATAGGGTGTGGAAAATAGGGCACGTGGTAGATTCCTACCTGCCAAACTCCCACCCGAACCTACTTCCTGGCCCTTGTTGGGCAGCGCAATTCAGTGTGACAGCTGCTATTCCTGTAGGTGGGCGATGATGGGGAGGGCCCTCTTGGGGACAAGCTGCTGATGGAGCAGCAGAGAAAAATCGTAACGGACATCTCTCCCCTGGAAGCAGCAATGTCAAATTGGGTGTGACAGACAGAGAAGGAGCTAGCAGCATGAAATTACTGCAGAGCATGGAACATGTGGGTGGGAAAAAAACAAAGGGTGGTCCCTTTGTCAACCCAACAATAGCCAAGCGCCACATTTCTTGAGAAAGGACTCGTGACCGGGGATAACCAGCCTAGCTAGTACCACTCAGGACGGTGAGCAAACAGCACTGTTCCTCAGCAAGTTGAAACTGAACTCGGACTTGGGAACTAAGATTGTACGTTAGGGCCAATTGAGAGAAGAGGATAATAATAATACCTGGCATTTATACTGTGTGTTACCACAGCGGCCCTCAAAATAGCCCTGTAAGGCAGGCCAGTAGTGTTGTCCCCCTTGGGAGACTGAGCAGAGTGAGTTGGCCACCTGATTTGAACCGGGGACACCCCAGATTGCAGCTCCTTCTGTTAGCCATTAGGCTCCCGTGAGAACAGAATTGGCCATATGTGGAATCTCGGGCATAGAAGAAGAAGAGTTGGTCTTTATGTGCTGACTTTCTCTACCACTTAAGGGAGAATCAAACCGGCTTACAATCACCTTCCCTTCCCCTCCCCACAATAGACACCCTGTGAGGGAGGTGGGGCTGAGAGAGCTGTAAGAGAACAGTAACTAGCCCAAGGTCACCCAGCAGGCTTCATGTGCAGGAGTGGGGAAACCAACCCAGTTCACCAGATTAGAGTCCGATGCTCATTTGGAGGAGTGGGGAATCAAACCCGGTTCTCCAGTTTAGAGTCTGCCACTCATGTGGAAGAGTGGGGGAAATTGAACCCGGTTCTCCAGATTCGAGTCCACCACTCTTAAGCACTACACCACCCTGGCTGTCTTGTATTGTAACCTCCACAACACAATAGCACTTTCCCATACTTTAGTTTCCACCGACCAAGAACATTGAGTTGGCTTTGGCTCTCTGGCATCCTCCCATTCCTTGAACCTGTTTAATTTTCCGTCCTTCTCTCCTTACTGGTTGTCTATGGCCCCCATTAATACCTCACCCAAACCTTCCCTGTTGTCTTTGAAAAGTAACAAACTCCTATATTAAAACAGATCTATAGCAACTCCGAGCCTCAGATCTATTTTCATCCCAGCTCTTTGTTCACTTATCGGCTCTGTAAATCTTTTCTAAAGGTTTTTTCCCCCCTTCTCACAAAAAAAAGGCAGCTCCTCCTCCCCCCCACCTCATTCCTCCCGTCTTTAAATCTTCAGACATCTCACAAAATCTTTTCATTCTAAAATATTTTCAGCTGCTTTGGAACATTAATAACATATGATGATATTTAAGCCTCACTGCATATTCCCGAGAAATCTCTTACTCGGGATACAAGGAAGAGCAACGTCAGACGAAAGCATTTTGCAAACCCCCCCCCCCAACATATAGATAGAGCGAGGAGACTGAAGCAGGAATTAATTTTCTCAATAAATTAAAAACTAAGGAGCTAGATTGTCCTGGGTTTGGCCACACGCTGCATTTTGCCTACATTCTAGCTTGCCAGCATGGCATCATGGTTAAAGAGCGGGTTTTTTCTCCCGTGAATAGAGGCTCCGATCTCACCTGGGTGTCGTGAGATTTCTCCAGGGGAGAGATTATAGCTCAGTGCTGTAGCAAATACATGGCATGTGACTTAAGTCCCAGGATCAATCCTTCCTGTCTCCTGTTAAAAGGATCTCAGGCAGCGGGGCCAGGAAAAGCCCTGGAGATCACGGCAAACGGCTGCCTGTCAGAGCGGGACGCCAGCAGCGCCGTCCTAAGCGGAGCGAACACCCTTCGATGTCCATTGAAGTCAATGGCCTTAGAAGGATGTTGCATTTGTTCGGGACTGCAGTATAAGATGGATCTATGGACTGACTCTCGTGATAAGGCAGTTCTTTATATCCTTTGCGATTGCTGAAAGGGATGTACCAGACCTCCCCTGAGAAATCTCCTGTCACCGTTTTCTTTTTTCTTTCCCCCTCAGTATTCCTCAGAGGCATCGTAAAAATTCATCTCAACATCTCACACAAAGTGAAATTCATGACAACTTATGGGGGGGGGGGTCTGTGAACTTTAACAGAACTTCAGCTTTCTCTGAAATGCATTAGGACCTCCAAGTTTACCGCAGCACTTTGCAGAACCGCCACCTTTATAGTATGTCAGGACTGATATGCTATTAGATCTTGGGAAAACGGAAGCTTTCACCAAAATTAAAAAGCGCGTTAAAGAGCTTGATTATAACAGCACTACTTTTCGTGCTCGCCGTGTTGCTTCATCTCAGTTTTTCGGAATAGCACCACCACGCGGTTTGCCCGCTTATACTTATCATTTGACAGCTCTCTCGTCTTTCTAGAGCCTTCTGTTTAGCTAGACTGAATGCTATCAGGCTTCCTCGGGAGGGGGTAAGCTCTCCTTCCATGGAGGTTTTTAAGAAGAGGTTAGATGGCCATCTGTCAGCAATGCTGATTCTGTGACCATAGGCAGATGATGAGAGGGAGGGCATCTTGGCCATCTTCTGGTCACTAGGGGTGTGGGGGGGGGGAGAGAGGTAGTTGTGAATTTTCTGCATTGTGCAGGGGGTTGGACTAGATGACCCTGGTGGTCCCTTCCAACTCTATGATTCTAACCCCTCTCCCGCTGTTACAACTGATCTCCAGCTGAGAGAGATCAGTTCCCCTGGAGAAAATGGCAGCATTGGCAATTGGACTCTATGGCATTGAAGTCCCTCTCCTCTCCAAACCCCGCCCTCCTCAGGCTCCGCCCCAAAAACCTCCCGCTGGTGGCGAAGAGGGACCTGGCAACCCTAGGTCTCCCCTCCCCACAAACACATCTACTTATGCAAGCCAAGCCGCAGTTAGGGCTTACAGCAAAATTGCTCCGGACAACTCATGGTGGCCAGGCGAACCACATGTTGCTTTCTTAAGCTTGAATGATGGGGGTACATCCACAGGAATTAGACAGGCTCACGACTCTAAAGTCTGCGTATATCACAGGGCTTTGGCCCATATCGATCCTTAGCTTACCCGTACGGCTGCGGAAAGGCTGCAGGCTGCATCGTTTGTGAATCCGAGGCTGCGAGTTCCAGACACGCTTTAATCCTAGCCCTTCTCTCTTCGGAAACTAAACACCTCGACTCAGGAAATGGTTGAAAAATAGACAGGGCCCAATGATAGACTGGCTTGCCCCATCTCTGCTGTTCAAGGCCACTTTGCACCGCATGTTTTTTTTATTTGAGCACCCAGGATGTTTTAAGGAAAAGACGGGGAACATGACAAACCGTGCAGGTGTGTGGTGTGATTGGATCTGGATTGGATCTTCTGATGTGTCTTGGCGCTCAAAAACTGCGGTGAGGACCCCAATATGAAATGGGGCTGCCATGCTCAAGGAGGAAGGGTTTAGTTCTCCATGCCGCAGCTTTTCTCCACTGGAGCATTAGCATTGGTACAGAAAGAATGATGGGTCGCCAAATTGTGCTGGTTGTCCCCCATTCCAGGAGAGCTAAAAGTAGCTAGGTGGGATGGGCATTTTTGTTTGGGGAAACAGCACAGGAGGCAAAAAGATAAGGCTGCTTCTCAGTGCCCCAAAACCACAGGCGATCCAACCATGGGAGTCGTGCATCGTTCGGCCCCTCAAGCTGTTATTTCTCTTTCGTTTTGATGGTCAGATGTGAGGGAGGGGCTGTGGCTCAGTGGTAGAGCATCGGCTCGGCATGCAGAAGGTCCCAGGTTCAATCCCCGGCATCTCCAGTTAAAGGGACTAGACAAGTACGTGATGCGAAAGACCTCTGCCTGAGACCTTGGAGAGCCGCTGCCGGTCTGAGTAGACAATACTGACTTTGGTTCTTGTAGGTTATCCGGGCTGTGTAACCGTGGTCTTGGAATTTTCTTTCCTGACGTTTCGCCAGCAACTGTGGCAGGCATCTTCAGAGTAGTAACACTGAAGGACAGTGTCTCTCAGTGTCAAGGGTGTAGGAAGAGTAATATATAGTCAGAAAGGGGTTGGGTTTGAGCTGAGTATTGTCCTGCAAAAGTATTGTCCTGTAAGTATCAAGATAATGTGCTAATGAGGGTATGGTATGTTAATATGGAACCATTGTATCCTGAAGTGATCTGTTAATGTGTGTAATCCAAAGCTAATCTGTATGGCTATTGTTGAATGTTGTCTTTGTCTGGAGGTTTTTCAGGGCAGGAAGCCAGGGCAGGAAACCTCCAGACAAAGACAACATTCAACAATAGCCATACAGATTAGCTTTGGATTACACACATTAACAGATCACTTCAGGATACAATGGTTCCATATTAACATACCATACCCTCATTAGCACATTATCTTGATACTTACAGGACAATACTTTTGCAGGACAATACTCAGCTCAAACCCAACCCCTTTCTGACTATATATTACTCTTCCTACACCCTTGACACTGAGAGACACTGTCCTTCAGTGTTACTACTCTGAAGATGCCTGCCACAGTTGCTGGCGAAACGTCAGGAAAGAAAATTCCAAGACCACGGTTACACAGCCCGGATAACCTACAAGAACCAATGAACTCTGACCGTGAAAGCCTTCGACAATAATACTGACTTTGATGGACCAGGGGTCTGATTCAGGATAAGACAGCTTCGTGTGTTCATGTGTTCAGGGTCTGATGGATTGGATCACACTCACCCATATGGGAAAGATTTCTAGAGACCCCCCCCCCCTCCACCAAGGGAGAGCCAGCGTGGTATAGTGGTTAAGAGCAGTAGTTTGGAGCGGTGGACTCTGATCTGGAGAACCGCGTTTGATTCCCCACTCCACATGAGCGGCGGAGGCTAATCTGGTGAACTGGATTTGTTTCCCCACTCCTACGCACGAAGCCAGCTGGGTGACCCCGGGCTAGTCACACTCTCTCAGCCCCACCTACCTCACAGGGTGTTTGTTGTGGGGAGGGGAAGGGAAGGTGATTGTAAGCCAGTTTGAGTCTCCCTTAAGTGGTAGAGAAAGTCGGCATATAAAAACCAACTCTTCTTCTTCAAGAACATAAGCCTAGCTTCAGTCCATCCTGCTATTGTCACTTGAACCACTGACCAGGTCATAACAATCCATCCCGTTGCTAAGGGCGGAGTGGGGGTGAGCTTGTTTGCCAATGGGGCGTGTTGGACAAATACCCCGAACAGCTATCCCTTTTTGAGGATTGGCTAGAAAGGGGTTCCATACCTTATGACACCGGTCCTCTTTGTGATGAAATAAAAAAAACATCCTCTTTCCAATTTCTGGATGTGCCAGCCGGGCTGACCCTTCCTTCTCCCTTTTTCTTTAATCTACCTGCGCTGTGGAAAAGAGTGAACATTGCACACTGATCCTTCTGTGTTCACCTTACATCTGGAGGAGCTAAACAGCTGTCTCGTTAAAAAGACAGGAAAAGGGAGAGTGATGGGGGACCGTCGCATATTTATGTAACACTTTTAATTTGTGAAGCGGGTTACGGTATCCTCCGCAGACAGGCAAGTCTTCACAAGCCACCCAGACAGCCCATTAGGGTTGCCAACCTCCTCCTCAACCTCCAGGTACTAGCTGGAGATCTCCTGCTATTACAACTGATCTCTAGCCGAGAGAGATCAGTTCCCCTGGAGAAAATGGCCGCTTTGGCAATTGGACTCTATGGCATTGAAGTCCCTCCCCAAACCCCACCTTCCTCAGGCTCCACCCCAAAAACCTGCTGGTGGCAAAGAGGGACCTGGCAACCCTAGAGCCCATGGAGGTTAAATGGGTCTTGGGTTTGGGTTTCCCCCAGGCTCAACTACACTTGCCATTTCATCCATTTGCTGTTGCAAATTTAGCTCATCCATCTGCTGTTGCAAATTTGGCTGCCGGGGTTGCTTTATGGGAGCAGTAGAAGAGAGCAGGGCAGGGACTTTAACCCTTTCCTTCCCTGCCCTTTTCTTGCCGGAAAATGCCACCCTGAATTGCTGAGGAGAACTTAAAACTACCTATATATTTTTCCCTTGGTGCAGGTAAATGCAACCGAAGGGTGGTTTTTTCCCCAGCAGGAAAACAGCCCAAGAGGAAAGTGTCTCTCTCCTCATGCTGTACTCCTTCTTGATAAAGGAGTCCTGGAAACTAAGTTTGCAAGACAAAAAGAAAAGTAATGTAAACAAAGATGAAACTAGAGACTGATCATGATCGGTAGCCGTGTTGGTCTGTCTGTAGCAGTAGAAAAGAGCAAGAGTCCAGTAGCACCTTAAAGACTTAACAAAATTTCTGGCAAGGTATGAGCTTTCGTGAGTCACAGCTCACTTCTTCAGTTACAGATGATTTGCAGGCAATACAAAATTATCAACTTAAAAATTAGCCGACCAAGCCCCAAGCAGGCAGCTGCCCCAGATGACCCTCTCTGGCGCGGGCAAGCATACAAACATCCAACTGTTGGCGCACTCACCCACCTGGTGGCACAGGATGGTCTGTTGCACCAGCCGGGCGTAGCCGTCCAGCCGCACGCCAGAGTTGCTCCTGGTCCGCATGGTCGAGGCCGGATTCTACAGCCAGCTCCTGCTTCCTCCGTCTGCAGGGGTAAAATGAAGAGACACTGGCTAATAACTCCCCCCCTCGCGGGCGCATTCTGACCCTGCCCCCTTTAACCCCTCCATTGTCGCCACTTCCGCCCCCAGCCCTCTTGTAGTACAGAGGGAATACGTTTCTCCATGGCCTGGGTGAGAAAGGGTTAACACAGTTTCTTGGGCGGTCCTAGAAGCTCCATAGCTAACGACTCTTCTGCAAGGGGGAAAAAAGGTTCCTTTTCTCGGCAAAACAAACTCGCATCCGCCTTGAATGGAGGCTATTCCTGTCCGCGGGAGGGGGCGGATCGCCAGCCTTAGATCCTTCTGAGCTAGAGATCTGCCAGGACCCACAAAGGGCCAGACCAAATGATTTCACGGGCCTTAAACGGCCCTCGGGCCTGAGGTTCCCCACCCCTGCTCTAGAACCTCTTTCTCATCAGCCATGGTGGCTTTAATACCAAAGAGGAATAGCCCACACTGGCCAAACACCAGCCAGAAAAATAATAATCAAAATGAGCCTGGCCTGGCTGCTCCTGGGTCTTTAACAAAGGATTCTCATAGAAATCAGCAGGCAAAAGCTTTTCATGCCCAGGAGCTGAACATTATCACCCACTAATTGCTGCTGCTCAATCTGTTCTTAAAGGGCCAGCTAACAAAGGGTTAAATAGGGTTTAAATAGGGTTCTATTAAATAGGGTTCTTCTAAATAGGGTTGCCAGCTCCGGGTTGGGAAATACCTGGAGATTTTTGGGGCAGAGCCTGGGAAGGGAGGGGTTTGGAGAGGAGAGGGACTTCAGTGCCCTGTGTGAAACTTAATTTTTTTATGCCCCTCTTTTCTCCCCAACAGCGACCCAAAGTGGCTTACAAGTGTTCTCTCCTCCTCCATTTTATCCTCGAAACAACAATCCTGTGAGGTAGGTTAAGCTGAAAGAGACCGGGCAGCCCAAGCTCACTCAGCGAGCTTCCATGGCAGAGTGGTGATTCGAACCTGGCTCTCCCTAATCGTAATCCAGTACATTGACCATCACACAAAAAATTACTATGGAAGGAAGGGTGGTGGGATAGGCCATCCCAAAGGCTACATGAAGAACAGCCATTTTTAAATAAACGGGTCCCTATTCCCAAATAGCGTTACAGAAGGGAAGTAAGCCGTGTGTGTAGTGGTTAAGAGTGGTGGTTTGGAGTGGTGGACTCTAATCTGGAGAACAGAGTTTGATTCCCCACTCCTCCACATGAGCAGCGGACCCTAATCTGGTGAACTGGGTTGGTTTCCCCGCTTCTCCACACGAAGCCAGCTGGGTGACCTTGGGCCAGTCGCAGCTCTCTTAGAGCTCTCTCAGCCCCACCTACCCCACAGGGTGTCTGTTGTGGGGAGGGGAAGGGGAGGGGATTGTAAGCCGGTTTGATTCTCCCTTAAGAGGTAGAGAAATTCGGCATATACAAACCAACTCTTCTTCTTCATTGTATCCTCTTAAATGGGTCCCTGAAGCACATTCTACACCATAAACCGAAATAAATCTCTAAGCAGTTTAACTGCTTTTACCACTGCAAGGCTATTTGTTGGAGACAGAATCAGAGAACTGGAAGGCTGTTGACGCTGACTCAGTACCATCGGCCTCCCCGCTCCTTCCCTGTTCAACTTGCACAAATCCATTCCACAGAGAACAGAGTAGGGATATCTGGTAATGGTACAGTCAGATCACCTAGTACCAAATGTAAAATGTAGCGGGACTGTTATTATAGGGTGAGGAGGGCAAAACCCGCTGGCAGGGTCACAGAATGGTATCGACTGAGTATTTCTTTTTCCTGACTGAGGAGGCTCTGTAGCCATGACACGATGCATGGAGATTCGGGTACAACACTCCCTGGCGTACTTCCATGCTTGGAGAAACTACCTGTTGAATTTCTGCATGTCGCACAGCTGCTAAAGCAAGGGTCGGCAATCTTTTATAACGAAAGAGTGCCAAAATTCACAACAAGTAGGGTTGCCAAGCTCCAGGTCCTTAGCAAAAAGAAGCACCAAATACTAAATAGACAAGCTGTATGAAAAAATAGTACTCAGCTCACACAAATTATGCAAAAGTGCCATGTTATTATATACAAGTGCAAGAAGCCAACAATGATAAGGATACATACAACGGAATATATACAAGGATAAAGTGTCGCTAACAGGCTACCAATGAAGATGGTCAATTTCAACCTGAAATGTCCTTTAAAGGTAAGCACAATGACTTTTCATATCTATTTTTTTCTTCTTTAGAGGTGAAAAAAACTGAAGCATAGACGGCGCTGGACCACATCAAAGCTGGAAGCGCCTTCCAGATGATTTCAACGCTTTCACTGTCAAAAGACAGCTTCTTCAGCCAATAGCCTCAAAAAGGTTGTTTTACCTTAAATAAACAATGAACCTTCCTAGATTAGTGTCTCTCTCTTCTCTGCGCTCAGTTGGCGGCTTCACTCAAGCATAAATTGTGTGAGCTGAGTACTATTTTTTCATACAACCTCCAGGTCCTAGCAGGAGATCTGCTATTACAACTGATCTCCAGCCAATAGACATCAGTTCCCCTGGAGAAAATGCCCTTTTTCAATTGGACTCCATGTAGGCTGACCATATTTCCTTGGGACAAAAACGGGACATTGGGATGGCAAAAACGGGACAGGGGTTATGTAATATTAGTGTAACCCGATTGGAGCACTTTTTCTTTAAGAATTTACCCAGCCATGCCTGCAGGCAGCATAAGAAATGTCAGAACTGACGGAAACAAACGTTGGAAGTGAAATGAGGTGCAAAACGGGAGAAAATTGACATTTTAATTAAAAAGACGGGACGGCTGGGACGTACGATAAAAACGGGGCTGCCCCGTTCAGAACAGTACGTATGGTCAGCCTAACTCTATGGCACTGAAGTCCCTCCCCTCCCCAAACCCCACCTTCCTCGGGCTCCGCCCCCTAAAATCTCCAGGTATTTCTCAACCTGGAGCTGGCAACCCTATTTACAATGCTAATGACAAGTTCCTGGGAGCGAGCACAACTAAATTGGATTCCAAGTAGACCTGCACACGATTACTGTATCTACCCGAGAGAAATAAGTTCAGGAGAGGTGGAAAATTATTGACCGGAGCAGACGGCACCCAGGAATTTGGCCAATCTGTCTTCTTTCCCCCTAGCGTGGGCCAAACACATTGTTAACTTTAATTCCCAATCCCCTCTCCTGCTACTTTCTCACCTCAGTTACTCACTCTGGCTGATTTGAGCACAATTTCCTCCTCCAGGCCCTCTCCTGTGGATCATTCATGTCGGATATTGTTGGGTCCAAAAAAAAAAGGGTGGGGGACAAAATGTAACCTTATAAGCAGAATTAAGTACCTAGAAGGTCAAGCAAAAAAACAACAATGGGTAACAAGGCCAGCAATATAATTAAAAGCTAAACCATTAAAAAGTTGTCTAAATACATATAAATTTAATACAAGTAAAAACCAAATGATGCTAATGACTCCTATATGGCCTTGCAAGGAGCCTTCCACATGTATTAAAATAACACAATTGGCATAATATACAATAAGACATACACTTCAGGAGAAGTGAGCTGTGGCTCACGAAAGCTCATACCCTACCAGAAAATATTGTTGTTAGTCTTTAAGGTGCTACTGGACTCTTGCCCTTTTCTACTACTGCAGAAAGACTAACACGGCTACCCACTGGGAATAAGACATACAGTCATACACAAACCATAAACATGCAATCACATGTGGGCCATACTTTAATGATACTGTTCATATGGACAATCCAGCCCTGAACAATGTCACACTGAGACCAAAATAAAAAGGGAAAACAGGAACTATCTAAATAACCCATAAGGAAATTAGTATTTTTCATGTAGACCATACGCGTTTCGGCGTATTTGCCTTCTTCGGTGGTCTAAAAGAAACTAGCACACCAGACTGTAAATTATATATCAAATTTCTACAGATCTTTGTGACTTTGGGGCGTAGTACTAGCAAGGTCTCAATAAATCTAGAACTGCACATCTTCTTGGTCTGTTAAAGGCATCCTTACAAATGAAGCAGCATGTTGCTGACCTTCCTGATCGGTGTGCTATGCAAGATCCACGCGGGGGTCACCTTTCGGGGGGAGTGACGAGGCACCGTTCCATATTAATGCCCGTTGCTGCCCGATCCATCACCTATCGATTTTTAACGCTCGCCGAGACACAATTGGCGCTTGGGAGTGGCCGAGGCATGTAGAAGCGAGAGGCCCAGGAGGACTCGCCTCCTGCTCGGTGAGGAGGGAGTGGAGGCGAGACAAATGACCGGTGGGGACGGTGACGCCCTTCTGGGCTTCGGTGGCCCATCCATCCACTCCCGTGACAAGGTCCTGGTTCCCTTTGCCCTTGATGGCTTCACCTCGGGAAGTTAGAAAACAGCAGCGAGGAACAGCTGCGTTAGGGTTTCGCAGCGGACTGCTTGTCCCATTTATTATATTCCCTATACTTATAGTCAGCCTTTATTTAGGCCAAGGTGACTGGCTGGGTAATCTCTTCCGGTCAGGCCTTGCCTTGCCATGAGATGATACGAAATTGCTCCTGGGGCTAGGGCTTCCATTTCCAGGTTGGGAAATACCTGGATATTTGGGGCGGAGCTTGAAGAGGGTGTGGTTTGGGGAGGGACTTCGATGCCATAGAGTCCGGTTGCCAAAGCGGCCATTTTCTCCAGGTGAACTGATCTCTATCGGCTGGAGATCAGTTGTAATAGCAGGGGACCTCCAGGTAGTACCTGGAGGTTGGCAACCCTATCTGGGGGGGTGTTGGTGGCAGCGCCATCTTCTTTGCTCTGACCCCTACCTCTGAAGTCATTTAAGCACCAGATGTGGCAGGAGAAATATGTAAATAAGGCCAGCTGTGGGTTCAGCGGACATGGTGGCCAACTCCAGCCTGGGAAAGTTCTGGAGATTTGGGGGCGGTGTCTGTGAAGGAGGGACTTTGGAGAAGGATTTCAACTAGAATCTATGGGCGAAAATGCATGGTCACTTTAGCCTCCTTATTCCCTGTTTCAGCTAGGATTCAGCCAGGATCAAACGCACGTTCGGTGAAATGCATGCGTTCAATCCTGGCGAAAACGCATGGTCGCTTTAGCCTCCTTTATTCCCTGTTTCAGCCAGGATTCAGCCAGGATCAAACGCACGTTTGGGGAAACGCATGCGTTCAATCCTGGCGAAAACGCATGGTCGCTTGAGCCTCCTTTATTCCCTGTTTCAGCCAGGATTCAGCTAGGATCAAACGCACGTTCGGTGAAACACATGCGTTAAATCCTGGCGAAAACGCATGATCGCTTGAGCCTCCTTTATTCCGTTTCAGCCAGGATTCAGCCAGGATCAAACACACTTCGGTGAAACGCATGCGTTCAATCCTGGCGAAAACGCATGGTCGCTTGAGCCTCCTTTATTCCCTGTTTCAGCCAGGATTCAGCCAGGATCAAACGCACGTTTGGGGAAACGCATGCGTTCAATCCTGGCGAAAACGCATGGTCGCTTGAGCCTCCTTTATTCCCTGTTTCAGCCAGGATTCAGCCAGGATCAAACGCACGTTTGGGGAAACGCATGCGTTCAATCCTGGCGAAAACGCATGGTCGCTTTAGCCTCCTTTATTCCCTGTTTCAGCCAGGATTCATCCAGGATCAAGCGCACGTACGGGGAAACGCATGCGTTCAGTCCTGGCTGAATCCTGGCTGGAACAGGGAATAAAGGAGGCTAAAGCAACCGTGCGTTTTCGCCCTATGTTATACTGTAGACTCCGCCCTCTGAAGCTTCCATTTTCTCCAAGGGAACCGAACTCAGTAGTTTGGAGATCAGTTCGAATCCTGGGAAAACTACAAGACCCATCTGGAGGTTGGCAACCCTAACACTCAAGCTTTTCTTTTTGCCAAGGCTGGAGGCTAGTCGCCCCCATGGCTTGATTCCTGTTGGGTAGGGTTGCCAGGTCCCTCTACGCCACCGGCAGGAGGTTTCTGGGGCGGAGCCTGAGGAGGGCAGGGTTTGGGGAAGGACTTCAATGCCATAGAGTCCAATGGCCAAAGCGGCCATTTTCTCCAGGAGAACGGTATTTTATGTGTTTTATCTGTACTGCAAGTTGCCTTGAGTTCTGTAAGGAAAACAGACAGCTAATAAATGTTTTAAACAAACAAATAAAATGCCCCCCTCCCAAGATGACGTAAAACAATGTATTTACAATGCACATGGAGAGAGCATGAACGTTTGGGATTTCTGTGCCTGCGGGGGAGGGCAGTGTATGTGATGTAGGGTGGATGAAGCATATATGGTGGTTACAAGAAGCAGGGGAAGAATCTGAGGGAGAAAGATTTATAAGTTTTGTGAATGGGGTGGAGGTGGTGTTGCCAACCTCCAGGTGGTGGCTGGAGATCTGCTATTACGACTGACCTCCAGGCGAGAAATACTAGTTCACCTGGAGAAAATGGCCACTTTAGAAGGTGGGCTCTATGGCATTGAAGTCCCTCCCCTCTCCAAATCATGCCCTCCTCAGTTTCCACCCCCAAAATCTCCAGGTATTTCCCAACCTGGAGCTGGCAACCCTAGGTGGAGGGCAGCAATTTGTTCCTCACTAGGGAGGTTCCATCGGTACCGGCTCCAGGATTTTGGGGGGCCTGAAGAAAGGCGCCTGGAATAGCCCCCCGAAGTTGGAATAGCTGAGTCTGCTGATTCCCACCGGTGAATTCTCTCAGTTGGTCCTGAACTCCTTGCAAAGTGAAGCCACAACACTATTGGGCACTCCTTTCCAACCTCTGGAGCTAGCAAGAAAAGTTTGCCTCAAAGCTATGTTCTCTATCCTAACCTGTTCTTTAGGGTTGCCTCTTATAGTTTTACATATCTGGAGGAGTGTGTGGAAAAAGCTTGTAGAACATTCCTAGTTTGAAATATTGTCGAAGGCTTTCACGGTCAGAGTTCATTGGTTCTTGTAGGTTATCCGGGCTGTGTAACCGTGGTCTTGGTCTTTTCTTTCCTGACGTTTCGCCAGCAGCTGTGGCCGGCATCTTCAGAGGAGTAACATTGAAGGACAGTGTCTCTCAGGGTCAAGTGTGTAGGAAGAGTAATATATACTCAGAAAGGGGTTGGGTTGAGCTGAATCATTGTCCTGCAAAAAGTATCAAAGGTAATGTGCTAATCATTGTCCTGTAAATATCAAGATAATGTGCTAATGAGGGTGTGGTATGTTAATATGGAACCATTGTATCCTGAAGTGATCTGTTAATGTGTGAAATCTAACGCTAATCTGCATGGCTATTGTGGACTGTAGTCTTTGTTAGTCTGGAGGTTTTCAGGACAGGAAGCCAAGCCTTATTCATTCTTAAATTAATTATCTTATTATCTTGATACTTACAGGACAATGATTAGCACATTACCTTTGATACTTTTTGCAGGGCAATGATTCAGCTCAAACCCAACCCCTTTCTGACTATATATTACTCTTCCTACACGCTTGACCCTGAGAGACACTGTCCTTCAGTGTTACTCCTCTGAAGATGCCGGCCACAGCTGCTGGCGAAACGTCAGGAAAGAAAATACCAAGACCACGGTTACACAGCCCGGATAACCTACAAGAACCAATTCCTAGTTTGGGTTATCAGTTTCTTAAAACCCTCTTGTTTTTAACACCATCCTCAGCTCCAAAACATCCCTTATACTGAAAACTGGATCTCTGTCTGCCCAACAAGAAGGGCCTGTTGAGTGTCATTTGCGTATGAAGTCTGACACCTGGAAAGTTTTGTGAGAAGACTGTGTCAAACTGAAAGCTGTCATATAGGCTGGCCTCTATTCTATTTTGTTGAGGTGGGTTTTGCTACTCATCTTTGCAGAGGCTGTGGGTACCACCTTGTGGCCGAGGAGAAGATTTCAAACAGGCACTCCACAAAGGGTTTTCGCCTTACAAATGAGCAGGCAAGAGAAACCTTTTTAAGCTGGAGCTCCCCAACATCTAAAGGACTCGCAAGCCTAACTGTGCAGGGTCCATACTTTGGTGAAGTTGTGGTGTCCACATTATAGTTATCAAAAACACGGACTGTACAAATTCAGGAGTTGGCCTAGGGTGAGGACACCAAGCAGGCAGGTCTGGAGATTTGCAAAGCAGCGGGATAAATCAATATCCGTGTCAATATTCATTCCGAAGCACCGCGATGCAACCTGAACGTGCCCCCAGACAGCTGAAATCCTCAACTTCGTAGCAAAATCCTTCGCTATAAATAAGATTTATTCATCTTCTCCATTTATATCCAGCCTTTCTCCTCAATGGGGACCCAGAGCAGCTGACATCATTCGCCTCCATTTTAGCCTCACAGCAACCCTGTGAAGTAGGTTAGCCTGAGTGTGTGAATGGGTGACCTGGCCGAGTGGAGGACTCGAACCTGTGTTTCCCAGATCCTAAAGGAGACTCTGAGGCCATTTATGCATGGGTGTTTCCTCGCGGTCGCCCCACCGACTGCTTTGCTTTGACTTATGCTTGCATTTTCCAACCGCCAGAGGTTCCCTAGCTCTCCCTGCATGCTTCTGCGTGTTCTGCCCGCGTTTTTCTGGAATCGTGTTTAGCCAGCATCCAGAAAACGTGGGGGAAATGCGGGCCAAACGCGCTGGGAGAGTGAGGTGACCTCTGACGGTCGGAAAACGCAAGCATAAGTAGTCGTTGGGGTGACCGCGAGGAAACAGCCATGCATAGATGGCCTAAACCACTTCACCATCCTGGCTCCAGTAGTCAACTACACCCTCCTCCCTTCATTATCTAAATCAGTGGTTCCCAACCTTTTTTTGACCAGCGACCACTAGGACTTTTTTGTTCGGTGCAGGGACCCCAAGGTTCAAAATAAAAATTCCGAGAGTTTGAAAATAAACTTTAATCATAACTGTTAAACATTAAACTTAGAATATTTGAATATATATTTTTATAATAGAGAACTTTTAATTGAAAATATTAATTTATTATGGATTTATAACTTTGTTTCGTGGACCTTAATTTAGTTCTTACGGACCCCCGGTTGGGAACCAGTGATCTAAATGATCTACGGTTGTCAGAGACCCTTTTTCTCAAACTGTCCCTCTACTTTCTGTCTCCACGCAGCAGGTGGCTGAGGGAACGCAGCAGAAAGCTCCTAAGGTAAAGGTCCCCTGTGCAAGCACCGGGTCATTCCTGACCCATGGGGTGACGTCACCCGATGTTTGCAAGGCAGACTTTGTTTTTACGGGGTGGTTTGCCAGTGCCTTCCCCAGTCATCTTCCCTTTACCCTCACCAAGCTGGGTCCTCGTTTTACCGACCTCGGAAGGACGGAAGGCTGAGTCAACCTTGAGCCGGCCACCCGAAACCAACTTCCGTCGGGATCGAACTCAGGTCGTGAGCAGAGCTTGGACTGCAGTACTGCAGCTTACCACTCTGCGCCACGGGGCTCCTGAGCTCCTAGCAGCTGCTTATTTGTTCACTGTCTCAGGACTGAAAGGCACGAGCAGGCTGTCCAGGTTGGGGGAAACTGAAGCGGCCGGAAGGAATGCTTCGTGGCATCTGTGAAATCTATCCTTTTCCAGAATCTGATGTTGAAAAAGAGAGGGTTGAATACTTATGGTGTGACTCATATACCTTTTAAGAAGTCCTTGTGAACTAGTCTTATGAGAAGAACCAAGGCCAGAATGCAACCAGCAAAACAAGGCAATATGAAATTTCACATGTGCTGTCTCGAATCCCTTGAATAAGAACTAGCATTCCAGGAATATTTGAGTTCCTTCTACAAATTGTTAAACTTATGACCTTTCCACATATCCAACGTGCCAGCAGAGTTTCTGCCCTGAAATGTTGATGATGCTCCCTTATCCTAAGTCAGACCCTTAGTCTACCAAGGTCGGTATTGTCTACTTTGACTGGCAGCCGCTCTCAAGGGTCTCAGGCACAGGTCTTTCACATTGTCTTCTTTCTGATCCTTTTAATCGGAGATGCTGGGGACGGAACCTGGGACCTCCTACATACCCAACACACATACTATACCACTGAGCTCTGCTCCCCCCAAAGATTTCTGTGAAAAAAATGCCCCCTCCCCAAGGCTTCCCCACTCACCAAGCTAAGCAAGCATGTCGGGGCATGTCATAAGAACATGATGATGATAAAGTTTATTGTTTGTGGCGGAAGGCCTTCACAATCCATCATACAAAACATTAAAATAACATAAAATAACACTGAAATGACTTTACAACAGTCTGACCCCCCAAGCAACTAGTAATTAAATATGTTAAATTCCCTGATTCAAAACAGCTTTAGCTCAGATTTTCTTGGCTGATAAAGCAAAGCAGAGTTGGTTTTTATATGCCGACTTTCTCTGCCACTTAAGGCAGAATCAAACCGGCTTACAATCACCTTCCCTTCCCCTCCCCACAAGACACCCCCACAACAGACACCCTGAGAGGTAGGTGAGGCTGACAGAGCGTGACTTGCCCAAGGTCACCCAGCTGGCTTCATGAGTAGGAGTGGGGAAACAAATCCAGTTCACCTGATTAGCCTCCACTGCTCAGAGGAGTGGGGAATCAAACCCAGTTCTCCAGATCAGACTCCACCGCTCCAAACCACTGCTCTTAACCACTACACCATGGTGGCTCTCTTTGTAGTGATACTTTTTAGGAAACATCAGGATTGGCGTCTGATAGGCGAAAGAGCAGCTTCTGTGAATCTGAAAAAAGATTTAGCCCCTTTAGAAACGCTCCGAGAAGTTTAGATCTGGGTTCTGCGTAAAGAGGTCAGAATAAGGTGTAATGAATTAGGACCTCTGGAGCGGCTCCACAAATACACAGGCGAGAGGTCCATGGTGTTCGGGAGTAACGTCCAGCTAAAGAACTTAAGCCATGCTGGATCAGACCAAGGCCCATCAAGTCCAGCAGTCTGTTCACACCTGTGACCTAGGCTTGGGTACCAGGACTTGGCTTCCTCTGCCAGGCGCACCTGTATTCCCTTTGCTGGGTTCTTGCTGAAGGATGCTCCCTGCTGTTGCCGTTCTCTCCCACTCCAACACCAAGCAGGCATGGGACTACCCTTTTCATTGACTAGATTCCCCACTGGCATTGCTTCATTTATACACATATTTATACCCTGCTTTTCTCCCCAGTGGGGCCCCCAAAGCAGCCAACCATATTGTTCTCCCCTCCTCCTTCATACCCTCACAACCCTGTGAGGTCACACATGACACACATGAAGCTGCCTTATACTGAATCAGACCTTTGGTCCATCAAAGTCAGAATCATCTACTCAGACTGGCAGTGGCTCTCCAGGGTCTCCAGGGCTCTACAAACTGAGCCAGAGCCCCTCATTCAGGCTGAGAGAGACAGGACTGGCCCAAGGTCACCCAGCCAGCTCTCTGCATGAATACCTGCTCTGACTTTGCTTCTTTGCAAGCCGAGTGGGCAATTCTGCTGCATCTTTGCATCAGGTGCTGTTGCGTGGATCAGTTACTGCCCAGAATTGCTTGCCTTCAGAGGAGGTTACCCATTCTGTCCCTACGTGAGTCACTGCTCCGGACTTTTAACACCACAAGAAAAGCCATGCTGGATTGGCCCAAGGCCCGAGTCCAGCAGTCTGTTCACACAGTGGCCAACCAGGTGCCTGTAGGAAGCCCACAAAATCAGGTTGCAGCAGGCTAGGGGAACTGCAAAAGATGTACTTCACAGGTGGAAGTGCTGCGCTGGACCCAACCCTGAGGGGCCAACCCAAGCTCACCTGCAGCAGGCTTCCATGGCAGAGCGGGGTTTCAAACCTGGGTCTTCTTGTCCAACCCTGTGAGGTAGGTGAAGACTGAATGAGAGTGACTGGCCCTGTCACCCGCTGAGTTTCCATGGCAGAGTGGAGATTTGAACCAGGGTCTCTAATCCAGCATCCTAAACACTGCACCACATGGACAGTTAGAGGCCTTATGAGCTATGCAGATAGAGGGCTTTGGGCTGAGGGGTGAAGAAGAAGAGTTGTTTTTTATATGCCGACTTTCTCTACCACTTAAGGAAGAATCAACCCGGCTCACAATCACCTTCCCTTCCCCTTCCCACAACAGACACCCTGTGAGGTAGGTGGGGCTGAGAGAGCTCTAAGACAGCTGTGACTAGCCCAAGGTCACCCAGTTGGCTTCATGTGTAGGAGTGGGGAAACCAACCTAGTTCACCAGATTAGCCTCCACCGCTCAAGTGGAGGAGTGGGGAATCAAACCTGGTTCTCCAGATCAGACTCCGCTGCTCCAAACCACCGCTCTTAGCCACTACACCACGCTGGGTGGGAGATAAATTCTAAAATAGACACCTGTTCACCTTGAATATCACAGAACAGCTCATAAGTAATTTACAGCTCCTATAGTAACAAATACTCAAAGAAGCAACTCAAGCAAACATTAGTTTTTTAAAATTTTATTTATAACAATATCTGTGTTTTTATTTATTTTATTTTTTTTTGCTTTTGTTTTTAGTTGTAAAGTAATCCGGCAAAAATTATTAAAACATTTGTTTCCCCCCCTCCCACAAAAAGGCTGAGGAGATCTCCTTCCCTCCCCCCCACACATGCGTGTAATTTCTACTATAAAAGCTAGTTCATTTTATTTATTCATTTTTGATCTGTTTTCATTTTTAAAAAAAGCATGTCGGAGAGAAACGAAAATAGAAACGACGTTGAACCTCTTTCCAGGGGGGAAAAAGAATGACCGAAGTTATAGCAAGGGAGGGAAGCTCAGAAGAGGGGAGGAAGGATTGTTACAAAACTCACATTTAAAATTTCTGAACACAGGCGCTAAAATAAAGTGAGATATGATCAAAATATATCCCCCCCCCCCGCCCCTAAAAAAAATAATTAAAACTCTTGGAAATAAAATATTTTCAGAAATACATTTAGCGTGGAAGGGAAATCTGGAAACTTTCATAAGTACTGTGGCACATAAAAGACACCTTCCCCCTGGTTGATTTTTTTCAGGTGGGGTTTTGATGCAACAGTCCTGACTGGCTGATCCAGCTAGATCCACCTGCTCTGCCATTTGGATTATAAAGATCTGGCCCACCAGATCTGCTGGGGCTTGCGGGCATGAGCACGCCCGAGACCCAAAAGGGTCTCCATCTCAGCATCCACAGAGAGTGATTCCATTCTTGTGGCTTATGTTTTATAGGCCACAGCCTGCTGATCATACCAGGGAAGCAACGCACTGGATGGGAAGGGTGTGTGGTGGGCTACTAGGAGCCTGGAATCTTGTAGGTCAGAAAAGATTAAGGCGTAGCAAGGAGAAGACTTAATTAGATGGTGGTTGTGAAAGAAAAGGCTGTTACAGATGAGACAGGCTAAAGACTGTTGGAAGAAGGCAGTGTGCTGCTGATGGGATGTAGACAGAACATTTACTGCGGCGATTCTTCAGTGGTGGTCTACAGACCACCAGTGGTTCACTGGGCGCCCTCAGAGGGTCTGCAAAATTGCGATTAAAAAAATGGAGGAAAATGCTAAATGCTTTTCAAGAGCAGAGACGCGCGCAAAGTTCAAACTAAGCTCCTTGCAGTGATGAACGGTGGGGAGCAGTTGCTAGATTTGCCTAGGAAGATGTTTGCCAATTCTGTTCAAGGCCTAGAGCGGCCTGCAAGGTTTTTTCTACCTCAAGCAAAACCGGAAGTGAATCCGCAGCGGGAAACCGTCTTCGGGAATTTCAGAAGCGTTTTGATAAAGATTTTGATAAAAGGTTATTACATCTGTAGGCTGAAGCGGGCTTTCACCCCTCAAGCAAAACTTAAAAGTGAGACTGGGGATCCCTCCTTAGGCAAAAAAATCCAAAGGAATCTCCAGGGAAGACAAAAGTGATTTGACAAGACGAGTCAAAGTGCTTCGGGAGGGAGCGGACCTCCCTGTCAGAAGCCTCCTTCCTCATCCCGTGAGTTCCATGCAACTGGATCAGAACGGAGAAGACACAGCTTGTCACGTAGCTTCCCATGAAAAGACTTGCAATGGAATGAATGATGAACGAACAACAGCAGCGGTGGTTCCCCACTACATCGAAATGCAAGAATCACCGAGCGTCTATGCACAGCAGGGTGCCTTTAGTTCCGCTAAATCTGGATTCAGGTGTTAACAGACTAGGATTACGTGCAGGTCGAACAATCTCTTTCCCCACCCCCACCCCGCTCAAGAGAGAGGAGCAGCAGATTTTCCCGTTTGCCTCCTGGATCTGACGACCCTTTCCTGACACCCCTTCAATCGCTTCCTTCCCACGTACTCAGCAAAAGAGAGTTTGCCCGGGGCAGCCCCCGTTTATTCACAGCTGGCAGCCCGGAAGGATCTGAAATGTATTACAAGTTTTAAAAAGCACAGCGACTTAAAGGTGCTTGCAAAGGAAGCAAAGGGGAATGGACCGTTGCGGTGATGGGAGAGGAAAAAAAAGGAAGCAGCAAGGTCAGATCATGAAGCCCTTCAACCCAAACTAAGGGTTTTTTTTTTCCTTGTGGTTTCCCCTCCACCTCCCAAAGTTGCCTTTAACTCCGGCCACCCCGGAGTCCAGTGACAGAGATTCAGCGGCTGGTAGATGAAAGGGAATATACAGGTAATAATACTGCTCACATATAAAAGTAATAATCCTTCATTTGTACATTTTATACAGTATCTCTTGCTCCCCCTCCCCTGCCCTCCCCAACCCATCCTGTCTCTTTTCATCCGGGTCTCTGCCTGGGCCGGCGGGCCCCTTCCCCCCCGACCCCTATGCCAGGGGGTTGCCGAGGTCATCCTCTGCCCCTCTCGACAGCAGCTCCCGCTTCTCGTCCGTGCTGGCTAGTGAGTTGCGGCTGTTGTGGGCGCCCATGTAGAGTGTGGCGTACACTGGGTTTGTGAAGTTTGTGGGCTGGAGGGGAAGGAGAGAGAGAGAGAGAAAGAGGCCATGAAAAACGGCTGGGGAAAAGAACAGAGCGGGTGTCACATGGGGCTCCTCTCTGTATGTAGTTGCACCCTCTTGTCAAGCCTGGACGCCACCACCATCCCTGGCATTACTTGCCATGAACTATTTGGTAAAAGCCAGTGTCGTGCTTGGGCGGGAACACAGCATGGTATATAGCCTGATCTCGTCAGATCTCGGAAGCTAAGCAGGCTCAGCCCTGGTTAGTATTTGGATGGAGGACCACCGAGGAATACCGGGGTTGCTATGTACTGGCAAACCACCTTACACACAAGTCATGTTTAATTAACTTTGCTTGGGGAGAATGGGTCAATCCTTCCTTTCAGATTATTTTGAGGCTGTGGCTAATCAGCATCAGAGTTCCGGTATCCGCATTGGACTTCAACAACCTTCTAGGCACAGTCAAACATGGCCCAAACTGGCTTGAGCCCTATACAGTTTACAGATTGCCTCCACATCTTCTGGGCATGGAGCAGGGGTCACTGGAGGTAGTTGTGAATTTCCGCCATTGTGCAGGGGGGTGGACTAGATGACCCTAGCGGTACCTTCCAACTCTATGATTCTATGATTCCCTACCCTCTCTTGAGCTCTTCTTTATTGATTCTGAAGCGGTCATTTACTGTGATAGGTAACTAGGTTTCTAGATTGTGTATCTCACAAAGTTCACATACCTCTGAATGGGCCATGCCCCCCCGCCCCAGTTCATTCTGGGGGGGGGGGGGAGAATTTTCCAAGCATGGCCCATTCAGAGGTATGTGAACTTTGTATTTGTACTGTAATTTTTATTGAACAGATCTGCTTATATTCTGTAATATTTTGTTAAATTTTTCATACAATGTAACTTTCATATATTCAATATAATGGTATGTTTTTTACTTTAGTTAACTAGAAGCTCACAATAAAAGAATTGTTTTACAATTCAAAGTTTGTATCATTACTTGGGGTAACTGGTTAAGTAAGATAATGTATTTTTAGTGAGATACACAATCTAGAAACCTAGTTACCTATCACAGTAAATGACCACTTCAATTCTCTTCTTTACTACTTGCAGAATATTGCCCTTGATGTTCAAATTCTTCTTACTTGTGGGATTCTCTCCCCTTCCCTGTCTCTTGGAGCCCAAGATAATCCCACGTGACCTTTCAATTTTAGCCTGCCTCCCCGCTCCTCCTGTCAAACCTTGTCAGGGTCCAGAGCGAAGTCGGCATCTAGCAGCTCCCCCACGTCGTCAGCGTCGGGGTCCCCCTCGTACATCTTGTAGGTGGGGTTGCCAATCTCCACATTCATGGCACCGTTAGTCATGCGCTGGTGTTGGAAGCCCTTGGCCCTGGGCAAGGGAAAAACAGACAGGGAACATCACGGCATGTGAACACATGTTGGATAGGCAATGGGGTGAAAGGTATCATGTGATTTTACAGACTAACTCAAGCCTGTGGACTGAAGGGGAATGAACTTCTTTAGGTGGGCATGCATGTTCCCACAACCATGTTCACTGAGATAACACAAAGGCAGGGCTGAGGCATTTTCCAAGGTAAACAGCAGATGAGAAGGGTGTTCAATCCCTTCTATGCCTAATGATTCTATTTGCACAAGAAGAAGACGAAGAGTTGGTTTTTTATATGCCAACTTTCTCTACCACTTAAGGAAGAATGAAACCAGCTTACAATCACCTTCCCTTCCCCTCCCCACAACAGACACCCTGTGAGATAGGTGGGGCTGAGAGAGCTCTAAGAGAACTGTGACTAGCCCAAGGTCACCCAGCTGGCTTCGTGTGCAGGAGTGGGGAAACCAATCCAGTTCAGCAGATTAGCCTCCGCCGCTCATGTGGAGGAGTGGGGGATCAAACCCGGTTCTCTGGATCAGACTCCACCACCAAACCACCGCTCTTAGCCACTACACCAAGTCCCTCTCTGACCCATGTGGGGAAAATAAGGTGCACTTGTGTGTGGGGGTAATAGCTGCAGGAAAGAATGGGCAGACAGGGCATTTCAAGCATCTTTCTCTCCAACACGCCTTCTCCCCAGGGATAAATACCCACTCTTGCATTTATTTTACAGTGGAATAATGGAGGCTTGGGAGCACCATAGTCCCTTTTGTGAAGTGTAGTTCTGAAAGATTATGAAACTATGTATATACGTGGAAGTAAAAAGCTGCAGGAGAAGACCAGTGATGAAATGGGGTAGACAGGAGAAATCTTCCCTAAACAGCACATGGTCAAACTGATTCACTACTGATGAACTAACTACTGGTGTAGACACAATCCAAGACTCAGCAGGCCCCACTGATGGACTTTACATCATGAGATGTGGGGAGTGAACACATGAAGCTGCCTTGTACTGAATCAGACCCCTGGTCCATCAAAGTCAGTACTGTCTACTCAGACCAGCAGCGGCTCTCCAGGATCTCAGGCAGAGGTCTTTCACATCACCTACTTGCCCAGTCCCTTTAACTGGAGATGCCGGGGATTGAACCTGGGACCTTCTGCATGCTGAGCAGATGATCTACCACTGAGCTACGGCCCTTCCCATGTCTAGTTTAGACAACACCGGCCCTAAGAGGCACCCTGCAACAGATATACACACCCGTCCACCCTGTCCGCCATCAGTTTCTCAGTGCCTTCTTACCCTTTAATCCGCTTCTTATACCAGACCACAGCGCCAGCCACCAATATCACGAGCAGGAGGAGGAGGATCGGGATGACAATGGAAACTGTTCCTGGAAAGGGAAGGGAGCTGCCGGTTACTGAAAGACTGGGAGGCACCCCCCAACCGCCCACCCTATCGTCAGTCAGAGCAAAAAAACCCCAAAAAGGCACATCCCCACCCCTACACTGCGTGAGGCTCACATGTGTGCACACACTGGGCATGCATGCTGATTTTCCTCCCTTCCTTCAAGTTAACGAAAGGGGTAGGAGAGAGCAGATGGGTTAGCGGTTCCTCTGTTTGGTTTGGAAAGCCACCTCCCTTGGCAAATGCAAATGCTCTCGTTGCAGCTGCAATCCATGTCCACCCTGCCATCTGCCCACACATATACACATCTCTCAACTAGGGCTGTTAAAAAAATTCGGGTTTGGGTTTAATTGCCCTTCCCCCCCCCCCCCGGAAAACCCAAATGCCAAATTCCCCTATGCTGGTAAAGGTGGGAATTCAGCTTTAAATTTGGGATTCCCGAAAAATTCGGCCATTTAAACCTATTAAACCCATTTTGCGGCTTTCCTTGGCTCCTGGGGGGGGGACATTTTTGCAGGTAGAGGTCCCACATTTTCAGGGTAGCTTGAAGGGACTCTCCTTGCAAGAACCCCCAAGTTTGGTAAAGATTGGGTCAGGGGATCCGGAGGTGTGGGGTCTGGAAGGGGTTGCCCCCATCCTCCTACTTTGAAATGCACGGGCAAAGTGGCTGTGTTCAGAATCTTTAGTGTGATCTTTGCCAAGTTGGCTGGTGCCTCCATAGAGATACAGTGTAGATACGGGGAGGCACAGGGCACGGGGCAAACTTTGCAAAGATATAGGGCAAAGATCACACTAAAGATTCTGAACACAGCCACTTTGCCAATGCATTTCAAAGTAGGAGGATGGGAGAGACCCTTTCCAGACCCCATAACTCTGGACCCCCGACCCAATCTTTACCAAACGTGGGGGTTCTCGCAAGGAGAGTCCCTTCTAGCTACCCTGAAAATTTGGGACCTCTACCTGCAAAAGTGCCCCTGCAGGAGCCGCAGAAAGGAGTCCCTGATAAAGCTGAATTTTCGGGAATGGCAAATTCGGCTTTTACAAATTTCTGGATTGTGCTGGTTTGGTAAACCCGAACCAGAAATTTACCGAAAAGGCATTTATTCGGTATTTTTCCGGTTTGGTTTTTACTGAATCAACAGCCCTGCTCTCAACCCCTGCAATCTCTTTCTTTGCTTTCCCGTTCAACGTACGGTTGCTCTGCTGCTCGCTGTCCACAGACGTCTCGCACTGGTCCCCGGTCATTTCTGCTGAGCACCTGCAGAATGAAAAGTAAGACAGAAGTATGTAGGGGGGCAGTGTGGCTGCGGGATAAACCTGGGGAGCCTCCCACCGGTCAGGGAACATGCTGAGAAGGTAACTTAGGAATAAGCAGGGGATCCTCAACGTGGTGCCCACTTGCTCCTTCCCCATATTTATTTCTTGGTGTCCACTTGCTCCTTCCCCAATGTTTCCCCTCATAAAAGGAAATGGCCCATCCTGTCTTTCCTCCAAATCATTGGAGCAGGAGGTGCTTCAGAAGAGTCCAGGAGGCATCGCCTTTGAATCTGCAGGGAGCATCTGTTTGAAAACAGCTGCCTGCATTGATGGGAAGATGCTTGGCTTGAAACCTCTTAATTTTTAAAAAAACCTCGCAACATTTTCAGATTGGACACAGCCCCTACGACAGCCATTTTGTGGTTGGCCTAGGGTTGCCAACCTCCAGGTACTAGCTCCTGCTATTACAACTGACCTCCAGCTGATAGAGATCCATTCCCCTGGAGAAAACAGCCGCTTTGGCCATTGGACTCTATGGCATTGAAGTCCCTCCCCAGACTCTGCCCCAAAAACCTCCCGCTGGTGGCAAAGAGGGGCCTAGCAACCCTAGGTTGGCCCCATGAACCCTATGGCAGCCATTTTGTCGCAGTGCCCTCTACCTGCTCTCAAAATTTCAAATGTGCCCACAGGTTCAACATGTTTGGGAACCCCTGGATTACATTACTGCAGCTGTGAGCAACAGGGAGGGGTCAATCAGGTGCTTGAATCCAGCTACAGATGACAGGCAAGGAAATGCATTGGATTCTAGGGAGGAAGAAACTGCTGTGGTGGTGTCCAGCCTGGGCGGGTGAGCTGGCAGTGTCCTGGGATGTTAGAAGGGGAGCAAGAGTGGAGAATGTCATGCAGACCACATGGTTTGCAAAGCAAGGAAACTTTGCCATGCAAAGGGAAAGCCGAGCTTGCGAGAATGCTCAGAGCAGAGCACAGAGGTCTGCATTGACCGGAAGCAGACACGGATTGGGGGGAATACAAATTTATGGGTCAAGAAGAAAGATAACCCTCTTCAAGTACTTGAAGGGCTGCCATATAGAGGATGGTGCAGAGTTGTTTTTTGTTGCCCCAGAAGGTCGGACCAGAACCAACGGGTTGAAATTAAATCAAAAGAGTTTCCATCTAGATATTAGGAAGAACTTTCTGACACTGAGCGGTTCCTCAGTGGAACAGGCTTCCTCGGGAGGTGGTAAGCTCTCCTTCCCTGAAGGTTTTTAAGAAGAGGTTAGATGGCCATCTGTCAGCAATGCTGATTCTATGACCTTAGGCAGATCATGAGAGGGAGGGCATCTTGGCCATCTTCTGGGCATGTAGGGGGTCACTGGGGTTGTGTCTGGGGGAGGTAGTTGTGAAATTCCTGCATTGTGCAGGGGGTTGGGCTAGATGACCCTGGTGGTCCCTTCCAACTCTAAGATTCTAGGATTCTAAAGAAGAGACAACTTCATCCACTCCGATTTTGAGCAGGCAGGCATAACATCCCGTCCCCTCAGTGAGCCCTCCCAACTTACTGGCACTTCGGCATTGAGGTTTCGGCATTCATGGTGCACGTGCCCCCATTCTGGCAGTAGTTGTCGCACGTCAAGCAGCTGGGGGCTATCCTGCCATCTGGGCACCTGAAAGCGTCAGAGGGAGATGTGGTCAGTGTGGATCAGGCCTCCCACCCTTTTAGCCCAGTACCTCTAACCCCACAAACAAGATGGCTGCAGCAGCATTATCCTGCCTGTGTTCCACAGCAACCAATATAATAGGCATGCTCCTCTGATCCTGGAGAGAATAGGTGTGCATCATGACTAGTATCCATTTTGACTAGTAGCTATGGATAGCCCTATCCTCCATGAAGAGTTGGTTTTTATACCCCACTTTTCTCTAACTTTAAGGAATCTCAAACCAGCTTAAATCAGCTGCCTGATCCAGCCTCTTAAGAGCTCTTATCCGGCCCGCGAGCCACCCCCACCCCCAAAACTCGATCTGGGCTGGCAAGGCATGGCCCGGCCTGACCAAGTGACATTTATGTCACATTCAGCCCTTGTAACGATTGAGTTCAACACCCCTGCCCTATATCCTTCACAGCCCGGTCCCGTTCCTCTTAAGCGTCCCCTTTTACTTTCCGGTCATTAACCAGTGCCCCCTTGCCATCACAAGTGGTCCTCAGGAGACCTGAATCACCCTCGATCCATCTACCGTTCGACGCCCGCCCAGCCCCGACGCCTCTTCCAGGCACCTACGTGCAGGTGACGTTGCCGCTCTGCTTGTTGATGGAGCAGTTGCCCTTGAGGCAGCGGTCGCACTTGTTATGCTGGCAGCGGTCCCCGTAGTAATTTGGCAGGCAGCGGCACTGCTGGGTTCCGGAGGCCGTCAGCTGGCAGACGCCATTATTCTCACAGTAGTCAAAGCACTGGCCTGAAGAGCGGAGGAGAGGGTGCAGCACAGGGTGAGAAACAAGGACTCAACGGTATGCACGTCTTTAGCAAAGAGCCCGCTCTCTGGCGTCACTTCATCCCCAAGGCCTCGAGCATCTCGCAGCTAGCTCTCTCGGATCCAACCCCCCGTCCCCCTCAAATCTGGTATCTCGTACATTGAGAGTTATTATGGAACAACAAAAGCAATTCTAGTAACTAAAAAGTGCCGGGTCTTTGATGCAGGGACGTTTCCCTGCGGTCACCCCCGCCGACTGCTTTGGGGCTTCGTTTTGATTATGCATGCCTTTCCCGACCCTCAGAGGTCGTCTCGCTCTCCCTGCCAATTTTGCCCCTGTTTTCCAGATGCTGTTTTAGCCAGCGGGCAAAATGCGCGGGGAGAGTGAGGCAACCTCTGACAGGCAGAAACGGCATGCATAACCAAAAGGAAGCTCCGAAACAGTCGGTGGGGGCGAACGCGGGGAAACGTCCCTGCATAAAAGGCCCTAAGTTTCAGAGAGCAGAAGTGTTGGTCTGCAGTAGAACAGCTAGATTAGAATCCAGTAGATTCTTAGAGACCGGTAAGATTTTTGGGGTATGACCTTTTGAGAATCAAAGCTCCATCAGATATGAAGGTGCTAACCAATTGTCACAGGTATGAGCCATGCAAACTATCCCTCATGTTAGAGAGAAATGGGGAGACGATGATTTGCAACCAGGGTTGTATGTCTACTTGCACTGAAGTCCGCTGGGCTGTTTAACTGCTTTATCTTAAATTGTGATTTTATTGTATTGATACCACGTTGTTAGCCACCCTGAGCCTGGCCTTTGGCCGGGGATTAGGGGCAGGATAACAATTGTGAGCCCCGTGGCGCAGTGTGGTAAGCTGCAGTACTGCAGTCAAAAGCTCTGATCACGACCTGAGTTCAATCCCAGCGGAAGTCGGTTTCAAGTAGCCGGCTCAAGGTTGACTCAGCCTTCCATCATTCCGAGGTCGGTAAAACAAGTACCCGGCTTGCTGGGGGTAAAGTGTAGACGACTGGGGAAGGCAATGGCAAACCACACTGTAAACACAGTCTGCCTAGTAAACGTCATGATGTGACGTCACTCCATGGGTCAAGAATGACCCGGCGCTTGCACAGGGGATTACCTTTACTTTTTTAAAAATAGGGGGAGACAATAGTCAGAAAATGGCTCCGGTGAAGGGAGCAAGGGGGCAACGTGGGATGCAGATGAAAGTAGGCAAGGCCTAAGAAGCAACAGGTCTGGAGGCAGTAAGAGAAAATGGAATCCCCCAGGTTGCTCAGACAACTTAGCGGCTCTGATCGGAAACCCTTTATTAATGCTTAGGGGATTATCACATGACCCACTTGGACCAATCGGTCAGTGGCTTCCTCGCTGTTCTCCCTGCTGTGTCCAGAACTGGCTCACGGCTGCAAAGGCCGAAACCCCCACTGGACAACCTCTCTGGTCCCCGCCGCCTCGAGCGCAGGCTGGCACTTACGGTACTGGCACTTGTCGCCGATGAACTTCGCGGGGCAGCGGCAGTTGGGCTGGTTGCCCTGGTTGACCGAGCAGCTGCCATTGTTGAGGCAGTAGTCTGTGCACAGCTGCTTGTTGCACTGGGAGCCGGTGTAGCCGTTGGGGCAGCGGCAGGTTGGCATCCCTGGGGGAGGCAGGGAGAGAACAGAGGTGGTTAGCAGGCCTGAGCCAATGGGACTGGCTTTGGTTCCCCCCCTTTATTTTTCTATATAGGGGGGCTACATAAGGGGGGGGGAAAGGGGAAGTAGCGATATCAGCAATACAATTAAGGAGACAGAAAGTAGAAAAAGGCAAATCAAACAGATTACATTGCCATGCTGTTCAACGCAGTTGTGCAATCGAAACAGATACCCAACTTGCAAGAAATAATTTTAACATTACTAATCGTACAACCGAAAACTAATCACCTTATCAAACATATCGAGCATATTTAGTGTCTACACAGTCAGGATAGTTATCTGGATATGAAATTAAATGGGGTTTCACTACAGTTAATTAGCAACTACTCTCTTATTTTTGTTAACTATAATTAAACCTCAACATATTGATAAAATAATTTCGTTTTGTACAGAGGCCTATGGTTTATCGAGCCCCCCGCCCACCAAGGTGCCACATTACAGCAACAAGAGATCTTCAAGGGAAACTGATATGTATTCAGTGTGTATTTCCTCCTTGGAATTGGCTAATTGTTTTCTTTTTTAAAAAATTAAATTTTAATTTTTTTCAAACAACATAAAACACATACAATGCACAACACACATACTTTATACATAATCATTACTCCATGCCTGCAACAAGATCTTCATCAAATACCCTATGAGCAGGGCTACATCATTCTTTAAAACTTAAAAGTAACTAAATCTTTAAAGAAAAGAGGAGGCTAATTGTTTTCTGATCACCACTTCCAAGTACCTTAGTGGTAGAAATGGCAAACAGGTGAAGATTTGACTCTGGGAGATGGAAATCTGTAAGGAAATTTGGGTGGAAAGGAATTTGATTCTGGTTTCCAACTGGTGTTTCGGGGGTCCTAAGATCAGTTTTTTGTGATTCCTGAAATCTGATCTCAGCTGACATCTGTTGGATCCTGACATCAATTCCAGGGACGCAAACATTATGGGCTTTGTGTCGAAGAGCTTGGAAACAGAAATGGATGGGCACAACCTTGGGGAAGCCCACCCCTTGGGTCTGAGGCCAAATGTTAACTTCTGTTATGGGGCAGCCTGCTGAGGCTTCCTCAGACGAAAAGGACCTTGAAGCAGCAGGCAGTGGAAGACAGGAACAGCAGCAAGCTGAGCAGGCACAGACAGATGAATGTCCGCAGTGCCTACGACCACCCAGGGCAGGGGACTCACCTGTGTCCAACAGGAGCCCTCCACAGCCACTGGAGCAGCGGCGCTGAAGGTGCGGAACATTCCTACTCGAGCGTAGAAGGAGTGCTAGGTTACAAGCACTACAAAGAGCACTGCTGACTGACAGTGATGAGAATAATGAGCTCCCTCCAACAGAGAGTGCTGAGTCACAGGAACCAGCAACAGTTGGAACCAGCAACAGCTAGTGCAAAGGATCATATGTACCTCTTCCACAGAAAGCAACAGCTGGTTCCTCTTAGGCTTACTTAAGCAGACGGTTGACGTGAGAACAACCTGTTACTACTACCCTGTGTTCTCTTGGTCCTCTGATCATTCCTGAGACTCTCATGCCCTTGACCTTGCAACGAACTTTGACTTGGCATTTGGACTTTGCTTTTGATACTGGTGCTTTGGATCCAGACCGAGAACAGCCCGGTATTGACCCTCGGACTGCTATCTGACTATGCTACCCGCTTCTGGCCCTCAGGATGACTTCTCTTTCTAAGGTGATGGGTCTTTGAAAGCCATGTACAGACCCCGCTTCTCCGTACCCGACCCAAAGTTCACCCGTCTTTCGCATCGCTCCACTCACCGGACAGGGAAGCAGCGCAAGTGCCCCCATTCTGGCAGTAGTTGGAACACTGGTCGAACTGGCATTTGTCCCCGTTGTAGCGTGGCTGGCACCGGCACTTGGGCTGCTTGCGGGCGTTGAGGAAGCAGCTGCCACCGTTGAGGCAAACCAGGTCACAAGTGTCGGTGGCTGGAACTAAAAAGGACACAAAAGGAAGTGAGACAGTTGTTCCGCAGGTTCACACATCAGGGCACCGATCCAGATTTAGAAGAGACTTGGTGCGTGTGTGTGTACCTTAAATTCCTTGCACATATTTCATAGTGCAAAGGATCATACGAACCTTGAAAATCGTGAAAAACAGAGCTGCACTTACTTGCATCCCCTAACTAGGCTTAAGAAGCTAGGAATTCCTTCCTGTGGCAGGCCTGCTCCTACCCCCCCTCCCTCTTTCTTCATCGTTAACTCTGCTTTTGCATTGATTGAGGGGGCCCTGCCTGCTTATAGTCCCTCAGCAAGTGCACTACGGTATTGTGCACCATACTTATATTTGAACATATATTGATTTTATGGTGCAGAGTGGTAAGCTGCAGTACTGCAGTCAAAAGCTCTGATCACGACCTGAGTTCGATCCCGACGGAAGTCGGTTTCAGGTAGCTGGCTCGAGGTTGACTCAGCCTTCCGTCCTTCCGAGGTCGGTAAAACGAGTACCCGGCTTGCTGGGGGTAAAGTGTAGACGACTGGGGAAGGCAATGGCAAACCACCCCGTAAACACAGTCTGCCTAGTAAACGTCATGATGTGATCAATGATCCAGTGCTTTCACAGGGGACTACCTTTACCTTTTTAATCACCCTGAGCCTGGTCTTGGCCAGGGAGGGAGGGCTATAAATTGAAACAATGATAAATAAATAAATAATGGCCTTTTGGTCATATACAATAAACGCTATCGTGTCGTAATGCAACAGGTTAAGGTAAATTCTGCAGATATGAGCCTTCACGGACTATTATATCTGCAAGAAAGGCCCTGCTCAAAATTATACATGAGTGCCTGTGCACATGTGCATTTATAAGCAGTGCAGGGCTTTTGGGCTAGCGACTGCTCCTTTGTTGGTTGTGTTGCCCAAGGAAATCTGCTTCAGTCTAAGCCCCCTTGCCTAAGGGAAGAAAAGGATTTTCTGTAGTGGTGGGAAGGAGGATGCACGTACCGACGGGTGAAAGAGTCGGCGTGGGGATGAGCACGCATGTGCCGTTGTCCAGCCGCCTGCCGTTGGGACAGGTACACACCGGGCCGCTGGGACTCAGGAGGCAGAGCCATTCGCACTTCTTCCTGTCACACGGGTTGGTCACTGGAAAGGAAAGACACCGAGGAGTGAGGCCTTGAGCAGAGCCGAGGGACTTTCAGTTCCTAATCTACTATGGCAGAGCTGCTGCCCCTGAAGGAGGCCGCGAGAAAGCAAGGATGCCTGGCTCGCATTCCTGCGGCTCTGGACTGTTTGCTTCCAAGCTTATTTGTGGAATGGGCCCTTTGCGATCCAACTTCCAATTCCCTAGCTGGATTCTGACCTGGAGAACCGGGTTTGATTCCCCAACTCCTCCACATGAGCGGCGGTTGCTAATCTGATGAACTGGATTTGTTTCCCCGCTCCTCCACACGAAGCCAGCTGGGTGACTTGGGCTAGTCGCACTCTCTCAGTCCTACCTACCTCACAGGGTATCTGTTGGGGGGAGGGGAAGGTGATTGTAAGCTGGTTTGAGTCTCCTTTAAGTGGTAGAGAAAGTCGGCATATAAAAAACAACTCTTCTTCTTCTTCTTTAGCTGACTGTCAGCTTTGTACACATTTTCTCTCCTAGCTAGCCATTGTTTCCTTCCATGTAACTTACTGGACGTGTCCCTTAAACATATGGTTTGGGTGTGTCCAGTCATCCAGTTTTCTGGGACAAAGTTATTACTCGTATCATTTTTGCATTAGGACATTCACTGATGTTTGAGGAGGTCTACGTACTTTTAAACTATTTGCCTGACTCTAGGAGGCCTACCGATGGTCAACAAACATGTACCCTCTGTGCCTTTACTACAGCTAAAAGACTCATATTACAGAATTAGAAAGATAAAAGTCCACTTCCGGTAAATTAATGGATCAAGGACCTTAGAACTCTATCAATATTTGAACACATGGCATGTAGACAGCAATTGAGCATGGACTTGTTTTTACATATTTGGAAACCTTTTATAGAAATTTATGTGTAGATCTGCCACCACTGTTGTGATATTTTTGTCTTTATTTTATGTATCGTTTTAAAAAGATTTTTTTCTTTGTTCATTTTTGGGAAGAAATTAAAAAAAGGAAAAATGTCCTCTTTCACAGCAGATAAAGTTTCATGGCCCACAATTCCTAGAAAGGATTCCAAGCCTACCCAATGTCATGCCTGTATTGACTTGTCCACTTGGACGGTGAACATCCAGCTCAGGTATAAATCATGTAATTGAAAACAAAAATCATAACTAGAAGTGCTGATGGAGAAACTGAATGGCGTAAGCAGACTGCACATCATTGCCATATGACAGCCCATCTAGTTCAGGTATTGCCTTTTTCTGTCGAGAACAAGCATCACAGAGCTCCTGCTTCACAGCTTCTATATTTAGTGGCACTTTTATTCTGTTTTCCCTTCCACCATCTCCTTGACTAAGAAGGAAGAGAAGTTTTCTTTCTTTCTTTCTTTCTTTCTTTCTTTCTTTCTTTCTTTCTTTCTTTCTTTCTTTCTTTCTTTCTTTCTTTCTCTCTCTCTCTCTTTCTTGCTTGCTTGCTTGCTTGCTTGCTTGCTTGCTTGCTGCTGGTTTATGGTCATGCACAGTGGCAAAGACAGGAGGTCTCTCTCAGAGACGGTCTTTTCAAAATCTGTCATTTTGCCCATTGACAGACAGTCTTTTCTTAATCTTGAGACCAGCTTGTAATACGTGAACCATTTTATATTTCTGTGCTCCTTTTTAATTGTCTGCCATGCTTTAATTTCTCCATGTGCATCAATCATGTCCCAATATGTTGTATAGTCATTAAGTTTTCTTTCTGGTCTGTCATAATACGCCTCTATTGGAGAAATTAGCGGTGACGGTGACGGTGACGGACTAAGTATCCTTTTCTTTATCGCCCATGTCCTCATTAGGCTGTCAATGATTATGTGTTCTCAGAGATGGTCTCGGATGACTCAGAGTGAGGCGCTGACCCAAATAAGCAGCAGAGGGAGGTATGGGCCCCTCCCAGCATGGCCTCTGAAGTGGCATGGGGCTCCCCCCCACTGCCATTAAGGAGATGTCCTGCATAGGCAGCATATTCTACAGTACAAGAATGGATCTTGGTCAAGACACTGCTTAACCAGCTCTTCTCCCGAATCTAACTTCAGCACGGCTTCTTTTCACGCCTCTTGTCAGTCACCATGATTAGCGCATTCCAAATATCTGAAAACTGCCTTAATGTTCCTTTTGGAATCCCTTCTTGCCATGACAAATGGTCTAGATCAGGGGTGTCAAATGTAAGGCCCTGGGGCCAGATCCGGCCCCTTGAGAGCTCTTATCCAGCCCATGAACCAGCCACCCACCTCCCCAGTCCCGAGGTGTCAATGATCAAAGACTGTTAAATAAAAGAAAATACTGTAAGAGTGTTATTGTGTTAAGCACGTTTGTATTTTAACAAAATAAAGTAAAACTAATATCAATTGGCTTTGCCTGTGACTTCTATAAAGTTGAACATATGAAGTTGCCTTATACTGAATCAGACCCTTGGTCCATCAGTCAGTATTGTCTACTCAGACTGGCAGCGGCTCTCAGGCAGAGGTTTTAAACATCACCTACTTGCCTGGTCCCTTTAACTGGAGATGCCGGGGATTGAACCTGGGACCTTCTGCATGCCAAGCAGATGCTCTACCACTGAGCCACGGCCCCTCCCCTTGTATCTCTGGCACCTGGCATTAAATTTTATGGTACACATGGCCCAGCCTAACCAAGCGACATTTATGTCATATCTAGCCCTTGTAACAAATGAATTCGACACAATTGCCTCCTCCAATTCTTTTCCAGTTTGTCAGCATCCTTCTTCAATTGAATCCAGGTCTCCAAGCAACTTATATTATCTCTTACTGGTCTAGATCCAGAAGGTACAGCACGCTATTTGTTCTTTCGGAAAGTTCAGGCCATAAATATACCTGTCTCCATTGCTTTTGCATGGAACGAACAGGACTTCTTGCTACCTTCTGTTATCAAGGCCTGGTAACCCAAGATGCGTCACTTACCGTCTGGCTGCTTGTACTGGTGGTAGAGTACCACATCAGTGGCGTGGTTCAGCCCTGCTGTCAGGTTGGTGACGGTCCCGTGGCCAAACTTGTGGATCTTAAAGATGCGGTTGTTGATGTAGGTGACGCCGTAGATGTAGTCCTCAAAGATGTCGATGCTGAAAGGGTGGCTGAGCCCTGGGGGGTAAAAGAGGATGGTGCTGGAGTTAGAAACTGACCATGCCAAGCACTGCTAATGGCCACAGAATGGAAAGAACTTGAATTCAGCTAGATCTATTTCACCCCTGGAAAAAATAATGAGAAAGAAGTGATGCTCCCATTGCCTGCAATTATGAAAAGATCCTGATATTCTGGAAGAACAGGGCATTTGGCTGCATCCTGATCAGACATGCTGTATCACCCACTAGTTCAGCTCATTGGTTGTGATCAGGAAGCTGACAGTTTGCTGAGCTGTTCAGTTGTTTCTAAACAAATTCAGCTGTGTCTGTGTGCACAATTAGGTTGCTTTTTCACAACTGCTACTCCGGCCTCCCCTACAGCCGTTGCTGCGACCTCCAATTGTTAAACAGCGCCTAATTCAGGGGGGATTTTTGAGGAGACTTGCTACTTAGAAGTCGTCGTGTGGCTTTGGTGTCTGCCCATGAACCAAGCTAAACTTGTAAGCAGTTCTTGCGACCACTTCACGAACAGTAATGCCACTGATTGCACAGGCGCAAAAAGCAGGCAATGCAGTGTATCCACTGCTGGTCACTTAAAGGGTGCTTCCAACAATGCAGACACAAAGAGGAGATAAACTGTAAGCAATTCTGTGGTTGACAAGTTGGTCAGTTTCATGTACCGATTATGACACTGGGGGATATGTCCCTCTTCTCCGGCAGTTGAGAAGATTTGGTCAAGTTTGTTAGTTGTTACTTGTTATCAGGGGCTAGGTGGAACCTGTCCCTATAATACAGTCATCTACCGTACAGGCACAAATCTGCTTGCCATAGTGCTTGAGGAGAATTTGATAAAAAACATCAAGGCAATCCAATCAGGGACTCGCCTTGTGTGTAATCAAAGACGTTTGATCAAGGTAAGTTTTTTCCCAGTGATCATGTGCATGACAAAGTTCTCAGCCTTCCTAATCCAGATGGTGGCTTTCCCCCCTGGATAACCAGTACTACAATGACAGTAAAAAACCCCGGCACTACTCTAGCAATAAGTGCCAACACATGGGAGGATTATTTATCTTTTTATACCTCCATTTCTAAGGCCATTTATGCAGTGCTGTTTCCCTCGCAGTCACCCCACCGCTCCAGTGCTTCAATTTAATTATGCATGCCTTTCCCGACTGTCAGAGGTCACCTCACTGTCCCTGAGCATTTCCGCACGTTTCACCCGTGTTTTCCGGATGCTGTTTTAGTGAGAATCCAGAAAACGCGGGCAAAATGCCCAGAAAAGCACGGGGAGAGCGAGGCGACCTCTGATGGTCAGGAAAGGCACGTGTAATCAAAACGAAGCACCGGAGCAGTTGGTGGAGGTGACTGTAGGTAAACAGCCCAGCATAAATGGCCTAAGAATGCCAAAAGGGTTGGTAATAGCTGCTAATTTTGTACTAAACACCACGCATGCTGATCCAGCTTGTCTGTTTGGACTAACAGTCATTACCATACTGTAGTCTTTTATCAACAGCAAAAAAAAATGGAGCTTGAGCAAGGAGGAAGAACTCTTTAAGAGCGAAGCACATACAGATTGCCCTTGCCCCAAAGCCTTTATTACCTTTCTTGCTGTCAATAGCTACCACTGGGTCAGTGCCGTTGAGCCGGATGCTGCCGATCACAGAGAGCTTGGCGTCTGCCCAATACAGACGTTCGTTGTGGTAGTCAACAGCCAGACCTGCAAGGAAATCACCGTCACCAGTGCATGGGTTTCAATAGCGAAGAGTACACATGCTCTAACAATATCACACACGTTGCCACTCCCTGCACATTGGCTTTGAATGCATCTACTGTACCAGTGCCCTGAACTGGATGGCCCAGGCTAGCTGATCTTGTCAGATCTCGGAAGCTAAGCAGGGTTGGTTAGCACTTGGATGCGGGGCCATCTTAACAGCATTATAGTCCCCCGGGCAAAGCAGTGCGCTGGGGCCCCTACCTGCACAACCGCTCACAGGAATAAAAATTTAAATGGTTGATAAAATTAAAGATATATTTACTGGTGCTTCTATAATGAACAAGTCCTTTCTTACATTATACTTCAGTATTTATTCTTAATCCAAACGCAACTTAATATTAATATTGTTCATTAAAAAGGTAAAAGGTAAAGGTCCCCTGTGCAAGCACCCGGGTCATTCCTGACCCATGGGGTGATTTCACATCCCGACGTTTCCAAGGCAGACTTTGTTTACGGGTGGTTTGCCAGTGCCTTCCCCAGTCATCTTCTCTTTACCCCCAGCAAGCTGGGTACTCATTTCATCGACCTCGGAAGGATGGAAGCCTGAGTCAACCTTGAGCCGGCTACCTGAAACCGACTTCCGTCGGGATCGAACTCAGGTCGTGAGCAGAGCTTTTGACTGTAGTACTGCAGCTTAACACTCTGCGCCAAGGGGCTCCTTTTATTTGTTCATTACCTTTAGTAAAACACATGCTAAATATGCATTTTCCAATAACAAATATTTATAGTTTAGTATAGAATTTATTTATTCATTGACAGCAAGTCACAACATACATAGATTAGCATGGGCCCCCTGCATTAAGTGGTTGGACTAGATGGCCTGTTGGCCCCTTCCAACTCTATGATTCTATATAGTGGAAGCTTCATAAATTCAAAAGTATGCAACATCTCCATAAAAGTCTCTTGCTGCATGAGGAGGCTGAAACAACCCCACACACCCTGATCCGGACTCACCTGTTGGCCACTGGATGTTGTCCTGGACAAGTGTCTCCCTCAGGGTCCCATCCATTGCCGCTGTCTCAATTTTGGGGTGGTTCCCCCAGTCTGACCAGTACATAGTGCTGTAAAAAAGAAAAAAAAAAACGGTTCAGTGAGGTCACCCTGGAAGCTTGAGGGGCAGAGCTGTTTGGATGCTGTGTAAATGGTACGCGAGGACCAGTCTTACCCTCGAAGGGGGTCTACCACGATGGCATGGGGCTCATCGATCATGCCCGAGATCAGCGTTCTCCGGTTCTCGCCCTTCATCTGTGCCACTTCAATGACGTCGCGTCCTGAATCCGTCCAGTAGATGTTCCCAGCCACCCAATCGATGGCAATGCCCCGTGGCATCTTCAGCCCAGATATCTGTGAGGGGGGTCAGGAAGCAAAATGAGCGCCAAGAGCTCTGCCGAGCCCTCTTTCCTATATTTAGACGTCCGGCCTTTACTCCCCCACCCCACGTGCTTACTCAACCACATTTGTTGATGTACTCCTGGTAACTTACGTTCAGGTGGGTGACGCCACCGTCTATCTGCCGCCGGTTGCGATTGGAGGGGCTAGAGCCAGCAGAGGACGGGAGGTCCCGGCAGGAGATGCGCCCCGTGTGCCAGTTGGTCCAGTAGATCTTGTTACCCTTGACGTAGACATCCATGGCAGCGATGCGGACGTTCTCGTCCCCTTGGAAGGCCGGTTCGTAGGCCGAGTTGGGATTGAAGGGGTACATGCTGCGGATCTTGTTATCATCAGCAATGTAAAGTATCTGGTGTTCAGACCCTAGAAAGCAGGAGGAAGAACCCTTGAACGGACCGCATCAGAACTTTTAAAGCAGAGGCTAGATGGCCATCTGTCGTCAATGCTGATTCTATGACCTTAGGCAGATCAGGAGAGGGAGGGCAGGAAGGGTTTCATCAGTGTTTGGCTCCTGTGGCCCTTTCTTGCATGCCCAGGGTAGTGCCGATTGCCACTTTGGGGTCAGGAAGCAATTTTCCTGCAGGCCAGATTGGCCAGGGATCCCGGAGGGTTTTTTGTTTTTGTTTTGCCATCTTCTGGGCATGGGGTAGGGGTCACTGGGGGTTGGGAAGTAGTTATGAATTTCCTGTATGGGCAGAGGTTGGACTAGATGACCCTGGTGGTCCCTTCCAACTCTATGATTCTAACTCCGCATCAAACAAAAACCGGTCTTCGTGACAACGGAATGAACAGGGTGGGGGTGGGAATGGACTAATCCAGACTGCTGCAGAGGGGAAGCCACACAGTTATATTGGCAGCAATGACCACTGCTGCAGGGAAGTCCGACCATGTCAGAGACGCAGTTAGAAATAGGAGACCCCTTATTGATTATGTTAGTTGTATAATTTGCCCAAACATCGAAATGCAAAGTAATGTTGTCTGTTTGATCTGCACTGAAACTGTTATTTTTTAGTTTGTTAACGAGATGTTAGGTATTTCCATTTTTTCCCTTTCCCGCTTTCCTTTTGTATCCCTCTATTATATAATAAAATTAAAAAATTAAAAAAGAAAGAAAAGAAATAGGAGACCCCCATGATCGCTCTGCGCCCTTATGGCATTGCACCCAGACATTTAAAAACAAATACTTGCACACATAAGGTCTGAAATCCAAAGCATCATACACTGGTGGAGTTCCATCTGCCCGTCAGGGAGATGGACAGCTCCACGAGTGATCCATACCGAAGAAGCCCCAGTAGAATGCATGCTTGTTTGCATTGTAGCCTACAGCTAGGACTGTTGCAGGAAAACACACACACAGGGATTGGGGTACGTACCACACATGCAAAAACCGGATGAACAATTGGTTATTAGGCCCCTGGGCCCAAGGAATATTGCATGGATGGGGGAGCTAATGCTCATACAGCAATCATATTCAGTCAGTAATTGCTTGCAGTTTAAAGAATCTGACCCATATGTATAGAACTAGATAGAAAGGGGGAGGGGGGAATCACTGAACCCAAGAGACCCAAAGTTAAGTTCCTAGAGTTTTAACTATAGATATATAGATATTGATATATAGATATAAACAGATATCTAAATAACCAATACGGAATCGTCTGCAATTCCTTTTTTCTGCAAGGCCACCTGATACAAAGTGAAGACCTGGGCAGGACTCTCCTATGGGGTCATGAGGGCAAGCTCCGTATCATGCCACACGCTGCCCTCCCACCCGTGTCTCTTGGACGCCACAGGCATACAAATGCACAGACACGCACACCCAAGGCACTGACTCTTAAATATCACTCCTCCTAGACACACTGGTACCTTCTGCCTTGCACATGTGATGGGTCCTCATGAAGTTCTTGGCACAGGTACACATGTAGGACCCTTTGGTATTGTTGCAGAGTTGAGAGCAAACCCCGAAGTTCAGGCATTCGTTGATATCTGTGCAGAGCAAGACAGAAACAGTATTTGGATGCAAATCCCAAAAATCTGAAGAAGAATTGGCTTTTCTACCCTGATTTTCTCTTCCTTTAAGGAGTCTCAAACCAGCTTACAATTGCCTTTCCTTTCCCTCCCCACAACAGACACCTTGTGAGGTAGGTGGGGTTGAGAGAGGTCTGAGAGGGCTGTGACTAGCCAAGGTCACCCAGCAGGCTTCATGTGGAGGAGAGGGGAAACCAACCCGGTTCACCAGATTAGAGTCCGCCGCTCATGTGGAGGAGTGGGGAATCAAACCTGGTTCTCCAGTTTAGAGTCCACCACTCTTAACCACTACAACACGCTGTTGTGTAGACTGTAAGTTTTTAAGAGGTGTGGAGGTGGTTTGTGGAACTACCCTGGCCTGCAGTGGCAATTTTAATTTTTCTTCTGCCCTGCTAGGGTCTCTGGCTAAACTTGCTGCAGCGCTTCAGGCAAAACCTTCAAGGCAGAATAACTCTCAGCATTAGACTAGTCAAATTTCTCAGCAGACATTCGGCACATCTCTAAATGTGCCTGATGGGCCCCGAGAAAGATGTTTTTGCCTCATTCCCCCATGTAACTCTCACTGTACACATTTTGCAGTGAGTTTTTCCCAGTTGGCTTTGCTATATAGTCCCAGGGACGGGCTAAAACCTGTTCTTGATGGTGCCCTCGTCTTGGGCAATTTTCTAACAGAGCAGTTCCTCAGTGGAACAGGCTTCCTTGGGAGGTGGTAAGCTCTCCTTCCCTGGAGGTTTTTAAGAAGAGGTTAGATGGCCATCTGTCAGCAATGCTGATTCTGTGACCTTAGACAGATCATGAGAGGGAGGGCACCTTGGCCATCTTCTGGGCATGGAGTAGGGGTCACTGGGGGTGGGTGGGTGGGGAGGTAGTTGTGAATTCCCTGCATTGTGCAGGAGGTTGGACTAGATGACCCTGGTGGTCCCTTCCAACTCTATGAGTCTATGGTTCAATGAGTCTACCTTGGCAAGAATTCTTGTCTGCCACTTTCTGGAAGCCATGGCGGCAGGTGCAGTACACAGCGGAGGGGGTCTGCATGCATTTGGCTTCGTCGCCGCACATAGTCACATTGGTGTGGCAGCCGTACGTCTTGAGATCTGCAAGCAGAAAATGGTGACGGACAATCCTGCACTGCACGGCGCCAATTGGAGAGGCAGGGGAACAGCTGGGGAGTGGGCGGGAAGCAGGCATCTGATCCGCTAAACCACACACGTTGCTCCATAATGTTCATCGAGCCCAGCTGGCCAAATTCCCTTCCCCACTCCCGAGCCCCCCGCCCCTTCAGCCAACCAGTGGCTTTTCTGCTTCCCAGGGCAATGGGTACTTTGGCGATTCGCTCCTTCACCTGGCAAGCAACTGTCCTCGTCGGATCCGTCCCCGCAGTCGTCAAAGAAATTGCAGCTCAGTTCGGCCCCGATGCATTTCCCGTTGTCGCACAGGAATTCGTTCTTCTCGTGGCTGCAGCTCCTGGGCCGGGCAGTGGGGGACTCTGTGTGGTTGCAGAGATGACAGTGAGAAACAAGGGGAGTGGGCTGCGAAGTCGAAGTACAGGGTACTCAGCCTGTCCCTTTAGCCCCTTCCTCCCCACCCCCCAAAAAAGAGCAGGATCCAGCAAATCTGGAAAACAGCACACCTCAGCAATAAATACAAATACATCATCCAGTCATTCCTGATGCAGAAGGCAGCTGAGTTATCCATACACAGGGGTGGTTGCCTGTTGCTTCTCTCAACAATTCACTGTTCTAAGCGTCCTTCTTTCCAACGAGGAAAAAGAAAACAGACACAGTGGAAGCTGTGAGTTCTCTCCCTGAGGCGTGCACAGCTGATATTGTGCCTGTTGCTCTCCTCTGCTACAAACTAGAGCGAATACTCAGAACTGGTGGGATGAGGATTGGACATGCTGTAGGGTAGGGGTGTCAAACATTAGGCCCGCGGGCCAGATCTGGCCCCTTGAGAGCTCCTATCAGGCCTGTGAGGCAGCCGCCACCCCCCCCACACACACACTCAATCTGGCATGGCCCAGCCTGACCAAATGACTTTTATGTCAAAGCCAGCCCTCGTAACAATTGAGTTCGACACCCTTGTTGTAGGGTCTGGGGCACTTAAAAAACAAACAAACTATAATTTACATCCTGTCTCTCTACAAAACTGAGAAAGTTTCCAACACATTAAAACAACAACCAGTTAAATCATCAAAGTACAAATTACTTCAGCCAAAAAACACAACAGACAGTATCAGACTAAAAAAGTATCCTAAAAGAAGGCCTAAAAAAAGAACAAAAGAAAAAAGGCAAGCCACCCAAACTAGACCAGTACAAGTGTGAGAAAACTAGTCACTATGAATACATGATACAGACGTGGTGCAGTTTTAAAACACAGCTGGGGGTGAGGACACCTTGAATAGAAGTGTCTTGATTGGGTGGCTAAAAGATTTGTGAAGATTCTGGTTACTACCAGGGATCAGGGAGGGGATGAAGGCACTCACCACAATATAGCTCATCAGTGCCGTCGCCACAGTTATCAGTACCGTCGCACTGGCGACCAATCCAGAGACACACGCGGTCGTTCTTGCAACGGAACGGTCTATTGGGAGGACAGTGGAATTTCACTGCACCGGCAAACAGAAACAAATGGTCAGAGCGGCAGGGGGAGCCAGAGACGCGGAAATGCAAACGGCTAACTGTGACCTACAGAAAGAGGAAGGGGCCGGCCTGTTCCCGCCCCCTTCTACCTCTGGCTCCCCACTTCAGTGCTGGATCCCTGCTCTGAAGCCAATGAATAAGGGGGAGTCTGCGTAAAGAGGATATTGCCAGAGAACCAGGCTGGGCGGGAAGAGGGCCCTAAGCCCTGCCTGAATGACTCAACGTTGAAGCCAACTTAGTTACCAAGCCACGGCACTCGAGAACTCGTCACTTTTTAGCCTTCTGAGCTGACAGAGAGATGGGGAAGGAAAGAGGGGGCCGGGGGGGTGGGAGTTTCCCAAGAAGTTGGGGACACTCACAGCATTCCTCGGGGTTCTCGTCGGAGTTATCGCCGCAGTCGTCTTCCCCGTCGCATTTCCAGGCCAGCGGCTTGCACAAGGTGTTGTTGCACTGGAACTCATCCAAGGGGCAGGTCCGCACTGCACAGTGGGAAACATGCCGCAGCGGGTGAGTCGCATAGTTACTCCCATTTGAACTGTGAAACTGAGGGTCTTAAATTGTCATCTACGGTGGGTCCTACCAATAGCCCCCTACACGTAAACCCATACCACCTGTCCCCGATAGCCCCCTACACATAAATCCGTACCCCCTCTCCCCAATTGCCACGAGTTCTTTTGGAGGGTATTCAGAGTACCCATGGCACCATTACTGGTGGCAACATGTACAGACATCTCTCCTCCAGTCCTGCCTCTGTGACTGCTGCCTCAGCGCTGATGCTGCACACCGAGGCTGGAGGCTAGTATGATAATCGCGGGGAAAGGGAGTTGCAAAGCTGTTCTTTACCCCTGGTGCTGCAGTTCTCCTCATCGCTGCCGTCCATGCAGTCCGCGTCAGCATCGCAGCGCCATCGCAGCGGAATGCAGTGGCCGTTCCTGCAGTGGAACTGGTCGTGGTCACATCGTGGCTTGCATTCTTTCTGCAGGGAGCAAGGGAAGGAAGCGTGGTTACCAAAGCCCTCCTTCGGTAGGTCAGAAAGACTAACTGAGATCGTGCAGCAGCAAGGCAATTATTCACGGGATGTTCTTATAATATAACAAGGGCTATGTGCAACGTTCTATATAAAGAAAATGTAAATTCCTGTAAGAATGATATGTAAATTCTTAGACTGGGGTCACTTAAAGTGCTCCATTGTTTTTAATCGTGAGAGCTCTTATAAATCTTTGCATATCATCAGCGGTGTAGTGGTTAAGAACAGTGGTTTGGAGCAGTGGAGTCTGATCTGGAGAACCAGGTTTGATTCCCCACACCTCCACATAAGCGGCGGACGCTAATCTGGTGAACTGGATGTGTTTCCCCTCTCCTGCACATGAAGCCAGCTGGGTGACCTTGGGCTAGTCACAGCACTCTCAGCCTCACCTACCTCACAGGGTGTCTGTTGTGGGGAGGGGAAGGTGATTGTAAGCCAGTTTGATTCTGTCTTAAGAGGTAGAGAAAGTTGGCATATAAAACCCAACTCTTATTATTATTATTATTATAACGGTTTATACTTGTGATTTTATATGTAGCCTGCTGTCCAGGCCCAGTGTTTTTATCTATTTTATTGTGTACACCTGACAAATATAATATTTTAAAAGACTTTTTAGTTCTCAGCTCAGCCCTTAGGTTCCCTGAACTTTTTCTGGTTCAGCCCCACCTTTTCCTCTTTGCCAGCTTTCTCCTTACCTCATCGGACCCATCAGCACAATCATGATCTCCGTCACACTTCCAGCGGCCGGCAATGCAACGCCCATTGGCACAGGAGAACTCGCTTTCAGAGCAAGGTCTGGGTTCTGTTGAGAGAGAGAAGACAGGGGGGTGAGGGAACTCGAAGGTCACAGACAGCAGAGGAGCAAGGGTTCAGGTCCTGTCTTAACTGAGGAACGGCGCACTGCTGCTCACCCCCCTGCGGCACCAGTAGCTAAGCACAAGTGGTTCCTAGCAGAATGCTTCCTTGATATTACACCAAAGCACAGAGTTCTTTGAAAGATGGCATGGTTTCAACTTGGCAAGTAGGGAGGACAGGTAAAAACCCACAGATGTTTGGGGAGGAGATAAGTCTCCCGGGGGGGAGGTAGAAACTCATTCTGCTAAATGCGCAGCTCCTGGTAGATTGTGGTGCTTTCTCCAGCCGTCCTGTTGCATCTGTGAATCAGTGGAGCTGAGGTGGCTGCCTGATTCCTAAAGAACCACCTCCCCTTTTCCAAGTAACAGTTCTGCAGTGGAAGGCCAGAAGGGAGAGTGACAGCCTGTTCACGCTGCCGTCAGGACAGAGGTTATTGCCTCAGGACAGAAGATAAAAATCAGACGTTCTGCCCGAAACGAGGCTGGCACAGAAAACAGCAGCCGTGTGTCTCCTTCTCTGGTCTCCTTCATAACGCTTAGATTCTCAAGATTTCATCATGTAGTCTCTGCTCCACTTACATGGCTGTCGTTGTGAAGGTGGAGGAACTCACAGTGTACTTATGTGGATAAACCAAGTCAGAGCTGGGAAGAGAGGAGGAGGAGGAGGCACGTGGTTGCCGTTTTCTGTGGAAGCCTTGCAACTGCCAAAATTTCTACTACCAGGCTGAGATAGGAGCTCCTGTCTGTAGAAACTAGGCATGGCAGATGGTGGTGGTTTCCAGCCACAATCCCTTGCAAAATATCTTATTGTACATAATTCCTAGGTTACATAACTAGGGTTGGCAGCTCCAGGTTGGGAAATACCTGGAGATTTGGGGGGTGGAGCCTGAGGAGGGCCGGGTTTGGGGAGGGGAGGGATTTCATTGGAGTATAATGCCATAGAGTCAACCTTCCAAAGCAGCCATTTCCTCCAGGTGAACTGATCTCTGTCACCTGGAGATCAGCTGTAACAGCGGGAGATCTCCAGCCACCACCTGGAGGTTGGCCAACCTATATGTAGTGTTTCCTACGGAACTGGAAACGCGGAGAACCATGCTGCTCTTGATTCACATGAGGTGTGGAAACAAGTCCACAGTGCCTTTCTCTTGTCCACGTTTGTTATGCCTCTTTCAATTTATTCCAACCAGCGACGCATCTCTTGAGCCCACAGTCCTATCGAGAGCTTTGCAAGTAATCAAAGCATTTGTACAGCTCTTGGAACATTCAGGCCCTTTACGTTGTTTCAGTAACATTAGGACAACGACAGGCAAGACCGTGGTAGTATTCCCATACTGTGGAAGCAGGGCTGAGAGACAGTTGACTGGCCTAAGGCCACCTAGTACATTCACGGCTGGGGCAAAGTGTGAAACGGGAACTTTGAAGTCATAATAACGACTGGATTCAAATATCTGTTTTCTCATGTCAACATGCTTTGTTTGTGATAATTCGTGCCCCTAAAAACCCCTAGGGTTGAGGGAAGGTGGCTGATTGGTTGGGAAGCATACGTGACCAAGCAGACGTGGGAAATGCTTCTGGAACGGTGGGTCTGAATCCAGAAACTCCAGACACTTGCCCAGCTTTGTCATGGGCTGCTCTATGTAGACAAGCTGGAACATATCCGGAGGAGGGCAACAAAGATGGGTCTGGAGACCAAGTCCTATGAGGAAAGGTTGAAGGAGCTGGGTATGTTTAGCCTGAAGAGGAGAAGACTGAGAGGGGATATGATAACCATCTTCAAGTACCTGAAAGGTACTCCTCATATAGAGGAGGGTGGCGAGTTGTTTTCTGTTGCCCCAGAAGGTCGGACCAGAACCAATGGTTGAAATTAAATCAAAAGAGTTTCCGTCTAGACATTAGGAAGAATTTTCTAACAGTGAGAGCGGTTCCTCAGTGGAACAGGCTTCCTTGGGAGGGGGTGGGCTCTCCTTCCCTGGAGGTTTGTAAGCAGAGGTTAGATGGCCATCTGTCAGCAATGCTGATTCTATGACCGTAGGCAGATGATGAGAGGGAGGGTATCTTGGCCATCTTCTGGGCATGGAGTAGGGGTCACTGGGTGTGTGTGGAGGAGGGTAGTTGTGAATTTCCTGCACTGTGCAGGGGGTTGGACTAGATGACCCTGGTGGTCCCTTCCAACTCTATGATTCTATTCTATGATTCTACTCAGCACCCACTGGCAATGCAATCCATGCGCTAAGAGGAAACCGGATATAGGATTGAAACGTCCCCACCATCTTGTCCTGTTGGGAGAAGACTAATGCACCATTTCCCAAACCCTTTGATTCCTCCAAGGTAAGGGAGAGCGGAAGCATTAGAAGGAAACAGGGGGAAACACTGAGCAGCCTGGTTTGTTGGGAAGAAGGGTGGGTATCAGGGAGCCAAGCAACTGCCACGCCAGGAAGCCCCTCCTGTTCAGTTCAGGGTGGGGGTGGAGGAGAGGGAATACGCGGGGATTGCAGATGAAAATCTCACACCATTCTCATTCTTTCTTTTTTCCCCCCTTTCCTTTCAACACAATTCAGACTTTAAAGGGGGAGGAAGAAAATACCGCCGACGGAAACCTACCTCTGCGAGCCCCGATACGACAGTGTGAAAATGGAGAAAAACATAAGATGAGGTGAAATGGTACAAAACTCAAATAACACAACGTGGAAAAGAAACCCACTGAAAGAAGGCTACTGTTTAGAATCTGCAGGAGTGGGTGGGGGGAGTGAGAGGGGCGAGCAGTGGCAAAGGCCCCTTTAAAAACCTTTGCCAGAGACCTGCCCAGGTATGGACCTGACCTCAGCTTCTAATGATTTTCTCCCAGGGGTGACTGCAACGGTCACGGGGCACACCAAGCCACCATGTAGGATTTACTCCTTACCAACCATTGGCTCTCAGTGGGACATTTTTTTTTTTTTGGGTCTTGTACCACTGGGACCAGCCCACGGGAGCCAATTTCATCTGCAAAGGGTGATGCCAGAGACTGGACATCTTTCTATACAGATGGTGGCAGTTTTTAAAGCAGTACTCTTGGATATAGGGAGAAGAGTCGGATATCATGTTCCAACTTCCTGACTGAATTTTAGGATGCTCGCAAACTGACGACTTAGGGCGGGGTGTTAGAAACTGACTCTCACACCAGCACGTTTGTGAGGCAAAACCAGATGAGACAATGGAACTTCTGTGTCGGGAGTTCCTAGTTTGTTAGTTTTAACCAACTTACAAAGCACAGTTCAGCTCAGGACTGTGGGGCGAAGTGGAGTTAAGCCCCCCATTTTTTCATCCTGAAATGGCTCTATGGAGCCCAATTCAGATCAGGACTGTGGGGTGGCGTTAACCCCCCACCACCACCATTTCCTCATCATGAAATGGTTCTACAGAGCTGCTATTTGTCTTGTTGGGCAAAACAGACAAGTGTCCCAATATTTTCCTCCAAAACAGCAGCTCCCCAGGGCCATTTCACATAGGAAAAACATTGCAGGGCAGGGGTTTAGCCGAGCCCCCAACTGGCCCCAAACTTAATCAGACCCAGTGGGTCTAACAAATGCATTTAGGGAAAAAAACACTGGGAGCTCTGGAGACGGAACTCCCAACATGGTTCGGCCCTCACCACAAGATGGTAAGTTCATGAAAGTCAAGACTTTCCCCCACAGCTACTGCTGGCTGAGATGAGTACAAGAAATGGCACAGAGGTGGAAGCAAACAGTTGTTGGCATGGCAGCATTTGGACACAGGGCTCGATCCATCATTTTTGCCAGGATTCCTGATACTCTCCTTATCAAAATTATCCCCCAGAGCAGAAATTGCTCTGCGGCCTGAAGAGTTCTCCCCCCACCCCGGAACATCTCCAGTTTCCTGCTTATTTCGGCCTCAGTGCCATTTCCTGCTTCCTTGCGTCGAAAAGCTTCCCCGAGAAGGGAAGCCTGATGTATCCTGTCTTGCTCTGTTCATTTTACCTCCTCTAACACAAGTGGGGATAAGCCACCAGCCTCCTTGGGTGGACGGGAGACCACCTCCGTCTCGCGGCCCCCTTCCCCGGCCCTACATGAAACAGTTTTGCTATTTTAAGGGTGGCACTGAAGGGAGCACATACTACAGTTCTCCTCGTCCGAGTTGTCCCCACAGTCATTGTCGTAATCGCACTGCCAGCGGCCGGGCACACAGCGGTTGTTCCTGCATCGAAACTGGTATGGCTCACAGGTTCGCTCGTCTGAAAATGAGGGACACAGTGTAGGGAAGGGGGGGAGAGGAAAGGGCAGGGAAAAGACAACATCAATACATCGGAAGAAATGTTGGGCCAGGAATCCTGGAGGTGTTTTTTTTTTGGCTATCTTCTTGGCATGGAGTAGGGGTCACTGGGGGTGTGGGGGGAAGGTTGTTTCTTTCTGCGTTGTGCAGGGGGCTGGACTAGACCCTGGTGGTCCCTTCCAACTCTATGATTCTATGTCCAACAAATCCCATAAAGACTTCCAGCATCTGGTTTCACAGAGTAGTTTGAAGACAAAGGGCTGTGATCTTTAATGACAGATCGTATCCACATAATAGTGTCCCACCTTCCTAGCCGGGCACCTTAGCACACAGCTGGGGATGCTGAAGTGACCTAGGAAAACATAGGTCTGTTTTCCATGGGGACATCCTCACACTCAACACAAGAAGATAATTGTGTTATCAGTTGCACACTGAGGCAGGGACAGTCCAGAATGTAACGTCCCATGTACTGGTAAACAGGTTAGCCGAGTGCTCATTTGGCACCTAAGAACATATCGAATGTCTGGTAGTTCCCAAAGCTTTGCTGATGCCACAACCTTCTCCTTGGGATCTCCTGTCTAGGTCTGCAAAGGGTGCAAACTTCCCTCCTGCAGCAAGACCCAACGCGGAAAATGGTTGAGACAACTGGCCAGTTCCTCTCTTGAGACTGTGGTGACCTAGCCCATTAACGCCAAAAAAACTACAGGATGTAGAGCAGGCCGGCCACCCTCCTGACCCGTGTCTCAGCTCAGCCAGCCAGTCTATCATCTCTCTAACTTACCGCATTCTTCCTTTGGTTCGTCGGAGCCATCTCCGCAGTCATCCTCTCCGTCGCATTTCCAACGTGCTGGGATGCACCGGCCCGAATCCTTGCATCGGAACTCATCCAGGCCGCATCTCATTTGTGCTAGGAGAATGGAGAAAGTAAGAAAAAGCAAAGAAAAATGGAGGTGGTTAATGTCATTAGAAGACAGCTGCATATGTCTGCAGCCAAATGAAGGTAGGAGACAAAAGAACCTGCTTTTCCCTGGAAATTGGACATTTCAAGGGGTTCAATATCTGTTGAAACATTTAGACCCTTGAGAAATGATACTTTTGATTTAAAATACTAATCAAGTTACTAGACAGCCAGTTTTCAAACATTCTAGCTTCAGGATATCCTTTTGATATTGTCTGCTGATGCCCCCCTGGATGGTGCAAAGTACCTGGAAATATTTATAGGCCACGACGCAGTTCATGCAGTGTGCTATCCAGTTTATTATTCACATAAACTTAGAACAGATAGATTCGAGTCCAGTAGCAGAGGAAGGCACTGGCAAACCACCTCTGTTAGTCTCTTGCCATGCAAACCCCAAAAGGGGTAGCCATAAGTCGGCTGCGACTTGACGGCACTTTACACACACAGCACCCTACTGGCAGCAAAATTTCTGATTACCTCGTACTGGAAAAAAGCAAAGATGCCTTCTACTGGGCAGTGGTATGAGAAGGTGTGGAACCTTTAAATTTTAGATAAGATATCTTCACACCTCAAAGTAGTAAATAACTTATCTTACTCTACAAACTTTTTAAATAGATGGCTGTCTTTTCCAGAATATGTGGGAAAGGGGGTATCACGAAGCAAACGATGCCCACGAAGCTATCGTATAATTTGGATTTATTAAGTTCTGCTAAGTGGTACCATTTCTGTAAGAAGTACTGATGTATCATATTGGAACATATATTGGAACCGAGTATTGAAACCTATCTCAACTGTACGATGTTTAACCTACTGTTGTTGCATTTTTATTTTGTTGTGGTTATTATAAAATAAACTTAATTATTTTTAAATGGCAAGATTTGGGGGGCATGAGCTTTCAAGCGTCAAAACCTTTCGTCTGATGAAGGGAGCTCTGATCTCGAAAGCTCATACCCTAAAACCGTTGTAGGTCTCTAAGGTGCTACTGGATTCAAATCTAGCTGCTCCACTGCAGACCAACATGGCTACCCTCATCAACTGAGAACACACCCTGGAAGGCACCCTATATCCCCACCCCAGCGACAGCAGGGGAAGATCAGTAGTGGAGAACAAGCTGGTTTTAGCAAAATGCTGCAGGGTTTTTGAGTAGGGAAAGGAAGAAGCACCGAACGTCCTCCCATGTTTCTTTTACCATATCCAATAAGACTTCTTTGCCTAGCCACACCCGTACTGTCATTTCATTTCTGCCTGCAAAACAGAATGTGTCCTATAAAGTTTTCTCCCAGCAACCCCTTGCGGGTGGGGGGGGGGGGAATCCAACTTCTGCAGATGCTGAAATCATGAAAATGGTGCAAGTTTATGAAAAATATGTAAATCTGACTACCTTTTTGTCCATTTATGTCAAAAGTGGAATTCAAGTTTTCTTTGAGCAGGAGAAGAAGCTACCTGCCTGAGAGAACAGCAACTTCCTGGATAGATCTAGAGGAACCATGCGAAACTTTATGAAATGGACCATTTGCACACCCCAAATCTCTGTTTAGAGGGTCCGTATCTGTGCACATGGCTCATGTTAAATGAGCTCTAGGAAATCTCGTTATTTGCTGATTTCACAGTAGCACCTTCTAAGATCTTCTTGCAGAACGAGCAAGCTTTGGGGACCCAGCTCACATCCTCAAAGGCTCAAAGGTTGAGAATCCCTGGCAAGAAGTTGCAGGCTTCTGAAGCGATCAACCAATTATTCCCTCCCAAGGACAAACAAAGACCCTTGTGCAGGTTCCCACAAAATGCAGAAGTGCCTTACTGCAATTGGCAGGTTCGTCTGATCCGTCCACACAGTCGTTGTCGCGGTCACACACCCACACCCGAGGGATACAGCGTTTGGTAATGGCACATTGGAACTGGTTTGGGGCACAAGTCACCTCCGCTGCAAAAAAAAGAGAAGTCAGAAGAAAACCACTGGTCAGAAAGCAGGTGGAGTTCGCCCCGTCCTGGCTTGTTTACACAGTTTGACAATGATCAAGACTCGGTGTGTTCTGAGAGTCCACTAATCAGATGCAGAAATTGGTAAAGGATGTACAATTTGGTCTGGAGAGGTATGTTTAGTCTGGAGAGGAGAAGACCGAGAGTGGATATGATAACCATCTTCAAGTACACCATCATACAGAGGATGGTGTGGAGTTGTTGCCCCAGAAAGTCAGACCAGAACCAACGGGTTGAAATTAAATCAAAAGAGTTTTCAGCTAAACATTAGGAAGAACTTTCTAACAGTTCGAGAGGTTCTTCAGTGGAACAGATATCCTTGGGAGGTGGTGGGCTCTCCTTTTAAACAGAGGCTAGATGGCCATCTGTCAGCAATGTAGATTCTATGACCTTAGGCAGGAAGGTTTGCACCAGTGTTTGGCTCTCGTGGTCCTTACTTACATACCCAGGGTAATGCTGATCGCCATGTTGGGGTCAGGGAGTTATTTCCCTTCAGGCCAGATTGGCCAGGGATCCTGAAGGCTTTCCCCCCATCTTCTAGCATGGAGTAGGGGTCATTGGGTGTGTGTGTGGGGTGGGGGGGGAGGTAGTTGTGAATTTCCTGCATTGTGCAGGGGGGTACACTAGATGGCCCTGGTGGCCCCTTCCAACTCTATGATTCGATTAATTTTGCATCATTTGGATTCCAACACCATTCTTTAAAGAATGTCTCTAACCTGTGGGGCTGCAGCACCGAAGCATGCATTGGTATTCCCTTGAAATGTTCCAGAAGCCACAGAAGGGACTGACCAGGGATTCAAGAGGCGTGGGCTTTGACATTGTGCACAAGGGACTAGGCAAATAGGTGATGTGAAAGACCCCTGCCTGAGACCCTGGAGAGCCGCTGCCAGTCTGAGTAGACAATACTGACTTTGATGGACCGAGGGACTGATTCAGTACAAGGCAGCTTCGTGTGTTCATGTGTTGACAAAGTCAGTGTTTTTTGTAGTGGAAAGATTTGCACAGTGTGTCCAATGACGACGGTTCTTTAAGCAAGCACACCGGAAAGCGAGATTGCCATGTTCTTTCCCGAGCATAACTTACGACAGTCCTTCTCGTCCTCTCCATCGCCGCAGTTGTCTTGCCCGTTGCAGCGGAAGATGCCAGGGATGCAGCGGTTGGTGTTTGTACACTTGAACTGGCTGGGCAGGCAGACGTGCACCTCTGTCAAAAGAGAGGCAGAAATGGAAACATTGTGAAAGGGGGAACCCTTAGCTTGAAGACTGATTTTTATAACGGCATTCCGTGGGATGTTAAGGTGGCTTTAGGTGAGTAGCTGCGTTGGTCCGTGGAAGAAGAGCAAGATTCGAGTCTGGTAGAAACTTAAAAGAGCAACAAGATTTCCAGGATAGAACCTGTCAAGAGTCAAAGCTCCCTTTGTCAGATACAAGGAGGAATGGAACATAAGAGCATAAGAAAGGCCATGCTGGATCAGACCAAGGCCCATCAAGTCCAGCAGTCTGCTCACACAATGGCCCAACCAGGGGCCTCTAGGAAGCCCACAAACAAGACCATTGAAGCAGCACCGTCCTGCCTGTGTCCCACAGCACCTAATATCATAGGCACGCTCCTCTGATCCAGGAGAGAATAGGCATGCATCATGACTAGTATCCATTTTGACTGGTAGCCATGGATCTTGTCAGGTCTCCGAAGCTAAGCAGGGCTGGCCCTGGTTAGTATTTGGATGGCAGACCGCCAAGGAAGTCCAAGATTGCTATGCAGAGGCAGGCAATGGCAAACCCACCTCTGAACGTCTCTTGCCTTGAAAACCCTGAGAGAGTCGCTATAAGTCAGCTGCGACTTGACGCCCCTTTCCACCGCCGACGGGTGTTGTGTATTTTTTAAGCTGTCAAATTTCCTAAGGTACACAGGGAGTCTTTATAAAGACATCTGATAAAAGTTAAGAGGAAGGAAATAAACATACAAACCTGCGAAACTATTGGGCCTTTACTGGAAAGGTTCCCTGGGAGAGCTAATAAAATTAAACTTGAATAGCTTCTCTCAGACAAGAATCATCAAACAACATGGCTGGTTGCTCGATTTTGTACCCAAGTTTGTAATTTTAGAAAAAGTAAAAAGGGCATTTAACATAAAGAGTGACAGAGTTTTAAAGTCTCTGGGGAGGATTTAATTTTTTAGTATTTGTCAGGGAGAATGTCAAATTGCAAATTTGTTTATAGGTCTATCCTGCAGTTTGTTTGGTATATACCATGTTTATTGGCAGTTGCTACATGAAGCTGGTTGTACGCTGATCTTATTTCTTTTGTTTATTCCCTGTACCTGTTTTTGTGCTGGTCACGGACTGTAATAAAGTTTTAACCAAACATACAAACTAACCTTACAACATGGGTTTGGTCAACTGGGGAAGCCCGGGATACTCACCACAGTTGGCTTCGTCCGAGCTGTCGTGACAATCGTTGTCTCCATCGCAGATGAAGGCCGGGTTGGTGCAAACGCCTGTCAAGCACTGGAACTGCCCCGGGCGACACTTGAATTCAGCTGCAGAGAGAACACAGAGAGCGATGACTCGGGAGGAGGGCCTCCTACGATGAGCCGTAAGTACTGCTGAACATGCTTTTTGTAACATGTAGCTGAATTCTACGTCACACAACAGGTTGCTGGCAAAAAAAGGCAGGATTAGGGAGAAGACAGAAGATGGCTTACAAACATCTGGGAAGCCTGTCCTGTGAAGAAGTCCAGAACGTGAAGCTGAGCGCAGCTGCAGACATTCAGGCCTACCCTTTGCTTCACCAGAAATCCTATAAATTCCTTAAATGTGTAAACCCCTGAGATGTTATCAGCCAGGTAGGGACCTCAGGGTGCCCTTCCACAGCTTGCTTCTCCCACTTCCGAAACTCCCCATTCCTTGTCATGACTACATATCAACCTCCATGACAAGATGCTTAAAAGCAAGAAATAACAATAATAATAACAATAATAACAATAGGTAAAATACAATATATAAACTAAATAAAATGTAAATAGATTAAATAAACACTCTGCTCGCACTGCCTGCACTCCAACCCAAAACCCTTACAATTAAGCAAGGCAGGGGAAGGTGAGAAAGAAAAGAAAGACAGCGCCAATAAAACTAGAAAACAAGATAAGAGCTTGAGTAGACTTTAAAAGGCAGCAGGAGAGTAAAAAACCCAAATAAAATAAGCCCTGAATAAAAGCTAAAACAAAGAAAGATAAAAGCTACAGATACGGAGCACAGAGTTGAGAATCCTGCAATATTCACACAGGAAGTCACAACCTTGGGGTACCAAAGTCATATCATTGTGTTCCCGAGGGCCACACCAGAACTTTAGTGCGAGCAGTGCTGCCCAAGTGGTTCTGGAGCCACCCACCTCAAACGACCCATGTCTTGCCAGAATGATACCTCATCAGTACCCACGTCTTGCCAGGATGATACCTCATCAGTACCCGCGATAAGAGTCTCCCCAACCCCCAAGGGTCTTCTCCCGGCTGTTCACTCACGGCAGTTCTCGGGCTCATCCGAGTGATCCCCGCAGTCGTCTTCTGTGTCGCATTTCCACCAGAAAGGGATGCACTTGTCATTCTTGCAAACAAACTGCGATGGGAAGGAAAGGACACAAAGCTGAGACCAGGTACGGGCCTTCTCTTTCCCCCATGATCCATCAGAATGTCACCCAACGCATCGCAGTTCCCGTGTGAGAGAGCTCTGGAAACCCTCCGAGATAAGGCAGCACCCTCATCTTCTACGCAATCTTGCTAAACTCTCACAGGCCTTTTATGCGTGGCTGTTTCCCTCGCGGTCACCGCTCCGACGACTTCAGGTCTTTCTTTCGATTATGCATGCCGTTTCTCACCGTCAGAGGTCGCCTCGCTCTCCCCCTGCGATTTGCCCACGTTTTCAGGGACCTGTTTTATCTCAAATTTGAAAACGTGGGCCAAACGCAAGGGGAAATGCAGGGAGAGAGCGAGGCAACCCCTGACGGTCAGAAACTGCAGGCATTATCAAAACAAAGACCCGAAGTCATCGGAGGGGTGACTGGGAGAGAAACAGGCATGCATAAAGTCTACAAGGGACTCTCTGAAGTTCAACCACAAGGCCAAGATCAACCACCAGGTCTTAGGTCAAGAGAGACCTGCTGATAAAAGAAGAACCCCTGTTACGACAAGCACAGAGGGGGGGGGGTCTCCTTTTATTTGGGTAAATTAGCTGGAGATAGAGCTTTGCAAGAGGCTGGCGTGGGGATCTTTCTAAACCAATTCTGCCCCTAAGTGAGCGAGCCAAAATGGAGAGCAACCCAATAATGAGGCTTTTATGAATTTTAAGTGTTTTATTAAAAGTAATCAAATAGGGTAAAAAAACACACACACAAACAAACAATTCCCAACACACACAGAGCTAAGAAAGTAAAGGGTTGAGATTCCCAAGCGGTTCATAGTCACCTTTCCTGCAGAACGAGGTCTCAGAATGGCAGCTACAAGAGGGGAAGGGGAAAAGGACTTCCCCTCCAGGAGCAGGGCTCACATCTCATGTTCTGGACCCAAAATGAGAAGCCACTGACATGTGCCAGGGCTCTCTGTTTTATAGTCAAATTCTGCCCCTGGGGCAGACTGACTCACAGGGCATGTGAGCAGCGGGGCACAAAGGTAAGATTGCTCAAGATTCCAGGAGACTCCTTTTGTCTCTGGCTACACTGCAGTGTTTCCATCCTTTGTGCACCAGCTTGTCCTGTACACTTGTGGGGTGTCCCAGGGTAGCTGTGGGCCTATGAGGGTGCCATAACACCCCCTCTAAGAAAAGTGGCTGTGATGCTCTCCCCCTTGTAGAGACCAACACAAGAACTAGAGTCTTATCAACCAGGGGGGTCATGGTGGAGGCTTTCCAGAGGCTGCTCGAGCATGGGGATAAGACCTTGACAAAACTCTGAATGGGCGGATGCAGGGTATCCAGGCAGCCAGGGTCATGCCGGCCAATGAAGCAGCGTGGAGGCGCCTCTCTGGTTACCTGGCTGGCTGTGCAGTTGGAGATGCAGGTCTTGCCGTCGCCACCCAGGTAGAAGTTGGTCGGGCACGCACACTTGAAGCCTCCCCCTGGTGACAGCAGGCACAGGTTGCTGCAGCCGCCGTTGTTGCTTTTGCAGGGGTGGTTGGGAACTGGAGGGGAAAGGGGGGGGGGGGGAAGACGCAGGAGCAGAGAGGCGGGTTAGATCAACAGCTGGTGCCATTGTCAAGATGGACCAAAGCGAAACCTATTCTGTTCCAAAGACTCCCCTAACCATAGGTGTGGGTGAAACACATGGTGCAACTCTTTTCAACATTTAAGAAAGAAACAAAGAAAACAACAGTAGTTCAGAATGCTAGTATATGGATATTTATTTATTAAGCGTATATAACACCCATTCCTGACTTTGGAGCAGCTCACATGATATTAAATACAATTGAAACCCAACAATTCCAATTTAAAACCACAGAAACACTTTAAAATTCCCAAGACGCCCTAAAACCATATCTCAGAACCCTGGTGGGAATCTCCACAGAAGGAAGGAACAAGGAAACAATAAATATTCTCAAAAGGGAAGGATGGGTACGATGAAAATAGGATAGATAAAAAGAAGAAGAGTTGTTTTTTATATGCTGACTTTGGGTGAAAATGCATGGTCACTTTATCCTCCTTTAATCCCTGTTTTAGCCAGGATCGAAAGCACATTAGGTGAAACGCATGTGTTCGATCCTGGCTGAATCCTGGCTGAAACAGGAATTAAAGGAGGATAAAGTGACCATGCATTTTTACCCTTTCTCTACCACTTAAGGAAGAATCAAACCAGCTTGCAATCATCTCCCCCCCCTCCCCACAACAGACACCCTGTGAGGGAGGTGGGGCTGAGAGAGTATGACTAGCCCAAGGTCACCCAGCTGGCTTCATGAGAAGGAGTGGGGAAACAAATCTAGTTCACCAGATTAGCATCCGACGCTCATGTGGAGGAGAGGGGAATAAAACCCGAATCAGACTCCACCACTCCAAACCACCACTCTTAACCACTACACAACGCTGGCTCTCAAGGAAAGGAAGGGAAGATGGGGGGAAGGGAAGGGGATAGAGAAGGAAGAGCAGATTGAAAAGTAAGGAGGGAGCTTGAATGGAGTGAAAGGAAATACAAGATCTTCCTGGGTGATTCCTGTCTGGTCTACTTATCTTGGACGCCCAGGAGACACCCCTTGATGGCCATTCTTTCCAGGATGATGTAAGCCTTAGCAGAGTGTAGGGTGGAGGTGGTAGGCCCTAAGGGGAAAGAGCTCTTCCCACCTGGCTACCAGGGCACACAGCCACTGGAGGTCTTTCCGTGCACTCCTCCCGAGTTAATCCCATTTCCAACTGTACACGTGGGAAAGGAATACTAAAGAGCAAGAGTCCAGTATCACCTTAAAGACTAACAAAATTTCGGGCAGGCTATGAGCTTCCGTGAGCAACAGCTCACTTCTTCAGATACCCGAAGTGAGCTGTGGCTCACGAAAGCTCATGCCCTGCCTGAAATTTTGTTAGTCTTTAAGGTGCGACTGGACTCTTGCTCTTTACTACTGCTATTGACAGACTAACACGGCTACCCATCGTGATCTATCTACATGGGAAAAGAGGCACCGAATTTTTTCCAGAGATATACAAGCTCCTGGGGTTTGAGCCCCTCTCCCTTGGAAGCATGCCCCAAGTCACAGATCTCTGCGTCACTGTGTGCTGTGATAATAATTCTATACATAGAGATACGTACACAGCATATGCTCTTCTCACACACTTTTGTTAGTGCTTCAGCCAGCAAAGAAAATAGAAATGCTGCTGGGTGGAGACTTCACTGAAGAATCTACAGGGCACTACAGTCTCTCTTCCCATACTGAAGAGCCATTCAGATATAGGTATTATTTCAGCTCCCAGGTTCTTTCTCTGCCCAGACTGCGCAAACTCTGCCCTGAATGCATTTCTTCTGTACTCTGCTGCACACTAGTTGAGCTCGATCCCCATGCACATGAACACATATAGCTGCCTTATACTGAATCAGACCCTTGGTCAATCAATCAGTACTGTCTACTCAGACTGGCAGCGGCTCTCCAGGGTCTCAGGCTGAGGCCTTTCACATCCCCTACTCGCCTTGTCCCTTTAACTGGAGATGCCGGGGATTGAAACTGGGACCTTCTGCATGCCGAGCAGATACCACTGAGCTGCAGCCCCTCCCCATGCAACGTCACCCTTCCTCCCTTGAAGGTTTTGCAGCTGAGCTAACCCAGCACGGCACTCACCATCTGGTTGCCTGTAGGGGTGGAAGATGTGGATGTCCATGGGCCGGTGCAGAGTACTGATCAGCGTGGTCTTGTTGGCGCCGGTGGTCTTGTGGGCCCGATTGATGGATTTGGTCTCCCAGTCGGTCCAGTAAATGTAATCCTCAAAGAGCGTCAGGGCGAAGATGTGAGGAATATCCTGGCTCAGAACTAGGGTGGGGGGGAGGAAGACATTCTCACAGGGAGGCAGGGACACAGGATCCAACTTGTATCAGAGAGCAACTCTGCTGCACACAGGAGCCCTGTGGCGCAGAGTGGTAAGCTGCATTACTGCAGTCCAAGCTCTGCTCATGACCTGAGTTCTATTCCGACAGAAGCCGGTTTCAGGTAGCCGGCTCAAGGTTGACTCGGCCTTCCATCCTTTCGAGGTCAGTAAAATGAGTACCCAGCTTGCTGGGGGTAAAGGGAAGATGACTGGGGAAGGCACTGGCAAACCACCCCGTAAACAAAGTCTGCCTAGAAAACGTCAGGATGTGACGTCACCCCATGGGTCAGGAATGACCCGGTGCTTGCACAGGGGACCTTTACCTTTTACTGCTGCACACATTGAGAATGAGAAGATCTAGAGGGCTACTGGCTACATGCACATCTAGGTCCAATACTATGGGCAACCTATACCTGATTCTTCAGACGTTCAGTCTTAAAGCATGGAAAATGTGTGATTGCTTATTTGTTATAGCAGCACTTGACAAATTTTCTTTGGCTCTAGGAGCCAGTGAAGAAATTTAGGAGCGAGAGTCGTGTTTCAGCCTTCAAGGCTTTGAAATGGCCATATTTTCCAATTACTGCTACCAAAAACCTAATCCTCACCAATTCAGTTTCTAATAATTTTATTAAAACTATGAAAAAAGCATCGTGGTATCTATAAATAAATATACAGTTATGCTAGTTGGGGAGGGAAGGCGGCACGTTATAGCCTCATATTGTCTCATCTCAGAAACTAAGCAGGGCCAGTCCTTGGATGAGAGACCATCAAGGAAGACTCTGCAGAGGCAGGCAATGGCAAACCACCTCTGCTTCCCACTTGTCTTGAAAGCCCCTTGCTGGGGTTGCCATAAGTCAGTTGTGACTTGATGGCACTTAGGCACATACAGAAAGCAACTGCTGAAGAAATGAATTCATCTACCCCCGATGAGTGGTGTCAACTTTACATACAAGCAAATAGAAGAAGAAGAGTTGGTTTTTATATGCCGACTTTCTCTACCACTTAAAGGAGACTCAAACCGGCTTACAATCGCCTTCCCTTCCCCTCCCCACAGCAGACACCTTGTGAGGTATCTGGGGCTGAGAGAGCTCTAACAGAGCTGTGACTAGCCCAAGGTCACCCAGCTGGCTTCGTGCGGAGGAGTGGGGGAAACAAATCCAGTCCACCAGATTAGCCTCCGCCGCTCATGTGGAGGAGTGGGGAGCGGTTCTCCAGATCAGAGCCCACCGCTCCAAGCCACCGCTCTTAACCACTGGCTCATGGGAAGAATTCTGTGCATGTGTCTTATCCCATTTTGACTGGCCCTAATTAAAGGTACTATGTGGATTATATTTTTGGTCCTTCTCGCTCCAAAGGAATCTGAGCCACTCTGCTCAGCCGATCCTGCGTTTGAAATTTGAAACTCCGCGGGCCCTGCCGTCTCACAGAATCATAGAGTTGGAAGGGACCACCAGGATCATCAAGTCCAACCCCCTGCTCAATGCAGAAAATTCACAACTACCTCCCCCCTCCACACCCCTAGTGACCAGAAGATGGCCAAGATGCCCTCCCTCTCATCATCTGCCTAAGGTCATAGAATCAGCATTGCAGACAGATGGCCATCTAACCTCTTCTTAAAAACCTCCAGGGAAGGAGAGCTTACCACCTCCCGAGGAAGCCTGTTCCACTGAGGAACTGCTCTAACTGTTAGAAAATTCTTCCTAATGTCTAGACGGAAGCTCTTTTGATTTAATTTCAACCTGTTGGTTCTGGTCCGACCTTCTTGAGCAACAGAAAACAACTCGGCACCCTCCTCTATATGACAGCCCTTCAAGTACTTGAAGATGGTCTCCTCACCTATGTGGCGGTTGGAGCCATCCAGGCTGGCAAATTCAATGTAGTCCTCCCGGGCATCAGCCCAGTAGATGCGGCTATTAATGTAGTCCAGGGTGAGGCCATTGGGCCAGGTGATCTTGGTGTCCACGATGACGCTCCGGTTGGTACCATCCATGCCTATCTTGCCAATCAGGGAATGGTCACCCCAGTCTGTCCAGTATAAGTATCTGGCAGAGAGCAAATGGATTGGGTAAATAGGGTTGCCAGGTCATCAAAGGTATTTGTTACGGTCCATGACCAGCCAATACAGCAAAAATACAAAAAATTGGAACAATTAAAAATAATCATGGTACACATCAACCACGAATACAGATAAACATAGTGCATTTAACTTTTTTCACGCTGAACCGTCATTCAGGAAGTGACTAGGAAGTTGGCGCATACCTGCTTCGCATTTCTTAAGAGCCCCTTTAACGCGACCTTTTGTTTGTTCCACCCCCGCCGTGAAGAATCCCCTCAAGCAAGCATGCAAAATCACAGCCGCATGTTAGCTATGCACACGCTAATGGCTATGCAAACAGGAACGAAGGAGCAGGTGAGTGGGGGTGGAATTTCTCCTTTTGCATCGGTACCGTGAAAAGGCATTTTAAAGGTCGCGTTTTTAAAAAGAGCTTTGATCGAGCATCAAAATTGACCCTGTGTAAATTGCCTCTGAGTCTCTCCCCACTCCTTGAACATCATCTACATAAAAAAAGAAACAGAATCTGAGAGCAATTGAGTGAATCTGAAGGGTAACATAAGTAATCTCTTGGGAGGGTCAGGATTGAAGTGCAGACAAGAAGGTAACAGCGGTGTAGATAAAACCTAGTTGCCGCCTAGTCCTCCTACAGCTTGGATGCTACCCGGAGTCATCTGACAGACTCACCCGTGTTGCACATCCACCACCAGCGCCCTGGGCTCCCGCAGCCCGGTGTTCACCAGCACGGTACGGTAGGCCCCGTTGAGCTTCGACACTTCGATGGTATCCCTTCCTTTGTCACACCAGTACAGGTTTCCACCCACCCAGTCCACAGCCAGCCCATCGGGGTTGCTTAGCCCGGTACGGTGCAGGACCTAGAAGTGCGGAAAGCAGAGGACATAAGGAAAGCCGTGCTGGATCAGACCAAGGCCCATCAAGTCCAGCAGTCTGTTCGCACAGTGGCCAAACAGGTGCCTCTAGGAAGCCCACAAACAAGATGACTGCAGCAGCACTGTCCTGCCTGTGTTCCAAAGCACCTACTATCATAGGCATGCTCCTTGATCCTGGAGAGAATAGGGATGCACCGTGACTAGTATTCATTTTGACTAGTAGCCATGGATAGCCCTATCATAAGAACATAAGAAAAGCCCTGCTGGATCAGACCAAGGCCTATCAAGTCCAGCAGTCTGTTCGCACAGTGGCCAACCAGGTGCCTCTAGGAAGCCCACAAGCAAGACGACTGCAGCAGCATTATCCTGCCTGTGTTCCGCAGCACCTAATATCATAGGCATGCTGATCCTGGAGAGAATAGGGATGCACCATGACTAGTATTCATTTTGACTAGTAGCCATGGATAGCCCTATCATAAAAACATAAGAAAGGCCGTGCTGGATCAGACCAAGGCCCATCAAGTCCAGCAGTATGTTTGCACAGTGGCCAACCAGGGGCCTCTTGGAAGCCCACAAACAAGACCACTGCAGCAGCATTATCCAGCCTGTGTACCACAGCACCTAATATAATAGGCATGCTCCTCTGATCCTGGAGATAATAGGTCTGCATCATGACTAGTATCCATTTTACCTAGTAGTGAAGGATAGCCCTCTCCTCCATGAACATGTCCACTCTTAAAGCCTTCCAAGTTGGCAGCCATCACCCCATCCTGGGGCAGGGAGTCCCTCAAGTTAACTATGTGTTGTGTGTTTTATGTTTTGAATTTCTGTTTTATCTGTTTTGAATTTCTCGGCTCCAGTTTCAGCAGATGACCCCGCGTTCTGGTATTATGAGAGAGGGAGAAAAGCTTCTCCCTGTCCAGTCTCTCCATACCATGCATAATTTTATAGACCTCTATCATGTCTCCCCTTAACTGCATTCTTTCCAAGCTAAACAGCCCTAAGCGTTTTAACCGCTCCTCAGAGAATGGCATGAATCAAACAAGGAGATGGAAGAAATGATCGGGTCAAAGCTACCTTTGATCTTTTTATGGAGAGGCATCCGTTACTCAGAATGCACTACAGCTTGTAACGCCAGGAACCTTGTTTCTCCTGGGAGAGGAGGCAAACTCTTAAGAAAACTCTGCCTATATGTGGGGTGCAGTGCATGAAACCTGCTTTGGTTGCACAGGAGCTGACTCTGAGCATACCGAGAGGGACAGAGTCCTAAGCAAGTGGAGATAGAGTCTGAAGGACCCCTACAGCCCATTCCTGAGCCTCAAGGATGAAAGTCCTGAGCCCGAGCCACTTTCTCCATCTAGGGTGGAACGGATGCTGGTGGGGGGACCTGGAAGCCATTCTCCCAGCGCTGCTGCTGCAGCAGCAAAGTCCCGTGTTGGCATCCTGGCGAGGGTTCCCAGGGCGTGCTGGGGGGCGGAACTGTCAGTAGGCAGCTTCCCGACCCCTTTCGGCCCAGTACGCCGACAGAGAGAACAGCATTGCTGCGCCAGTTTTTTGCTGGAGCAGCCTCTATGTTTTCAAAATAAAAAACCCACAAAAGGCTTTTTAAAGCCTTTCAGCAGCCAGGGAACGGCTTTGGAGGCACCTCGGCCATGCCATCCCCAGCAGCCAAAGGCTCAGGAATGGGCTGCCCAACACATACCTGTACATTGCTACCGTTGATGTGCATGCGGCGGATCATGCTGCCTTGGGTGGTAACATCTGTCCAGTAGATCATTTGTTCCCGGCAGTCGAAGTCCAAAGCCACGGCATTGTTCAGCCCCTAAACTCCCCAAAGGAGAAAGGCAAATGTTGTTCTGAGCATACGTCAGGATAATGCTATCAACAGCACTGTTGCAGTCAGGATTAGGCTCTGCTCAATATATGTGGCAGGACTCTGCACTCAAGATGCTGTTTCAAGCAAACTGTGAAACGGAGCTTCCCACACTCCTGACAGCTGAAACATGCTATCCTGAATAGAGAGGTGAGGCACAACTTATTCTGCCGCTTGTAAACATTTACTTTCAGAGCGCATACGATGAAGAATTGAACACATGAACACATAAAGCTGCCATATACTGAATCAGACCTTTCGTCCATCAAAGTCAGTATTGTCTCCTCAGACCAGCAGCGGCTCTCCAGGGTCTCAGGCAGAGGTCTTTCACATCACAGATGTCTTTCACAGATGGATGGCCATCTGTTGGGAGTGCTTTCATTGTGGGATCCTGCATGGCAGGGGGTTGGACTGGATGGCCCTTGTAGTCTCTTCCAACCTTGTGTGATTTTGTGGTTTTGTGATCACCTACCTGCCTAGTCCCTTTAACTGGAAATGCCAGGGATTGAACCTGGGACCTTCCGCACGCCCAGCAGATGCTCTACAAACTGAGCCACAGCCCCTCCCTTAGAAGGATACATGAAGCTGCCTTATACTGAATCAGACCCTTGGTCCATCAAAGTCAGTATTGTCTACTTAGACCAGCAGCGGCTCTCCAGGGTCTCAGGCAGGGGTCTTTCCCATCCCCTACTTGCCTGGTCCCTTTAACTGGAGATGGCGGGGATTGAACCTGGGACCTTCTGCATGCCAAGCAGATGCTCTGCCACTGAGCCACGCCCCCCCCTTTAATCTGCCCTTTCTTTTTCTGAACGAGCCACTGTACTGGGAATACCACTCGATTAGAAGGAGGTATGCCTAGATCAGTGACATGCAGGGACACACTGGGCAGCTTCCCTTTGAGAACAGGCAATGCTTCTGCATCTCTATATTAGAAAATGGTCCAATAAGGTGCAGCAGAATTACTGATTGGCAGGAAGCAGAACCAGAAAGCTGCTAATAATGCAGGTGGTGCTCTGCACTGAAGTAAACCGTTTTCAAGATACACCACTCCCTCATTCAGTAGGCATACCTTGACAGGGCTTAACCTACGCTGTGGAATGCAGACGATGGGCACCATCATCGCCCCATCTGTTCCCAAAGCACTGTTGCTCATTTGGGACATGCAAGATGAGGCTGCCTGTACTAAGGGTTTCTCCACATTATCATTTCTCTCGCTTCTAAGTTCCCTGTTCTTTGAGGGTGGGTTTTTTTTTTTGCTCCCTCTAGTGGTTGATTCGATATCACATAGGTTTACGTCGGGCATAAAAACCTGCAGTTTAAATCTGCAGGGAGATACGCTGGACTTTAAACCTGTGTGATATGGAATTGACCACAAGAGGATGCGGAACTGAATGCCCCCCCCCCAAAAAAAAATAACAGGAACTTAGAAGCGAGGAAACAGAGAATGCGGAAAAGCCCTAAGTCAGACCACTGGTCAATCTAGCCCAGAGTTCTGTTCTAGCAGCAGCTCTCCAGTGTCTCAGACAGGGAGCAGTCTCTCCCAACATGTGAAATCCTTTAAAAAAAAACACTATTTATTTATTTACCTGCTCTGAGCCCGGCTTGCCAGGAATGAGGGTGGGATATAAATCCAATAAATAAATAAATAACAATATGTATAAATAACAATAACATTAATACTTTATATGAAAAATATGAACAGTTATGTGACTATGAACGAGAAAACTAGTAATAGCAATAACCATAATAGGCATACTTGGATCAGTGAGCATTTATGCAACAGTATAACATAGGATTTGGGTGTTCGGTGAAGTATTTAAGATACTATAAATTTGACTGCTTAATAAACTAGGATGGAGCTGCATTTCAAGGGCCTTTTGTATATTTGTTGAGTGGATTTTTCAAAAAATTCAAAAAAAGGTGGCCACCTATTTGTGAGGCTACTTGCATAAAATTGATTTTCAATAGTTTTGAGTCGAGAGGAAATGTGTCCAAGATCACCCCCAGAATCTTCTCCCTGCCCTCCGCATTCCCTGTTTCAGGGAGTAAAAACACCAACCCCCAGAATCTGCTCCCTGCCCTCCCTGTCACCTGTTTCAGCAACGTGTAGTTGGAACCATCCAGGCTAAGCTTCCTCAGGTAGTACCGATTGGCAAAGATCAGGAAGGGCTCGTCCTCTGTAAAAAGAAGAGGATTGGGAGTCAGGTGGCCACTGGCCATTACAGGGATGGCTCTCAAATCCAGAGGTACCCATAGTATAGCTCTGCCTGCAGAGAAAACAGGAGAGGTAATCCAGTCTGGGTTCCTTCTTCCACTGACAGAGAAGGGTCAAACAACATGAAACACATGGAGCTGTGTTATACTGAATCAGGCTACCAGTCCATCGAGGTCAGTATTTTCTACTCAGACTGACAGCGGTTCTCCAGGGTCTCATTCAGAGGTCTTTCATATCACCTAGTATCTGGTCCTTTCTTAAGTGGAGATGCTGGGGATTGAGCCTGGGACCTTCTGCATGATGAACAGACGCTCAACCACTGAGCCACAGCCCCTCTCCCTTGATAACACTGTCTGCTCAGACTGGAGGCAGCTGTCCAGGGTCTTAGGCTGAGGTCTTTCACATCACCAACTGCTCGCTCCTTTTAGCTGGAGATGCCGGGGGTTGAACCTGGGACCTTCTGCATGTCGAACGGAGGCTCGCCTGCTGAGCCACAGCCCCTTCAACTTTTCATTCAAGAATCTGACTACTAGATAAATCCCACAAGCCTAAAACTCCCAGTCAAGGAATGAAGGGAGCCTTCTGTTTGAAGCTGGTCTCCGGGATGCCGGTAGCCCCTCACCTGTGACGGCCTTGCAACTGGTGGGGTCGTCTGGCTTCACCATATAGCCGTCCACGCAGAGACACTTGAAGCTCCCCAGGGTGTTGTAGCATAACTGGGTGCAGGGGTAGGTGGTTGTGCACTCATCAACGTCGATGCAAGTCTTCCCATCATCCTTCAGCCGGAACCCGGGGCGACATCTGCACTGCAGGGGGCAGCAGAAAGTCACTACAGGTAATATGGGCAGTGCCCCGGGATGCGGAAGGGGGCTCGTCCGTTTTATTACACGTGCAAACGCACATACAAGCAGAGGGGTTTGTGTGCTTCTAGAGCCAGCGTGGTGTAGTGGTTAAGAGCGGTGGTTTGGAGCGGTGGACTCTAATCTGGAGAGCTGGGTTTGATTCCCCACTCCTCCACATGAGTGGGGGAGGCTTATCTGGTGAACTGGATTTGTTTCCCCACTCCTACACACGAAGCCAGCTGGGTGATCTTGGGCCAGTCACACACTATCAGCCCCACCCACTTCACAGGGTGTCGGTTGTGGGGAGGGGAAGGCGACTGCAAGCCGGTTTGAGTCTCCCTCAAGTGGTAGAGAAAAGTCGGCATATAAAAACCAACTCTTCTTCTTCTTCTTGCAGTGCACGCATCCAGTGGCTTTATGCTCTAATCTGACATAACATTATCTTCCACCCGCAGATTTATTTTTAAAATACAATTTTTGGGATAAAATGGGATGTTCATAGGGTTGTCAGGTCCCCTCTCCAGCGGGAGGTTTTTGGGGCAGAGGTGAAGCAGCTTGTGCACATGCACGGCCATGATCGCATCACTTCTGGTTTACACTGGGAGTAAACGCATTGCAAGGGGCCTTTTACCACTCAAATTCCCAGTTTGAGTGGTAAAAGGGCCCCTTGTGATACGTTTACACCCGGAAGCGCCGCATCGCAAGGGGCCTTTTACCACTCAAACTGGGAGTTTGAGTGGTAAAAGGCCCGCTGCGATGCGGTGCTTCCGGGTGTAAACCGGAAGTGACGTGGTGCGGCGTGCAGGAACGCGTGCACGCTTGCCGCTGACACTCAGCTGGTCGACGGGCAGCTCGGTGGATTGGCGGGGTTTTGGCCGCCACCGCCGGGCACTTGGCAACCGTAGATGTTCACTACTCATTACACATTTAAGACTCTAGTTTGGCATCTGGGAGGGGATCCTTTTTCTCCTTCCTCCTATGGCAGACAAACCCGGCAAGGTCCCCCGGTTGGTCTTGGACCACTGGAGGGTGCCCAAAGCAGGAAGAAGCCATTTATTCGTTAATCAGAAGTCCACTGTGAAAGGAAAGGGGGGGAAGCATCACCTCTAAATGCTCAGCACTCTTGGGGGGTTAAGAAGCTGCAGCCCTTCCAGTTGCTATAGTATGTGCAACTATACGCTCTGGCTGGCAATGCCATACGAAGGGCACATGCCTGCAAACGCAAGCTTCAACTCTGATGCAAATGGCACCTCCAGAGTGACACACAGATGCTCAGGATAACTTCCCATACTCTTGGCTGGGTGCTGGTGTACAACCTGGGAAAGGGCATGTTTTTCTGCCCTTGATATGCCCCAAACATATAAAATGTCCTTCTATTGAGTCAGATCATTCATTGGTCCACCTAGACCAGCGGCAGCTCTCCTTAGTTTCGTGCAAGGGCTTTCCCAATATCCTGCATAGTGACATACTTGGACCAAACAGGTCTCCATACATGCATTTGCATTCTCTATAAAAGCACTTGCAGGCTTTATTCTCAGCATGCAGTGGGTCAATCTGATAACTTGACTTTATTACACTGGTGCTGCATACGTCATAATGTTAAGTTACTGATGATATCAGAATTTCCAGTTTTGTTATTATGAGTGCATGGGAAAGGTGCCATAGAAAAGTCCAAATAAATAACAGCAAACCCCTCACAGCCCCGAGCTCTCTGGCTCAGCTGGATTAATTTATTTCATTTATAACCTGTCTCTCTCCCCAATGGGAGCCAAAGCCGCTTACGACATTACTCTCCCCTCCTCCATTTTATCCTTTTAAGGTGGGTTAGGCCAAGAGAGTGTGACTGGGCCCAAGGTCGCCCGACAAGCTTCAATGGCAGAAAGGGAAATTCAAACAGGGGTCACCCAGATTCTAGTGTGACACTCTAACCAATAGGCCACACTGGATCAGGATAAGAAAGAGGATAAGCCCTCCCCACTTGAGGAGAAACTACCAGACCCAACTTGATGGCTGGATAAGCCCCCCACTTGAGGAGAAACATTATGCTTGGATAAGCCCCCCACTTGAGGAGAAACTACCAGGCCCAATTTGATGGCTGGATAAGCCCCCCACTTGAGGAGAAACATTATGCTTGGATAAGGCCCCCGCTTGAGGAGAAACTATTCAGCCCAACTTGATAGCTGGATAAGCCCCCAGCTCGACAAGAAACCACCAGGCCCAACCTTGTAGCCGGAGAAGACCCCCTTCCCCAGTTGTGGGAAGAAACTACCAAGCCCAACCTTGTAGCCAATTTTGAGGTCCTCGCACTCCTGGGAGCAGCCACTGAGCTTCTTGTTGAGGCACTCATTGATGAAGCAGTTGAGCTCGTCGGAGCCGTCTGCGCAGTCGTTGTTGTTGTCGCAGAGCAGGTGTTCGGAGATGCAGTTCCCATTGTGGCACAGGAAAGAGGTGCTGTTGCACTTGCTCTCTGCAATGGCAAGGAAAGAGTCACGCCAAAGGCAGGGTTGCCGACCTTCAGGTACTAGTTGGAGATCACGGAGAAAATGGCCGCTCTGGCAATTGGACTCTATGGCATTGAAGTCCCTCCCCTTCCCAAACCCCGCCCTCCTCAGGCTGCGCCCCTATGCTACAGATATACCGGGAAGGAGCTCAGGACAGGGACATTTTTGGCTCACACGCTCCCCAACTACTCTGTACGTGGCTGGCCTGCAGCACAATTTTAATGACATTTATACAGAATTAAATCCAATTGAGCTTAATGGGATTTACTCCTGTATTAAATGCATTTACAGTTGCAGCTCTAAACCCCTCCCTAGCTCCCTCCACCAGCACAATGTAGATGACAACTGAATACAGTACAAATTGCCAGTCTGCACAACTTTAAGAATATAAGAACATAAGAAAGGCCCTGCTGGATCAGACCAAGGCCCATCAAGTCCAGCAGTCAGTTCACACAGTGGCCAACCAGGTGCCTCTAGGAAGCCCACAAGCAAGACGACTGAAGCACCGTCCTGCCTGTGTTCCACGGCACCCAAAATAATAGGCATGCTCCTCTGATACTAGAGAGAATAGGTATGCAGCATGACTAGTATCCATTCTAACTAATAGCCATGAATACCCCTCTCCTCCATGAATATGTCCACTCCCCTCTTAAAGCCTTCCAAGCTGGCAGCCATCACCACATCCTGGGGAAGGGAGTTCCACAATTTAACTATGTGTTGTGTGAAAAAATACTTCCTTTTATCTGTTTTGAATCTCTCACCCTCCAGCTTTAACAGATGACCTCGTGTTCTAGTATTACGGGAGAGGGAGAAAAACTTCTCCCTGTCCACTCTCTTCAAACCATGCATACTTTTATTGACCTCTATCATGTCTCCCCTTAGCCGCCTTCTTTCCAAGCTAAACAGCCCTAAGCGTCCTAACCGCTCCCCATAGGACAGTTGCTCTAGTCCCCTAATCATTTTGGTTGCTCTTTTCTGCACCTTCTCAAGCTCTGTAAAATCCATTTTTAGGTGTGGTGACCAGAAGGTGTGGTGACCAGAAATAAATAAATAAAATTTATAAAATAAAATAAGACGGACCTCTCTCCGTCTCTTGCCATGAAAACCCTACCGGGTTGCCGTAAGTCAGCTGTGGCTGGATGGCACTTTACACATACAATCTGCCTTGAGTCTCACTGAAGGAAGATGTACTATCAAAGGTTTTCCATCCAGCCACAGCTGACTTATGGCAACCCGGTAGGGTTTTCATGGCAAGAGACGGACAGAGGTGCTTTGCCATTGCCTGCTCTGCATAACAACCCTGGACTTCCTTGGAAGTCTTCCATCCAAGGGGCTGCCTTTAAGCAGCCTCCTAACCCCTTTCAGCCCCCCAAAGCACCATTTTGCAGGCAGGAAGATACGTCTGCAAAATCATGGCACAGCCCTGTGGGTGTCTGTGGGGTTTTTGAAATAAAATCTTTTTAAATTTTAAATTGTTTTTTTCCCCCTCTGGAGGCCGCCACGGAACCACCACCACCACCCCACTCAGGAAAAGGGCTTGTTTTCCATGTGCGACACAAGTGAGTGTACGAGCTCACCAGTTTCTCACCCGTTGCGGCACCTACCTGTGCTGGAGCAGCGAGGATTCTTGGGCGCCTCGTCGGAGTGGTCGTGGCAGTCAAACTCGCCGTCGCACTCCCACTGCTTGTGGCTCAGGCAGCGGCCGTTGTCACAGCGGAACTCATTGGGGCCGCACGTGGGGTACTCTGAGGGGAAGGAGGGAAGGTCGGAGAGGAGGAGAGGTCAGGCCATGCTGGGACAGACAGCAGAAGGAAAGAAGAGGGGGTGCCAGATGACAGAACTAAGAAAAGAGGAGATCTGGAACGTCTTTTCAAACTGAGGGTTCTCCTTTAGAGGAAAATGAGTCGATTTTACAAAGGGATAGTAAAAAAAATTATTATTATTTTGCATGCTGTTCCATAAAACGACTTAAAAAAACCCACAAGATAACATGCAAAATTGTCTTTGTTGTCCCTTACTGAAATTGCAGTGAATGTCAGTGATATTCACGCAGTGTTTTCCGGAAATATTTCTACCCCATTAAAGTGGTACATTTCCAATTTGAACATCTGAACTTGTTATGGAACCCTCACAGGCCCGAAGCGACCCAGGGACCCCCCCCACCACAAGTGTACAGGACTGCAGCTGGTGGGCATAGGATGGCACAGGGCTATGTAGCCAGAGACAACAGAGTCCTCCTGGCATCCATCTTGGTTGTGCAAGGCTGAAGCAGGCTGACAGGGCTGAAACTAGCTAAGATGTGTCATACCCTCCCCTGAAAGGAATGTGGCAGCTGCTCCGTGAAGACGAAAGAAGACCAAGATAAGCAGTTTACATTTCTATACCCTTCCTCCAGTTGACTGCACACACCCAGCCAAATCCCTTCAGTCCAGTCAGATGTACCCTTAATTCCATCCTGTCTCCAGCCATACCCCTCAATGACCCGCTTAGTGGACCCCATCTTAATCTCCAAGTCTATCACTCAGTGCTCAAGACACTTATCCCAAGTGTCCAGCCATCATTTTATGATGTTCTTATTCTTTGTACCCGATTAACCCTATCACCAGCAATCAAGCCTTTTGTCACTGCAAGTCATAGACTCCAGCTACATTTCGGGGTATAAGTATAGTCTCACTGGCCGCAGTAAAATTGCTACCACTTCCTGGATCCAAAGTGTGAGCCACGATACTCGTGTGTATCGTTTTCCTTGCTAAGTATTGCTGGCCAGTAGTAGCTTCTTTTGCCACTGCCATTCTGGACCTCGCTCTTCAGGAAGGTAACTATAAACCTGCTTGGGAATCTTAAACCTTTACTTTCTCTGTGTGTCAGCTCTATCTAGTCTCCAGCTAATTTCCCCCAATAAACAGAGACCCCCCTGTGCTTGGAGCGGGGAATCTTAAACCTTTACTTTCTGTGTCTGTTGGGAATTGTTTGTGTGTGTGTGTGTGCGTTTTAACCTATTTGATCACCTTTTAATAAAATCCTTAAAATTCATGAGCCTCCTCATTATTGGGTTGCTTTCCATTGGTTCACTCACCTGGAGCTGAACTGGTTAAAGGACCCCCACGCTAGCCTCTTGCATAGCTCGCTCTATCTATCTATCTATCTGTCTGTCTGTCTGTCCGTCCGTCCGTCCGTCCGTCCGTCCATCCATCCATCCATCCATCCATCCATTCCTAATTTCCCCCAATAAACAGAGACCCCCCCTGTGCTTGGCATAATGAAGTAGGGAACATTCGTTACATGGCACCCCCTCGAAGGCCAAGCTTCAACTCTAGGTCTGCACTCACCACATTCCAGAGACTCGTCTGAATTATCGCCACAGTCGTTATCGTGGTCACAAACAAAATGTTTGGGGATGCACTGCCGGTTGTTGCACATGAATTCCCGTTCGTCGCACGTGTTGTTGTACACTGAAATCAGACAGCCACAGCTGTAGTTATCTCTCCTTTCGACAACTCAGATACTTTCAAGAGCGTTACACGAATTCTTTAGATTTAAAGCATCCAACATGAACTCTTCTCAACCTTGACATTACCATCCATTCTTTAGCACAGAAGGAAATTGTGGGGGGATATGTACGGCTGCTTCTTTGCTCCATGTGCTACTTTTTGCAACTGCCCCACAGCAAGATTAAACATAAACTTTGTTTCCTGCAAAATAGACCGTGGACTTCATACCAATGGGAACAGGATGTCTCAGAGGCATGTTTTGGGCTGACATTCAGGGGTTTCAAAATAGTTAGGAGACTACTATGCCACTTCAGCCCTGACCTGGATAGCCCAGCTAGCCTGATCTTGTCAGATCTCGGAAGCTAAGCAGGGTCAGCCCTGGTTAGTATTTGGATGGGAGACCTCCAAGGAACACCAGGGGTATGATGAGGAGGCAGGCAATAGCAAACTACCTCTGAATGTCTCTTGCCTTGAAACTACAGCAGGGCTGTCAAACATAAAGCCCGCGGGCCGGATCTGGCCCCTTGAAAGCTCTTATATGGCCCATGAGCCAGCCAAGGCACAGCCTGGCCTGACAAAGTGACATTTATGTTATATCCGGCCCTCGTAACAACTGAGTTCAACACCCTTGCCCTGTGGGATCGCCATAAGTTAGGTGTGACTTGATAGCAAAAAAAAAAAAAAAAAAAGCCACTTCAAATATTTTGAAACATGCTGTATGTTCACTTCTTGGCACCTTATGCTGTCTGATCACGCTGCTCTATCCTGATATCGGTCTGGATTCTCAGCAAGAAAGGTGGACTATAAATAAAGTGAATGAAATAAAATAGGAGAAATAAAATGTTGAAAGGCAGCCCAGTGTTTCTACAGGAGACAAATCTGTAGGTCGCCCAGAGCAGCTATGGGGTACCAAAACATTTCTACAGTTCTTGCAACTACATCGTCTGCAGAAAGTTTAGAAACAAACAAGGTTCAACGCGCTGACATTTCTGCAGAATGGCACAATTCAATTCAGGAAGTTATTTAGGACAAGATTAAGGCAAACGTTCACACCTCACGACCCACCCAGCTCAGCGCAGCCTACGCGTGACGTATTACCACCTAGGACTGCAGAAATAGGGTGGTTGCAAACACATGACAGACATTCATATAGGTCTAGCAGGCAGTGTTTGACTGGGGGAATTACAAGTTGTGTAGGCCTGCATTAAAGTGCATACCAAGTGCATACCATGGTTTAATGTGCCAAAATCCATGGGGGGAGGGGAATCTTATTTCCCCAAGGAGATTCATCTGACCCTTCTCTTGCCATCTTCCTTCAGTGGGTGAAGACATTCTTGTTTCATTTGGCATGCCCTCAATGATCGCTAATGCCTGACCAATGTTTTACTGGTTTTTTACATCTTTGTACATATTTTAGTACTGGTTTTAATTAGAATCATAGAATCATAGAGTTGGAAGGGGCCATACAGGCCATCTAGTTCAACCCCTTGCTTAATGCAGGATCAGCCTAGAGCTGGCAGTCTTTAAGCAGCGGCTGGACAAACACTTGTCAGGGATGCTCTAGGCTGATTGGGGAAGGAAATTTAGATCCCAAAACAAACCACAAACCACTCGGTGGAGGTATGTAAAAGAACGCTCTCAATGCTGTGCCCTGACTTAATTTGATGCCCCCCTCCGCCCCCCACAGTGGATTCAAGTGGCGGACCCAATCACAGACCTCCCCACCATGGTGTCTTGTGGGTCCCTCAAAATAACCCTGTGAAATAAGTTGGCGGGAGGCTGTCCAACAGCCCAGTAGGGGATCGCCATTACAGCCCCAGTGCTGGCAAGAAGAAAACTCACAGCAGCCGGCAGCCAGGCTTTCATCTGACCCGTCGGCGCAATCTTTGTCCCCGTCACAGAGCCAGCGTTCTGGCACGCACACGTAGGTGTTTGGGCACTGGAAGGAACCTGTGGCACAGGTGGTGAGACCTGGGGAAGAAAAAGACACCAGTCAAAAAGGGCGGCTAGAGAGAGTGGTGGCTGGTCACCCCGAAAGAGAGAGCAAGTTTGTTTTGGGATGAAAGATTAGTTCCTGCTTCCTGCACTGCCACCTCCTTGTTCCCAAGACATCATCATGATCCTTGCTTTTCTAGAGCTGCTGTCAGAACTCAAAACCTTTTATAGGCTAAAAGGCAGAGTAGAAATTATTTCAGTAAATACACCAACTCCACAAATTCTGAATCCTGGCCCCTCTTTGTTCTAACCCATAACCCTTTATACAGCCAAACCCAGTTCCTTTGTAGAACTGTAGGATGTAGTGACAGAAATGAATCCACAGGAGTACACCTGCATTCAATCAGTGAGCTACAGATTTAAGGTAACAAAGAGAGGCGTTAGGGATAGATCCCTCTCGCCGCTGACGGAAGGAAGTCAAAGCACGCCTCTGTAGAACAACAAGGTCTGTATGCTATTTAAAAATATATATTTTAAGATTTAACTTATTAATTGTATAACTTCAGAATACAAATTTTATAATAAGAACATAAGAAAAGCCCTGCTGGATCAGTCAAAGGCCCATCAAGTGCAGCAGTCTGTTCACACAGTGGCCAACCAGGTTCCTCTGGTTGATGATGCACTGTATTTGTTATTAGATACCACAATTTGTGGAACTACTTTCTGACTGGAAATGAAACGGCGTTTTTCAGCTAATGCTGCATTTGTGATATTATGATCCATTTTTATGAATTTAATGCGACTGAAGAAGCTATTCTTTGAAATAGGTCTAAGGGATCTTTCCCTATCTCGCAATTGTTCATTTTTCATATTTTGCTTTTTGGATCACACTCCCAAGCCGCATTCTACATTTACGACATCGGGAGCCCCGCCCCTTTAAATCTTGGAAGCTGCGGCAGCAAAGAGGGAACAATATATCGCATCTTCAGATGGGACTATCCTATGATATATCTATGGACATTGGATTGAACTGTCATTGTAAATATGCCAAGTAGAGTCCCAATTTCTATGTTCCAGTCTTATGCACATAAGAATGTACTGATCATATTATAGATGTATCTTGTTATAGTTTAATAGTTGTGATAGGTTATAGATAGTTTAGTAGCAGTATAGTTTATTTTTAGAGTGGTATTTTGGCTTCGCCCTGACCTGGATGGCCCAGGCTAGCCTGATCTCGTCAGATCTCAGAAGCTAAGCAGGGTCAGCCCTGGTTAGTATTTGGATGGGAGACCACCAAGGAACACCAGGGTTGCTGTGCAGAGGAAGGCACTGGAAAACCACCCCTGTTAGTCTCCTGCCATGAAAACCCCAAAAAAGGTCGCCATAAGTCGGCTGCAACTTGAAGACACTTTACACACACATTTTGGCTTCACAATATATTGGTTTAGCATCCAATACCTTGTGTGATTTATTTATATGACCTGGGGTCATAGTGCTGTTCTCTTCAGCTATACTTGCTTACACAGCACGGTCGCATTTTGTGTGGATTTTTGCAAATTTCAGGTGGTGGCTGGATATCTCCCGCTATTACCACTGATCTCCAGGCGATAGAAATCAGTTCCCCTGGAGAAAATGGCCGCTCTGGCAATTGGACTCAATGGCACTGAAGTCCCTCCCCTCCCCAAACCCCGCCCTCCTCAGGCTCCACGAAGAAGAAGAAGAAGAAGAAGAAGAAGAAGAAGAAGAAGAAGAGGAGGAGGAGGAGGAGGAGGAGGAGGAGGAGGTTTTTATATGCCGACTTCCTCTACCACTTAAGGAAGAATCAAACCGGCTTACAATCACCTTCCCATCCCCTCCCCAAAACAGACACCCTGTGAGGTGGGTGGGGCTGAGAGAGCCCTATCAGAGCTGTGACTAGCCCAAGGTCACCCAGCTAGCTTCGTGTGTAGGAGGGGGGAAACAAATCCAGTTCACCAGATTAGCCTCCGCCGCTCATGTGGAGGAGTGGGGAATCAAGCCCAGTTCTCCAGATCTGAGTCCATCGCTCCAAACCACCGCTCTTAACCACCACACCACGCTGGCTCACCCACAATCTCCAGGTATTTTCCAACCCAGAGCTGGCATCCCTAGCATTATGGCATGTCATGCCTTCGACAGTTTTTACTGCCTTCGACAATTTTTTTGTTTTTGTCGTCTTCCAGTTCTGTGATTCTAGTCCTACCGCGTTGTTAATTGGAGGGCTTTGCTGTCTGGCCTTTAAAAAAAATTGTAATCTGCCTCGAGCCTTAGTGAGAACGGCGGACTACAAATGAAGTAAATAAAAATAAAATAATCGGCAATAGGAGTTTCAGTACCCTTCTGTTTTATGTGTTCAAACGTGCATGCTGTTCTGCCCCAGGCCCTACATAAACCCCCCAGGTTTGTTCTCCACCTCCTTCCCCAAGACTTACTGCAACGGTGGTCTTCGTCCGAGCCATCCCCGCAGTCGTCTGCGCCATCGCACACCCACAACTTGGAGATGCAGCGGTGGTTGTTGCATTCAAACTTCACCGGGAAGCAGAACTTATCTTGAGAGAAGAAATTAACCGAGTGTCACTGCTGAATGATAAAACGAAACGTCTGCCCTCTGCCCCAACGAAACAAAACAACCCAATCGCAAAAGCATTCAAAGGAAAGAGTCCAAGAAGCAAAAAAACAAAACAAAAAAAGGAGGAGGAGGAAGAAGAACATTTGAAGAGTTAGGCCATTTATGCTTGGTAATTAGCAGCGTGTTCCAGGCTGAAGTGCCCCGCGTATTTTTTTTTTGAGTTTTTCATGCTGAACCGTCATTCAGGAAGTGACTGCGAAGCCGGCGCACACCTGTTTTGCATTTCTTAACAGCCCCTTTAACGTGACCTTTTGTGTTTGCTCCGCTCCTGCCTCGAAGAATCCCCTCAAGGAAGCATGCAAAATCACAGCCACGTGTTAGCTACACAAACGGCGCTTGCTAATGGCTATGGAAATAAAGGAGATGGGGAGTGTGTGTAGGGGTGGAATTTCTCCTCTTGCATCGGGACCGTGAACAGGCATTTTAAAGGACGGGTTTAAAAAAAGAGCTTCGAGTGAGCATCAAAACGGACCCTGCGTAAACGGCCTTAACGAGTGGACGCGATCAGCCCTGGTGGGCCAAGGGGTGCAGGCACAGCACTTACTGCAGTGTGTCTCATCCTCGCCGTTTTCACAGTCGTTCTCCTTATCACACGTCCAGGTCATGGGGATGCACCTGCCACTCGGGCAGGTAAAGTAGTTGGCAGGGCACTTTGACTTTCTCACGACACCTGGGGTGGATATGAAAAAGAAGAAATAGAGAGAGAGAGAGAGAGAGAGAGAGAAAAATTAGCAGGAGTGACAGCCAGCCAGTGTGGTGTAGTGGTTGGGGCAGGCCTGGGGAGGAGAAGAAAAAAGAGCGGAATAAAACCCAACTTAGAAAAAAGAAGCTGGGTACCCAAGGTTGGGTGGGATAAAAATATAGATATAAATAATGAAAATATAATTTATTAGGAGTGCTATGTCAAGATTAAAATTATTTAAAAAACTTGTCTTTTATCGTAAGATCAAATGTTGCTAATACATTTTTTAAAAAATATTTAAAAACTTTAAAACAGCACAATGGCATTTCCTAAGGTTGATATCTATAACCCCATGCCAAATGCGTTTCGGCCTATATGGCCTTCCTCAGCGGTCTATTTGAAACCCACGCACACGTTTACATATATATACATATATATACATATATATACATATATATATACATACACAGACAATATGAAACACACCAGACATGTAATAGGTTGGATAATGGTATGACCAATTACACAAACATTTGGTAAGATTGTCTCAAGTTGTTATGCTGGGCTGTATATGTCTCCCATATAAGATGCGTGCAATTATCAACCTGGTAAGACAGTGGAGAGACCACGCCTCGGATGGTCACATGTCCAGCATCAGGCAACGGGTGCTCTCACCTGGGCAGTTCTGCTCATCTGAGTAGTCTCCGCAGTCATTACTGTCGTCACACACCCAAGAGGGAGCGTAGCACATGGACGTGTGCTCACACTTCAGGAAGGTGGTGCTTTTTACTCCCAGCTTGAAAAAGCTGCTGCAGTCCGTGGCGGCTACACAAAGGGAAGAAATAAATGCATGCGTGGCATGAGATCTACGTGCGCTGCATGAGATCTACAGAAGAGGAATACTGGCGCACTGCAAACACATGCAAGTTTTCAGAATTCAGCTCCCAGCAGGCTCGCCAAATGTTCTTGCCAGGGCTCACTTTTGATATCTGAAGCATTGCTGTTTCCTTTTAGATTAACACCAGAGGGACTTCACTGTCATGCTCAGAAAGATGCATGCACGTGTTTTTTTTGCTGAGCCCCAAAAATAATGTGTGTGTGTTTTTGCTGCCAAGTCACAGCTGACTTATGGCGACCCCGTAGGGTTTTCAAGGCACGAGACGTTCAGAGGTGGTTTGCCATTACCTGCCTCCATGTCACGCCCCTGGTATTCCTTGGCAGTCTCCCATCCAAATACTAGTCGGGGTCAGGGCTGAGAGTGTGTGACTGGCCCAAGGTCACCCAGCAAGTTTCCAGGGCAGAGTGGGGATTCAAACCTGGGTTTCCCAGATCCCAGTCCGACACCTTAACCGCTACACCATGCTGGCTCTCTCCCAAGAATAATGGGCAGGCAATAATTGTCTTTGCAACAGCAGGCAAATTGCTGCCTGGGCGGGTCCCCCCCTTCCCAGTTCTTTCAGGTTATCAGTGCCACGCTTCTGGGACTCCCCCGTATCTATAAGCTGTTGTACAGGGCTCTGCCTGTGGAATGCCCTTATTCCCCTTCCTTAGGGGGATGGCGCTGCTTGGATATTAACAGAGAAAGGTGAGTGCGTGGGGGGGAATCAATGCAGCATGGAGCCTGCCCAACCCAAAAAGCAACAGACAGACCAGCAGATGCATCCAATTGGTGGTGGAAGGAGCTGTCGAGTCACAGCTGACTTATGGCAACCCCGTAGGGTTTTCAAGGCAAGAGATGTTCAGAGTTGGTTCGCCACTGCCTGCCTCTGTACAGCAACCCAGGACTTCCTCGGCAGTCTCCCACCCAAGTATTAACCTTGGGCTGATCCTGCTTAGCTTCCAAAGTCTGATAAGACTGGGCTAGCCTGAGCCATCCAGGTCAGGATGTATACAATTGAACACACATGAACACATGAAGCTGCCTTATACTTAATCAGACCCTTGGTCCATCAAAGTCAGTGTTGTCCACTCAGACCGGCAGCGGCTCTCCTGGGTTTCAGGCGGAGGTCTTTCATATCACCTACTTGCCTAGTCCCTTTAACTGGAGATGCCAGGGATTGAACCTGGGACCTTCTGCATGCCAAGCAGATGCCCTACCACTGAGCTATGGCCCTTCACAAGACTCTTTTTTCGGTGCTCTAGAGCAGAGGTTCCCAAACTGTGCTCCAAAGAGCACTTGGTGCTCCGCGATGCATCACCTAGTGCTCCGTGAAGAGACTGGAAAGAAAAATACTACTGTCATTCAGCTTGGTAAATTAGTCCTCAGTGACGAATTTGTCTCCTGAAAAGTGCTTCATGACTCAAAAAGTTTGGGAACCTCTGCTCTAGAGTGCCTTGGGAATCACCGCCGTAACCCTGGGGGCTGTTTTTTAGTGCAGCTGTATAACAGGGGGAGCCTCTTTTGCATTTATATCATGCAGCAAAAGTTTTTACTAACACAGCTGCTGCTGCAAAGTTGCAAGCTTTTTCTTTTGCCATCTGCGTTCCCTCCCCACCAGCTCCTGTTCCTACACACAGCTGCCATCACAGAGAGTGTGGTTTAAGCGCTTGTGATGTGCTGTCATGAGGAGGCATGTCAAGAGCTGGTTTGACAGGCTCTGGTGTTGACGGCTTTGTGTGGGTTGGACCCTTGCTCGAGGCTTTGTGTGGGTTGGACCCGGCCAATCAGACTGGGAAGCGCAAAGCACAGGGGCAGGCGAGACCTACATGAAAAACGAAGCCGTCAAGCCCTTTCGCACGGCTAGGCAACACTCACCAACACACATAAACAGTATACTGTGTATGTATGTTGTGCTGTCAAGTCACTTCCGACTCATGGCGACCCTATGAATCAATGTCCTCCAAAATGTCCTATCTTTGACAGCCTAGCTCAGGTCTTGCAAATTGAGGGCTGTGGCTACCTTTATTGAGTCCATCCATCTCTTGTTGGGTCTTCCTCTTTTCCTGGTGCCCTCAACTTTTCCTAGCGTGGCTGTCTTTTCTAATGACTCTTTTCTTCTCATAATGTGACAAAAATATGATAGTTTAGCCATTTTAGCTTCTAAGGTCAGTTCAGTATACTACATATTTCTTATGAAAGTATACTCATTAAACTGTAATACCAAACATGTCCATAAATATTACAACCAGATATAATCATTCCATAGATGACACAAAACCAAATTCCAGTCTCTATAAGAGCAAAGAAGGTATTTCTTGACGGTCCCACGTGATCATCCACTCTTCAGGGAGCCAATATTTGTATAATCCCAAAAAAATCTTATGAAAATCGGACCGGTATTTCCAGAATCACACAGTTTCATATGAGATATACGCACCAAGCTCCTCCACTGAGTTAAACCCTATCAAACTGATTATATAGCAATTTAAGACTTCGAGGTTTTAACCAATTTACTGATGTCCTATCGTTCAAAGATTGTATTTTAATCACTGAGTATAGTATTTAAAAGACTTGGATGGCCCAGGCTAGCCTGATCTCATCATATCTCAGAAGCTAAGCAGGGTCGGCCCTGGTTAGTATTTGGATGGGAGACCACCAAGGAATACCAGGGTTTGCTGTGCAGAGGAAGGCACTGGCAAACCGCCTCTGTTAGTCTCTCGCCATGAAAACCCAAAAAAAGGGGTCGCCATAAGTCGGCTGCAACTTGACGGCACTTTACACACACACACACATATGCCAATAAAGGTTTGATTTGATTTGATATGAGATATACGTCATTAGCCCGATAAACAATTACAATTATAATCGCTCATGAATTGGAGACCATCCTTCTACAGGTCCTGTAGTATACTGTTTATGTACGAGTCGGTTTGTGTCCATTTATGCTTTAATTTGAGTAGGTTTGCTGTGACTGCATAGGTGGTGACTTTTATGGTCTGTTGTAGGCGACACTCACTGCAGTTCATCTCGTCCGACGCATCCTCGCAGTCGATATGTTGGTTGCAGCGGCTTGAGTTGCCGATGCAGGTCCCGTCCCGGCAGCGGAACTCTGTGGCGGCGCAGCTCGTCTCTGGAAGGAACGGACAGCACAGTGAAGCTTAAGATAACTCGGAGGAGTAAAGCAGGAGACAAGACAGCTAAGCGGTGCTTCTAAACAGCGACACAGGTATAGGGTGCCGGATGTGTCGATCTGTCCAGAAGGAAATACCGTATTTTTCCATGTATGACGATGTTTTTTTTCTTTAAAATTTCCCCCCCAAATTGGGGGTCGTCTTATACACGGAAGCCGGCTGTTGCCTCGCCCGTCAGCCTCCCAGTTCCAAGCGCTTAACTGTTACAAGCCACTTCGTCCGAGTTGTCCCCGCAGTCGTCTGCACCGTTGCACAAGAACCGGTTGGCCACGCAGCGCTTGTTGATGCAGTGGAAGTAGCCCTTCTTACACTTGCGGTTGTCTGAAACACAAAGCAAGAAAGGGTGTGCGCGTGTGAGAAAGGATGAGTAGAAAGAAACACGTTTCTAGCGGGGGACACTTGCATGGATCTCACCCACATTCAGGGCCCAAACAACTCAAGGGAAATGACAATCGTGGCCGCAGAGCTGGGGGTCAAAGTAATCTGTGGAGCAGGCTAACAGAGGGAACAGAGGAGGGAAGGCGGGAACCTTACTGCAGTAGGATTGCTTCTCATCTGATTTATCCTTGCACTGGGCCACGCCGTCGCAGGTCCGGCTGAAATCGATGCAGTCTCCGTTCCCGCACTCGAACTCGGTGTGAACGTGACAGGTGGAGTTGGAGGCTAAAAGGAGGGAGAACAGAACCGAGGGTAGGCATGCCAGCTTACATAAAGGCTTCTGATTCACCGGAGAGGATTTCTTTATGTTCACATCCTCACCTAGTCCTCTGATTGTGCCCCATGCTCAGAAGGGGCAAGTGCCAAGCTGGTAGCCATAACGACAGGTGGAAAAACTGTGTTGCTTACATAAGAAAGGCAGTGCTGGATCAGACCAAGGCCCACCAAGCCAGCAGTCTGCTCACGCAGTGGCTAACCAGGTGCCTCTTGGAAGCCCACAAACAAGACAACTGCAGAAGCATTGTCCTGTGTTCCAAAGCACCTAATAGAACAGGCATGCTCCCCTGATACTGGAGAGAATAAGTATGAATCGAGACTAGTTTTTACTAGCAACCATGAATACCCCTCTCCTCCATGAACATGTCCACTCCCCTCTTAAAGCCTTGCAAGTTAGCAGCCATCACCACATCCTGGGGCAGGGAGTTCCACAATTTAACTATGTGTCGTGTGAAGAAATACTTCATTTTATCAGTTTTGAATCTCTCACCATCCAGATGACCCACAGGATTCCACCTGGTCTTACAAAACTACCCACTTGGAACTTCATCCTCTATCTGAACTGTCCGTAGACTGACTTCCTTCTTACCTCTCGGCCTGCCTGCACACAGCCCATATAGGCTGCTCACCTGACATTACTGAGTGGGGGGGTGGATTGTACTCCAATCCCAGCAATCCACTAATCCTTCCTCCAGCATAAGGAGCCTTCCTCTAACGTAAGGGGCTCTTCCATTGGAGGAAGAGCCCCTTAAGTTGGAAGATGGCTCCTTTCGCTGGGTGAAGACTCCTTGGAGGATGGTTGGATCCACTAGAGCAAGGGGTGTCGAACTCAACTGTTACGAGGGCAGGATATGATATAAATGTCACTTGGCCGGGCCATGCCTCACCAGCCCAGATCGAGTGTGTGCATGTGTGTGTGGGGGGGAAGTTCTTCGGCTGGCTCGCGGGCCGGATTAGAAATCTCAAGGGGCCGAATCCGGCCCGCAGGCCTTATATTTGACACCCCTGCACTAGAGTGGCCAAAAACAGCACTGAAACAAATGCTTTGCCAAATTTTCACACAGTTCGGTTTTTGATAGACCAGTAAGGAAAAAATGATCAAAATGTAGAGGCGACGGCTCCCAACTCTGCACACCATAAATGCTCATGCCTTTGTCCAGCACACACATGTTTTGGAGGAGTCCAGTAGCACCTTAAACATTAACAAAATTTCTGGCAGGGTATGAGCTTTCGTGAGTCACTCACTTCTTCAGAAGTGAGCTGTGGCTCACGAAAGCTCATACAAAACCTCATAACCTGCCAGAAATTTTGTTAGTCTTTAAGGTGCTACTGGACCCCTACTCTTTTGTACTGCTAGTGACAGACTAACACAGCTACCCATTGTGATCTATGTTTTGGAGGAACAGACTTCTTCACGTGTCTACTCCATACTCCTACATCTGAGCACATCCTTGCCAGGTGCTCACCTCTGCAGCTAAGATCCTCCTGAAGGGTCCTCTCGCCACGGCAAGAGCAGACCACTTGGCCTTTGGGAGTGGGAAGGCACAAGTCCTGGCAGCCGCCGTTGTTCACCCTGCAGAGAGAAAGTTCGCCTGGGGGGGGGGGGACGTAGAGAGCCAGAGCAGGAGAGGAAAAAGAGGTGCAACAGTTAGTGTTCAGGGACACATGTGGGAACAGCCTGGCCTGAAAACAACAAAGTTGTGTTTCAATCTGGGCAAAACGCACGGGGAGAGCAAGGCGACCTCTAACCGACGGAAAAGGCATGCATAATCAAAAGGAAGCCCCGAAACAGTCGGCGGGGGTGACCATGAGGAAACGTCCCTGCATCAAAGCCTGCATCAAAGTCCTCACATTAGGACAACATCAGGCAAGACCATGGAACTATTCCCACATTGAGGAAGCAGGGCTGAGAGACAGCTGACTTGCCAAGTCCCTCCCCCAAAACAAAACGTTTTCCTTACAGCTACTGGTGTCATTGGCCACAGCGATAATGCCCATGGGTTGTTGGGGGATGTCAATGCGCAGATGCTTCATGTCGGAGCCCATGTATTTGTTGGCACGCTGCACGGCCCGGCGCACCCAATCCGTCCAGAAGATGTAGTCCCCGTAGACAGCCAGCCCAAAGGGGTGTACTGGCTCTGCCTTCAGGATGACCTGTTGGGCATCACCATAATGTTAGCGGGGAACAAACAGCAACTGCTATTGACTGCAGGTCTAACACCAGCTCAAAAATCATTACCTATAACTTTAGATGCAGGGCTATCACTGGAATGTGTACTATCAATGTTATCACTAATCAGATCATGCTACACTCAGGGGTCCCCAATGTGGTGCCTGCCGACTCCTTTCCTGGAGCCTGTGTGTGTTAAGTGCCATCAACTCGCTTCCGACTCATGGCGACTCTATGATCAATGTCCTCCAAAACGTCCTATCCTTAACAGCCTTGCTCAGATCTTGCAAACTGAGGGCTGTGGCTTCCTTTATAGAGTCAATCCATCTCAGTGGGTCTTCCTCTTTTCCTGCTGCCCTCAACTTTTCCTAGCATGATTGTCTTTTCCATTGACTCTTGTCTTCTCATGATGTGACCAAAGTATGACGGACTCAGTTTAGTCATTTTAGCTTCTAGGGTCAGTTCAGGCTTGATTTGATCTAGAACCCACTGATACGTTTACTTGGCAGTACACAGTATCCGTAACACTCTGTAACACCACATTTCAAAGGAATCTACTTTCTTCCTATCAGCTTTCTTCGTTGTCCAACTTTCACACCCATACTTAGTAATTGGGAATACTATGGCATGAATTAACTTGATCTTGGTTGCCAGTGACACATCCTTACACTTAAGAACCTTTTCTAGCTCCTTCATGGTTGCCCTTCCCAGTCTCAATCTCCTGCTTTCTTGGCTGCAGTCTCCCTTTTGGTTGATGATGGAGCCAAGGAATAAAAAGTCTTCAACAATTTCAATTTCTTCATTGTCAACCTTAAAGTTGAGTAATTCTCCTGTAGTCATTACTTGGAGCCTACCAGGTGTTTTTAGAAAGTCAGTGAGGCCACGTGGGGCTCTTGCCCATCACTTCTGGCTGGCCACTAGAGATTGAGTTGGCTGTGCAGATTAAAGTAAGAACATTTCAGCAGCAAGCTTCTGTGTCCCACACTTTGCCATACGCATGGAGATTTCACCCGGGCTGAGTTCAGGGGAGAGGGAAGAATTGAGTTAACAGAGGAACAGGAAGTCCTGGGATTTGTGAGGGCTGGCAGCGAGATAAACTCTAATGGATGGGAAACTTATGCATAACTCCAAGGAATAACCATGACAGACCGGGAGCAAACGTGAGTGAAAGTACCTATGTGTAAATGACCTAAGAGGTGTTCACACCAAAAGATCTCCTTGAGCTCCTATGCAGCAGAGAGAACAAGGAGTTAGAAACTAAACAGGGAGCTCGTCTTGCTGAAGTTAAACTCCAGCCTGTATCCTACCACTCCCGCTCCAAGTCCAAAGACTTCCTCCAAGATAAGTGGCCATTCCTCCGGCAGAAGAGCCACCTTAAGACAGAGAAAGGATCCTGACCTTGCTGAGCTGGACTGGTAGGATGCAGGCCTCCTTTTGTGGAAGTGGGATGTGGAAGATGACAGCTGGGGTGAGGGGCCTGAGAACAACAAGGCTCAGGAACAGGTCAGAAGGTCGGAGATGTCCTTACTATACAGTCAAGGAGACTACCCATTTCAAGGTGCAATCAGAATGAACTGGACTACTGAGGGAAGTACAGATATCCTTATACTGAAGGTTGACTTCCCACATTGGTAAAGTAACTGCTTGTTAAGCCAGCTGCCTCTATTGCCCAATCAGGGGAGATTTACGATCAAAATTCTCCACACCATTTGGCAGAGAGATTACTATTTGTATTCATTTATTTGCTTCATTTATACCCTGCTTTTCTCCTTGATGATGGACACCCAAAGCAGCTCACATCTTTCTCCCCTCCTCCATTTTATCTTCCCAATAACCCTGGGCGGTAGGTCAGGCCGTGAGGGTGTGACTGACCCAAGGTCACCTAGCAAGCTTCCATAGCGGAGCGGGGATTCGAACCTGGTCTCCCAGATCCTAGCCCGATACTCTCATCACTACCCTGCACTGGCTCTCAGATAGTCAGCTCGCCATGTATTACTGTGGTATGTTGTATGTGTAAAGTGCCGTCAAGTCACAGCTGACTTATGGCGACCCCTTTTGGGGTTTTCATGGCAAGAGACGAACAGGTGGTTTGCCAGTGCCTTCCTCTGCACAGCAACCCTGGTATTCCTTGGTGGTCTCCCATCCACATGCTAACCAGGGCTGACTCTGCTTAGCTTCTGAGATCTGACGAGATCAGGCTAGCCTGGGCCATCCACCCCTTGGTAAAGAGCTGGTATTTTTTTCTAAGACACACCCTATTTCATGCTGGGGAGAAGCCAATGCCTGTACATTGAAACACTGATGGGTGAACAACGGCTGGAAAGAGACAATAGTTTTTAATACACTTACAGCTGTGTGCAGAGACAAAGGGAAATGGCCAGATTCCCAGGTCCTAGTTCTGAATGTGTGAGCTTTCCTTTATTCATGATGTACACAGCTCGGCAAACAAAGATGCTCCAGTGTTGTGGCAGAGGACACACACAAGTGCTTGCTTATGCTGTTTGATAAAGCCACTAAAAAATTCTGTGTTAAAGGCTAGAGATAGACGGTCTTTTTGTTTTTAATAGACAGCTGCGAGTGGTTTAGGAGAGAGGTGTCCCTTTTCACACACAGAAAGCTCTGATAAAACTGAGCTTTAAAAACAAAACAAAACACCCCAAACCTTTAGAGGCAAAAAGTACGTGCAACAAACAGTGATTGCTCTTTCAAGCACACTTCAACTTTCTGGAAAGCTATTGAGCATCTTAAGCTAAAGTAAACCGAGAAAGAGGACACCTCTCTCTATAGGTCCAGTTATCAACCTATTCTTTATGCTCCTTGTCACTTCTCAGCATGAAGTAGTAGTTTGTGTGTTGGGACTAGAATTTGGGTCACACTGGTTAGAATCCCTATTCTGCCATGGAAGCTTGCTGCGTGACCCTGGACTGTTCACTTTCTCCCTCGACCTAACCTACCTCACAGGGTTGTTGTGAGGACAAAACAGAAGGTGGGGAGAACTATGTTGTAAGCTGCTTTGAGCCTCCACTTGGGAGAGAAGGTGTAAGCGAGCAGTGACCGATGCCGTCTCCCACACCGTGGCAAGACCTAGCGTTTCGATAATCACCTTCACCCCTCCCATTCCCAGACTTCTCTGGGAGAAAGCCCCTCCCGACGGTGGGACTTACTTGTCGATGAGAGCCGTCATATTCACAGCGCTCAATCTTGTCCAGCGTGGCATCAGAGAAATAGATCTTCTCGGCCTTGTGGTCGATGGCCAGGCCGTTGGGCGTGCGAATGTCTTTATCGATGATGGTGATCATGTTGGCTCCGGAAAGCGTGGCCCGCATGATGCTGGGGTGCTGCTCGTTCCAGTTGGTCCAGAACATCAGGCTGAAGAAAAGCGGGGAGGAAAGACAACTGAAGAAAGGTGCAAATTCCATGGGCAAGCTTTGGGCTACAGCCCTTCCCAGATCTCCCTGCCTCGGTACAGTCAGTATTTTCCCAGGGAGATCTAATAAAATCAAAATAGAGTATCTCCTATCGGATAAAAACCATCAAATGACATGAAGGGTTGCCAGGTTTTGTGCCCAGGTCTATAACCTCCAAAAAACTAAGAAGTGTTCTTAATCTAAAGAGTGGTACAGCTTTTAAATCCTTGGGGTGTTTTTATATTTAGTACAAATTAGTAGGTTATAGATCAAATCAAGCCTGAACTGACCCTAGAAGCTAAAATGACTAAACTGAGGCTGTCGTATTTTGGTCACGTCATGAGACGACAAGAGTCACTGGAAAAGACAGTAATGCTAGGAAAAGTTGAGGGCAGCAAGAAAAGAGGAAGACCCAACAAGAGATGGATTGACTCAATAAAGGAAGCCACAGCCTTCAATTTGCAAAATCTGAGCAAGGCTGTCAAAGATGGGACATTTTGGAGGACTTTCATTCATAGGGTCGCCATGAGTCAGAGGCGACTTTACGGCACTTAACACACACACACATTTGTTAAGGAGTGTTAATATGTTAAATATATTACGTCTATCTGTATTCATGGTTGATGTGTACCATGATTATTTTTAATTGTTCCCAGTTTTTATATTTTTACTGTATTTGCTGGTCGTGGACCATAATAAATACCTTTGCAGTCAGTATTTATTTATTTATTCATTCATTTAAAAATTTATAGCCCGCCCTCGTTCCCAGCCAAGGCCGGGCTCAGGGCGGGTAACAACCTTTTAATACACAAAACCATAACAGTACTTAAAACCAGCTTTTAAAACATCATATTAAAACTGTATCAAGATGGCCTTAAAACAACTCAGACACCCCACGCAACCGGGTTTTGGCAGGTCAACCCCCACGGGTACCAAAATGGGGGGAGGGATGGGGAGGCCAGTAACGATGGATAAATTTGGGGCTGCCCTCAATTATAGGCTTGGCAGAACAGCACCGTTTTACAGGCCCTGCGGAACTCCTTAAGGTCCCGCAGGGCCCTGATGTCACTAGGGAGGCTATTCCACCAGGCTGGGGCCAGGGCCGAGAAAGCCCTGGCCCTTGGAGAGGACAGCCTTTTTCAGTAACTGCTAAGAGTCACAGAGAGGTTTCTCCAAAGTGACTGGGCAAGACTGATCCAGAGGATGCTGAGTTTAACCGGATCTTTCTGATTATTTTGGTGGTTTTCTTTTCACAACTGCTTTGTGGTGTTTAATTGTCATAGGTTTCTACAGGAGCCCTTAGGGACTGAGCACTACTGGGGTATAAGTATGAAAAAAAAAAAGGTAAAGGTCCCCTGTGCAAGCATCGGGTCATTTCTGACCCATGGGGTGACATCACATCCCGATATTTACTAGGCAGACTTTGTTTACGGGGTGGTTTGCCAGTGCCTTCCCCAGTCATCTTCCCTTTACCCTCAGCAAGCTGGGTACAAGCTGGGAACATATACATAAATACAATCAGCCTCCCCCACTCCTCAATGATAAGGAGGACTTTGCATCGTTTAATTGTGGGATTGAGGGCTACTGGTTTATAAACGGATACATAAATACAAACAGTACGAACAATCGGCTTCTCCCACTTCTCAGTGATAAGGAGGAGGACTTCGCATTGTTTAATTGGTGTAAGCTGGCATCAATCTTTTGGAAACAGGTTGTAAAAATTATGCCAATTGGGTTGACGAAACAAATTACATTTAAGGCAGAAACCTTATTATTGAACTATCTTCCCGAGATACTGTGAGACCAACGGATAGTAGCGTTACATATGTTAACTGCAGCTAGAATGGCCTTTGCTAGGCAGTGGGACCAGAAAACCTCCCCTAAGATACTTGATTGGTTGTCAAAAATAAAAGAGGTATATACTTTAGTGAGGCTAACTGCTTACCAAAATAATAATGATATTAATAGTGTAGACCTGTTATGGACAAGAACCATTCAAAGAATGGAAATGTCCATTTTATAATAAGATATAGTTTCGGTTAAGCGAGAAGGGGCTACGGATGCAAGGTTGTGAAGTATTTTATGTGACTATGTGATTATGATAGGAAGAAAATAGATTCCTTTGAAAAGTGGTGTTGGAGGAGTGTGTTACAGATACCGTGGACTGCCAAAAAAACAAATCAGTGGGTTATAGATCAAATCAAGCCTGAACTGACCCTAGAAGCTAAAATGACTAAACTGAGGCTATCGTATTTTGGTCACATCATGAGACAACAAGAGTCACTGGAAAAGACAGTCATGCTAGGAAAAGTTGAGGGCAGCAGGAAAAGAGGAAGACCCAACAAGAGATGGACTGAATAAAGGAAGTCACAGCCCTCAATTTGTAAGATCTGAGCAAGGCTGTCAAAGATAGGACATTTTGGAGGACTTTCATTCATGGGGTCGCCATGAGTCGGAAGCGACTTGACACTTAACACACACACATGTGATTATGTGACTATTTGTTTTTCGTTTATGTATATATTTACTGTTGACAGTCCGTTTTTATTAATAAAAAATGTTGTAAGTTGCTACAGGAGCCCTTAGGGGTTGAGGACTACTGGTTTATAGTTATAAATGGATACATAAATATAAACAATTGGCCTCCCCCTCTCCTCAATGATAAGGAGTTTAATTGTTGTAACTGTTGTAAGTTGCTACAGAAGCCCTTGCTTAATGGTAGTAAGTTGCTACAGGAGCCCTTAGGGGCTGAGGACTACTGGCTTACAACGGATACATAAATACGAACAATCGGCCTCCCCCACTCCTCAATTATAGCAAGGACTTGCTTTCAAACTGTCCGAGGTACACCCGAACTTACTTCTGGCACTCATCTAGCACGAAGGCTCGAGGATGGTCGTCCCCAGACATGGTGATGACTGTGTCTCTCTCAAAAGCTCCAGGGCGGGTCTGATTCACAGTATGCCGGGTAATGGTGGATGTGGTGTAGCTTGTCCAGTACAAAGTATCCCAGCCTCGGTGGTAGGCCAGCCCCTCCACTGAGCCAACATCTGTTGAGAGGAGAGATTGGTGAGACTTCCAACAAAATCCTTGTTTCCATAGAAGGCTGTAGCAAGTGGAGGTGGACAATGGACACAATAACTTCCCGACTTGTCAAGGATTCAGATTACCAGTTACTCATGACTTGAAACTGACTGTTGTGGTTGCTCTTAGCCTTCCAATAGCCCCCCCCCCCATGTTAAAGGAAGCAAGAAGAGGTTGGATATTAATTCTTGCACAAGTTTTGTCTTATCCCGCAAACCGCTTGTTTCTCTCCCTGTGTTTGCTCTTGCTCTATACCATGCGGCTCCTTTCCTGAGCCTGATTATCTGATATGAAGACCTTCCTTAAGTCCTGGCTTTAAAGGTAGAGGTAAAGGTCCTCTGTGCAAGCACCGGGTCATTCCCGACCCATGAGGTGACCCATGAGGTGACGTCACATCATGACGTTTACTAGGCAGACCATGTTTACAGGGTGGTTTGCCATTGCCTTCCCTGCCTTTAAAAAGGTAAAGGTAAAGGTCCCCTGTGCAAGCACCGGGTCATTCCTTACCCATGGGGGTGAAGTCACAGCATGACGTTTACTAGGCAGACTTTGTTTACGGGGTGGTTTGCCAATGCCTTCCCCAGTCACCTTCCCTTTACCCCCAGCAAGCTGGGTACTCATTTTACCCACCTCGGAAGGATGGAAGGCTGAGTCAACCTTGAGCCGGCTACCTGAAACCGACTTCCGTTGGGATCGAACTCAGGTCGTGAGCAGAGCTTGGACTGCAGTACTGTAGTTTACCACTCTGCGCCACAGGGCTCCTTCCCTGCCTTTATCACTACTTAAATAACCAAGAAAATTTATTCTAGACAGTACCACTTCAGATCCCTAAACAGCATGCGAAGAAGAAGGCTGGAATGAACAGTCCTCCCTCTTGTGCTGGTGTTCTGGAAGAAGGAGGAGGAGGAGGAAGAACTGGTTTTTATATGCCATTTTCTCTACTTTTAAGAAGAATCAAACTGGCTTACAATCGCCTTCCTCTCCCCACAACAGACTCCTTGTGAGGTAGGTGAGGCTGAGAGAGCTTGAAGAGAACTGGACCAGCACAAGGTCACCCAGCAGGCTTCATGTACAGGAGTGAGGAATCAAACCTGGTTCTCCAGATTAGAGTCCGCCGCTCTGAACCACTACGCCAAGCTGGCTCTCCTTCTACTTGTAGCTTATAGTGGTACAGTCCAGGAAAGCCTTCACAAAATGGTTTAGCCGAATGACTGCTCCTTACTTGCCGCTTGTATTACCCTCACCCGGATCTGGTCAAAGCTGCTCTCCAGCTAACTCCCATCCCAATAAGCTTTCCAACATCACCCCCACCTATTGGCCTGCTGTTCTTCAGCAAAGCTTCTTGCACTGAAGAAAGGGTTGCCAACCTCCAGGTACTAGCTATTACAACTGATCTCCAGCCGACAGCGATCAGTCCACCTGGAGAAAATGGCCGCTTTGGTAATTGGACTCTATGGCATTGAAGTCCCTCCCCAAACCCTGTCCTCCTCAGGCTCCACCCCAAAAACCTCCCGCCGGTGGAGAGAGGGGACATGGCAACCCTAACTGAAGAACACACCTCTCGCATGTATGTACTACACACAGCTAGGGCTAGACCCAAGTTATTTAGAAGATCAGGGGGATTCAAAGGTGAAAGAGGACATATGAGTCTTCCCCAGATGCTTGGGAGGAATGCTCAGGATGTTTATTGTACCCTTTTATGCAAGGATTACAAATGAATATACAGACGGTGTGACGGGACTGGCCTGGGCCTGTAGAAAAAGACACATTTTAAATCCGTGACTGCAAATTTCATTATCTAAAAAGCTACTGTTTTGCCATCCGTAAGGATTAGGAAGTTGGTCATGCCTCCCCATGTAACTTAATGGGCCCCTGGAGGAAACTTTATCCCGAATTCCGAAGGTCATGGCGTTTCAAAGAAGTCTTCATTTAGCCAGGAGCAGTTCTCTCCTTTTCTGTGGGGGTCAGCTTCTGAGCAAAACTAATGACATAATATATCTGGCTAATGAGTGAAAAGGATCAATGAATCACAGCTGCAGCTAATTCTGAATGTGCAGGCGGCAGGAGGGGCTCAAGGCTTCCAAACGTGAGGTCTCTTAAAGCACAGCTAACAATGACTTATAAACTCCATTCCAGACTGGTCCGATTCACTCCTCACTACGAGAGCTTTCTTGCTTCCCTGACTCAACAGGGAAAGAAAGAAACAGGGTCTCCGTCTTACGCTTAAATCATTTACTAAAGAGGGAGGATGGCTTGTGTTTCTATTTTCTCCAGCTACAGCATTCGCTCCACTGTAAAAAAATAATAATTCATTCACGGAGACAACAGAGAGGGGCAGGGGTAGCACTTATGGTTTGCATGTGTGTAAGGTCCTAGATTAAATCTCCCCACCCTGGAGGAGGAGGAAGAGGAAGAAAGGAGACGTTGGTTTTTATACACCGACTTTCTCTGCCATTTAAGGAAGAATCAAACCGGCTTACAATCACCGCTCCCTTCCCCTCCCCACAACAGACACCCTGTGACGGGGCTGAGAGAGCTCTAAGAAAGATGCGACTAGCCCAAGGTCGCCCAGCTGGCTTCATGTGTAGGGGTGGGGAAACCAACCCGGTTCACCAGATTAGCATCTGCCGCTCATGTGGAGTGGGGAATCAAACCTGGTTCTCCAGATTAGAGTCCACGCTCCAAACCAGCACTCTTAGCCACTATACCACGCTAGATCTCTCAGATGCTGGGAAAGCCCTCTGCGTGGGAACTTTAAGAGCTGCAGCCACTCACAGCCAACAATTCTGAGCTAGCTGTACCAAGTAGGTTACTTACTATAATCTTTCATATGTATGCCGTGGGTTTAAAGTCAGCAATAAACCAGATGGCCACGCAACATGCAGTGTGGGCACAAACTGGCGTCAGCGTGCCCATTTTCCAGAGGAATCCTAAGAAGAGTTACACCCTTTGGGCGGCCCATTCCTGGGGCAGGGGTATTTCCGTGGCAGCCGGGAGCAGTGCACCCATGCCTCCATCTCAGATGCTTCCCAGCCGTGGAGGTACAAAAGGTATTTTAAAAACAAAACAAAAAAAACTGAAAAAAGGAAAAGACGCCCCATTGAGAACAGTGAGGCTACAACGCCAAAAAGTGCCATAGCTATGCCGCTGTGCGAGGGGGCGTTCCCTGGCCGAACGGGGTTAGGACGCTGACCAGCATCTGCTCCGCCCTGGGACCGCCTCCCCCACACCGGTGAGGGCATTCTCTTCCGGGATTTAGTGCCTGGAGTGGCTGCGCTGCCGGGGGAGGCTGGCGCAGCTCTGCGGCACCCATACACAGCTGTAAATACCCTCCGTGATGGTGTAAGTGCCATTATCACAGGATAACTGGGCACTTGCACCGCCGCGGGTCACTCCGCCACCTATGGAGCTCCCCCCCCTCTCAGGAATGTGCTCTAAGTGTACTGAAGTCATAGGGGCTCCGGAAGGTATAACTTTTCTCAGGATAAACAATCTACAACTGAACAGTACGGCGCTGCGCCGCGGTCTTGTCCAAACAATACAACAGAGCTATATTTCAATTTCTGACAAATTGCCTAATAATCTAACTGCCAATAAACAGTACGTTGCCAATTCTCAACCGCCAGCGCTTTCAGCGCAGGGAAATTATTAGCTTGGCTGGAGAAAATGGATTTTTATTTAAACATTTGCAACAGAATGTCGCACCGTGGGCACAGCAGAAGTCTCACGGCCTCATCAACATTTCTCAGCTGAGCCCTCCATAGTGCATTGAAGCAAGCAGAGTCTCCCCCCCACAATTGATTCTGATAATTAAGAATTGCCTAGAAAGGTAATGCAGAATTCAATAGCAGCTGCCTGTCTTGTCAACACGTGGCAATGGAAGAAACCAGAACCTCCCTCTGTGCATGGGCAAAAACGCATGGTCGCCTTAGCCTCCTTTATTCCCCGTTTCAGCCAGGATCGAACGCAAGCGTTTCACCGAACGTGCGTTCGGTCCTGGCTGAAACAGGGAATAAAGGAGGGCGCAGAGTGGTAAACTGCAGTACTTGCAGTCAAAAAGCTCTGCTCACGACCTGAGTTCGATCCCAACGGAAGTTGGTTTCAGGTAGCCAGCTCAAGGTTGACTCAGCCTTCCATACTTCCGAGGTTGGTAAAATGAGTACCCAGCTTGCTGGGAGTAAAGGGAAGATGACTGGGGAAGGCCCTGGCAAACCACCCCGCAAACAAAGTCTGCCTAGTAAATGTCGGGATGTGACATCACCCCATGGGTCAGGAATGACCCAGTGCTTGCACAGGGGACTACCTTTACCTTTTAAAGCGACCATGCGTTTTCGCCCCATGACTGGATTCAGAAAGTTTGGGATCTTATAATTGGGTGGGATAAATAAAATACATAGATAAATAAAATATAATTTATTTAAGGCGCTATGTCAGGATAAAAAATATTTTAAAATATCGTTAAAACAGCACAATGGCATATCCTAGGTTGATATATTGTAACCTGCTAGACGTGTTATACAAATACGTTGAGCTCGGGTTTCCCTCCGAAAAACGACCAGCAAGAAGCTCCATGGGCATAGTGTGAAATCGCAGTGATGTGAGAGCTGTTCTAAGACTATAAGTTGCTATATCTACCAGATAAGAAGATCTGAGATGATCTTCCTCTCCTTTGTCCCGTCACCACCTACAAGTTCAACTTTCCCTGCTTGGCGCCAAGTTTCAAACGACATTTCTTGTTGAAGCAAAGAACGGCGTGCCTCTCTGAAGTTGTATGGATGGGCACGATATTGCCAGAGTACAAAAAACAAGAGGTCATTCTCACTACGTCCTTGTTCTAAATAATGAGCAACTAAAGGGGCCTCTTTCACTTTTGAACGTATGCGCGACCTGTTTTCCCCTGTACGTGTGCGAATGGACCTAAGAGTACTGACAATGTACATCTTTTTACATGGGCATAATATAGCATACACAACTTTAGCTGCTCATTTATCCTTTGTGTGTGTGTGTGTTAAGGGCCATCAAGTTGCTTACGACTCATGGCGACCCTATGAATGAAAGTCCTTCAAAATGTCCTATCTTTGACAGCCTTGCTCAGATTTTGCAAATTGAAGGCTGTGGCTTTCTTTATTGAATCAATCCATCTCTTGTTGGGTCTTCCTCTTTTCCTGCTGCCCTCAACTTTTCCTAGCATGACTGTCTTTTCCAGTGACGTGACCAAAATACGACAGCCTCAGTTTAGTCATTTTCGCTTCTAGGGTCAGTTCAGGCTTGATTCTAGGGTCAGTTCAGTCTAGATTAATTCATTTATCCTTTAGTTGCTCATTATTTAGAACAAGGACATAGTGAGAATGACCTCTTGTTTTTTGTACTCTGGCAATATCGTGCCCGTCCATACAACTTCAGAGATGCATGGCGTTGTCTGCTTCAACAAGAAATGAGGTTAATTTTTCAACAAGAAATGAGGTTAATTTTTCAACAAGAAATGAGGTTTATTTTTCTATTTCATACTTTAGTTCCAAGAGGCCTTAATACTGAATTTGGCCTGGTGTGTTTTCTTTAATTTTTAACATTTAAGTTTCAAATGACAGCATTCTCAGTGACCAAGCCACAAGTGGGCAACCCCGCGTTCCCCCACACACCTTTCAAGCTCACCAAAGCTCCAAGCATGCATTCATCTAGGAAGAGCAGGCATTTGAGATTACACAGAAGACAAGATGAATCTTCACATTACTCTCCGCGTTTGTTCATCTCAGTTTTTCGGAATACCATCACCACGCTGTTTGCCCACTTATACTTATTATTTGACAACTCCTCATCTTTCTAGAGCCTTCTGTTTAGCTAGACTGAATGCTAACCCCTCTATGGTTATGCAAGGCAGAATTTTGAATATACCATACCCAGACAGGACCTGTCCTTGCTCTTCTGGCTCTGTTGATTCATTAGCTCATGCCCTTTTGGAATGCCACTTTAATGAGGAACTTAAATCACGTTATATCTCTCCCCTTTTAACATATAAATTCCCCCATCATCATCATTACCTTTATTAGGCATTTACATCAGTATACCATAAACAGAATTACAAAATCGGTTAAAACAGATTACATTAAAAGGACATTACTTACAAGTACGTACAAACTGCTCGCAAATCCTTTGTGCAGACAGGAGAAAACTAGCTACTTGTTGGGTAAAGGTAGGGTTTCTATCAGATAAAAGGTACATCACTGACTGCTGATCTGAAAGACTCTGTTCACTAGGCAGTAGGGGTTTAATGTAAGTATTCCTCGGCCTCATGTAAAGCTGGCATTACACCAGCACGTGAGTTAAGTGTTCAGGATCCCCAGTCTTACATGAACAATACCTATCAATAAAAGGGATTCCTTTGTATCTTCCTTGTAGGATAGCTGAGGGAAGAATGTTAAGTCTAGCAAGCATGAAAGCTTTGTGAATGTCCAGTGACTCCAAATAAGACAAGTAGGAAGCTGCAGCTCCATAAGCCGGAGTAATACCATGAAACATGGAGGAACAGTATCTATTAGCTAGGGAGCTTAGGGTCTGCATTTCTATATCTAGTAGGCGCTGATGTATCAATCTAAATGCTTGCTCTTTCCCAAGCATCAAAAGAGAATCAAATGGGATACCGACAGGCTTGATTTTCCTGATAATTAATTTCGACCACTGGCTTATGTAAGAATCTCCCAGCAATGCAGGAATATAGCCAGGACATTCAGAAAGTGAACGTAACCAGAACTTAATGGTCTGAATCCAAGCTCTGGTCTCCAAAAAACCCTGTCCCGTCTCAAGGCACAGAGCTGCATACCCTACGCAATTGGGGACACCAAGAATGCGGCGTAAGAAGGTGGACTGAATCCTCTCAGTGTCCTGATTAAAGGCACATATAAATTCAACGCCTCTGTGTCTGCCTTTTTTATTAAGTGACAGGGATCCCACGGCTACATTGTCAGTGGCAAGATTAATTTCAATCCTTATATCCCTCAAACACTAGATTTAAAATTACGCTGGTCAAGATGCCTATTATTTTGGGTGCTGTGGAACACAGGCAGGATGGTGCTGCTGGAGTCGTCTTGTTTGTGGGCTTCCTAGAGGCACCTGGTTGGCCACTGTGTGAACAGACTGCTGGACTTGATGGACCTTGGTCTGATCCAGCATGGTTTCTCTTATGAGCAATCAAAATGATTAGGGGACCAAAGCAACTGTCCTATGGGAAGCGGTTTAGACACTTAGCTTGGAAAGAAGGCGGCTAAGGGGAGACATGATAGAGGTCTATAAAATTATGCATGGTTTGGAGAGAGTGGACAGGGAGAAGTTTTTCTCCCTCTCCCATAATACTAGAACACGGGGTCATCTGCTAAAGTTGGAGGGTGAGAGATTCAAAACAGATAAAAGGAAGTATTTTTTCACAAAACGCATAGTTAAATTGTGGAACTCCCTGCCCCAGGATGTGGTGATGGCTGCCAGCTTGGAGGGCTTTAAGAGGGGAGTGGACATATTCATGGAGGAGAGGGGTATTCATGGCTGTTAGTTAGAATGGATATTAGTCATGCTGCATACCTATTCTCTCTAGTATCAGAGGAGCATGCCTATTATCTTAGGTGCGGTGGAGCACAGGCAGGATGGTGCTGCTGCACTCGTCTTGTTTGGGGGCTTCCCAGAGGCACCTGGTTGGCCACTGTGTGAACAGACTGCTGGACTTGATGGGCCTTGGTCTGATCCAGCAGGGCCTTTCTTGTGTTCTTAAGATCAATGGATCAAGGAGCTTCTTAGGGATAAAGGAAAGGATTATTCTCCAGGGCCCATGGAGACCAGCCTGCCCTCCTTCGGGCACTCCCTAGAGCAGTGGTTCCCAACCTTTTTTTGACCAGGGACCACTAGGACTTTTTTGTTCGGTGCAGGGACCCCAAGGTTCAAAAATAAAAATCCCAAGAATTTGAAAATAAACTTTAATCATAACTGTTAGTTAAACATTAAACTTAGAATAATATTTGAATATATATTTTATAATAGAGAACTTTTAATTGAAAATATTAATTTATTATGGGTTTATAACTTTGTTTCGCGGACCTTAATTTAGTCCTCGCGGACCCCTGGGGGTCCATGGACCCCTGGTTGGGAACCAGTGCCCTAGAGGGAGCCCTCAGGGAAGAACAAAGAGCAGCATCCGAAGTACTCACTGTCAACTATGGTCCTTCGCCCAGTCCCGTCATCGTTTATTTGTTGGATGTTGCCAAAATGAATGTCGCTGAAGAAGATGCGGTTGCTGCCCTTGTTGCCGTAGCGGTAGTCAAAAGCCAAGGCGATGACGTTCTTCATGTGCTCGCCGTCTTCGAACGGCTTGATGGGGGCGTTGAGGTTGTTCTCGTCTGACAGGTGGATGCTCTTGAGGATGGTCCGTTCCGAGTACAGCAGGTAGCCATCATACTCGCGGCAGCTCACGCCGTCCTCGGAGAGCATGCCGTGGGCGCACGCGCACGTCCGCTGCTCTCCTCCCCGGAACAGGCACAACTGCTGACAGCCGCCGTTGTTCTGAGCACATACATTGGTACCTGGAGAAGCAGCACAGAATAAAAACCAGGGTTACAATTTAAAGCACTGGTCTTGACCTGAAGAGTCTGACCTGAAGAGTATGGCTAGCCTGGTGGAGGGAAGTCCCCACCACAGTTAGTTCCACTCATGCTGCAATTGCCATGTATCCCGGTAAATAATAATAATAATGGCCTTTTGTAGATTTGCTGGTTAGATTTTCCAAAAAATTCAAACAAGGGTAGCCATCCATTTGTGAAATTAGTTGTATATGCTGGATTTTTGTTAATCTTCAACTGGGAGATTTTGCCCAAGATCAAGAAACTGAAGTTTAACTCCGACAAGATGGAAGTGCTACTGGGTGAGCAGAAGGTCTGACCGGGACTTAAGGTGTCACCCATTCTGGATGGGGTTGCTCCCCCCTTGATGGAACAGGTCTGTAGTTTCAGGGGGCTCTTAGAGCCAGGCCTACTGCTGGATAAGTAGATGGCAGCTGTGGCCAGGAGTGCCTTATACCAGCTTCGACTGTTCAGCCTACTGTGGTCTTTCCTGGGCAGAATACACTTTCCTGGCCACTGTGGTTACATCTAGATTACACCCTGGTTACATCTAGAATAGATTACTGCAATACACTCTTCGATGAGGGGCTGCCCTTGAAAAGTGTTTGGACAGTTCAATTAATGAAGAATATTGCAGCCAGGATACTGACTGGAGTGGGTCGTAGGAATCATATCATTTCAGTCTCAGCTGATCTATGCTGGCTCCCAATCTGTTTTTGGGTACAATTTAAAGTTCTGGTATTGACCTTTAAAGCCCTACATGGCTTGGGACCAGCATACCCGAAGGCCCACCTACTCCTTTACAATTTTACCTGACTGCTTTTGAGATTAGGCGAGTGGCAACTCGGGAGGGGGGCCTTCTCAGTCTAGGCACCAAATGTCTGGAACTGTCTCCGAAGGGAAATTCACCTGTCCCCTCCCACCAGCAGGTGAAGACTTTTCTGTTTCATCTGGCATTCCCTCCGTTGACCTCTCCTTCCTGCGCTATGATTTAACTGTTGTTTTTATGTTGTTGTATGGACATTTAGCTTGGTTTTAATTGTTTTAATGATGTGTTTCTATTTGGCTTTAAGGGTTTGTAAGATGTATTTTTATTGTGTACGTTTTTAATCTATTAGCTGCCCTGGTGGACCTGATGAGGGCATAAAGGTGGGGTATAAATTTTGTAAACAAACATCTTCACACACCCTTCTGCCTGGCTCTGTTGAACACCTTGATGTCTTTCAGCTGCACTCCAATTCCCGTGCGCAGAGAGACGATTTCGGAAGCGTTGTCCTTGCTGCCCCTTTTGATGGATCCATTTGCGTGAGTCCTAGAGAGAGGGGCACAGGCAGGTGTGTGAGAATGAGCCGCACCACAGAGAGCTGAAGCAGCTGCCGTTTGGCTGAACACAAACAGGCAGCAAGGAAGCGAGACGAGAACCTTCCGTGCATGCGCAACTGTAACTGCGCATGAGTTAAAACATGCCCTCTGCTTTGCAGATGTACATCACAGATCACCCAAGTACACATTTTCTCCTATGATTAATTCATCTAAAATTACATACCCAAACGCAAGTACAAACTTATATACATTCTGCACTGCTTCAGACTGGTATTGGCGTTCATAAATGTGGCCCTATGAATGACTGGGCACAGCAGCCCTATTCAAATGATATGATAAGCATGCATACTATCAGCATACAATGAAAACATATTTCATTTACTAATGTGATTATCGCTGTGCTGTCGATATGCATTTGTTTTGTTTGTTCACACATCTGTTCTGAGTAATTTTATGTATCTGAGGTAAGCAAGGTCCCTTTCACCTCTGCTTTGCCACTCTATTTGCCCAAGAGTTTCCCTCATGATTTCTCCCTGTGTTTTTTTGGGGTGGTGGTGGTTAAAAACAGAGAGAAAAATTTTTCACTGTGTATCAGCTTCCCTCTGTTTCAAATGAATTCCTTATGTGCTACAACACTCTAAATCAACGGGCCCCCATCTTTTTCAGTCTGTAGTCTCCTTTGGAATTCCGACACAGGAAGTGGCGACAACCACAAAATGTCAGGGAGGGAAGATATGCATAACTCTAACAGGAACTCTTCAACATTTCAGGCAGAAGATCCATTTAACAGGATGCCTTTTTCAATTATATTATTTTAAAATATTTCCTTGCATACACGCAGCTTACTTTCCGTCACAAAATGAAAATCCTTGTGCTGTGGCGGCTGATGCTCCCTTGCCCCTTTAAAAAGAATCTGCACCACCAATCAGATCTCCAGTCTGCACAGCCAATCAGAAGCCCTGCTGGGCAAATGCCCCACCCAGCCCTGGCCACTTTCTGGAAACACTTGTCGGGCACCAAGTGTCAGCAAGCACCGTGGCACCCATAGGTACCATGTTGGGTGGCCCTAAGCTGGGCAGACAAACTGCGCTGATCTATGTTGCTAACTCTAGGATTGAGAATACAACTTCAAACATAGCTATGTAATTCTGCACACACTCAACTGTTCACCCAAATCACATGTTACGGCCTTCCTGATTTCTCTGGAGTCCTCTTATGTGTGTACATGCACATGTTCATATTTATGATAACTTGCACACATACCATGAACACATGCACAATGTAATTGCTGGAACAGGGCAAAATTCAAATATGTAATAGGCCCAATGGGTACAAAAAATATCCAACCATGATGAGCATTAAGTCCCCATAGAAAAGAAATTAAAACAAATTTGCCTGGGCAAATAAGAGACAGCCATTTCAAAACCTCTTTCTCTGCTCTGGCAACTCCTACACCTTATAGCACTGAGATACAGACCTGTCGCTCCAGTAGATGTAATCCTCAAAGACTGACACCGAGAACATGTCCATGTTGTTAGAGGACAGGACAACTTCCCTGTTTTCACCGGTCTCCAGGTCAATGCGTTCAATCTTATCTGTCCGGGCATCACACCAGTAAAGCTTCCCGTCCTAAAGAAACACGCCATCCTAGTGAGTTACACAGGAATCTTAGGCCATTTATGCTTGGTAATTAGCAGCGCATTCCAGGCTGAAGTGCCCCGAATATTTTTTTGGGGGTTTTCACGCTGAACCGTCATTCAGGAAGTGACTGCTTCACATTTCTTAAAAGCCCCTTTAACGAGACCTTTTGTGTTTGCTCCACCCCCGGATCAAAGAATCCCCGAAGGAAGCATGCAAAATCACAGCCATGCACTAGCTATGCAAACGGCGATTGCTAATGGCTGTGGAAACGAAGGAATGAAGGAGCAGGCGAGTGTGTGGGGTGGTGGGATTTCTCCTTTTGCATTGGGATTGTGAATAGGCATTTTAAAGGTCGCATTTAAAAAAAGAGCTTTGAGCGAGCATAAAAACTGACCTTGCATAAATGGCCTATGGATGTGAAACCATTTTGCTAACATGGATTCAGACTGGATGTGGAGTACCCAGATGCGCAACCCATGTGTATTCTTTTCAGCTGCAAACTCAAATTGAATCTCAAGAGGAGAGTAAGTATATGTGGTCATAAGGCTGGGACCATAATCCTAATCCTCCAGGCACCCCCAGCTTCTGGTTGGGACAGGTCTAACCAATCTGGGCTATCCTTTACTGCCTGCATCAGAGATTTTAGGAGTGCTAGACAGTGGCATCTGAACCATCTTTTAAAAGGGAACTAGGGCTGATTCACTGAGGATTTGCCTGACAACGGATTATAATGGTGTTGGCTTTTTTTTTAGTGATTGTCTTTTAATGGATGTGTTTTTAACAGATAGGGGCCCATGGTGCAGAGTGGTAAGCTGCAGTACTGCAGTCCAAGCTCTGCTCACAACCTGAGTTCGATCCCAATGGAAGTCAGTTTCACGTAGCTGACTCAAGGCTTCCATCCTTCTGAAGTTGGTGAATTGAGTACCCAGCTTGCTGGGGGTAAAGTGTAGATGACAGACACCCTGTGAGGTAGGTGGGGCTGAGAGAGCTCTAAGAGAGCTGTGAGTAGCCCAAGGTCACCCAACTGGGTTCATATGTACGAATGGGGAAACCAACTCAGTTCATCAGATTAGCATCTGCCCACTCATGTGGAGAAGTAGGGAATCAAACCCGGTTCTCCAGATCAGAGTCCACCGCTCTTAACCACTATGCTACACTGGCTCTGTGGGGAGAGATAAAATGTATACAGTAAAATTTGCCCTAAATATTTCCAACTCAAATCATCCCAATGATAGCAGCACAGCAAAAATATGTTCTAAAGTCTCTATATGGGCCATATCCCCACATACACAGCTTTTATCTGAATAGGGAATGCCTGCAAAGCGTCCATTGGTAACCATAGCCAGGATGCATTCAGCCTAGCCGACATAAATGTTCTTCTATAATGATACACAGTTAAATTAAAGACATATTGTGGAATGGACTTAGAGGGGATTAAACCACGAATGGCCACAAAGCAGGCTTGCTGAGCTTTCTCCTGCATACTACTAAGATCAAGAGATGTTGCCCCAAGATTTAATTTCATTCATATTGTTCGCCTCATTAGGGTTAAAACCCAGCCGCTGCAATCGATTTGCAATAACTTTCCCCCAAGAGGACACAAATTGATCTTTTCCCAATAAGACTTATAAACCCTTCTTTAGACACAAATGTCTAATGGTATAACAGAAAGGCTCTTTGCCCCGCAAGGGCCTCAAGGGATTTCTGGCCCAATTCCGCTCTACGAGCTACCCTGGAAACACGGTTTGGCATCCCCGCAATGGGACGGAGAAATTGCATTAGCGATTGATCGCTACCTTCGTCAAAATAAAGTAAGCAAATAAATCAATCTTGTAGCCTGACGTCTGTTTTACAGATGACCCTCGCCTACAATACTGTTAATCCTCTTAGCCCACCCGGCCTCCATCAACCATACCTCATAGTCAACGGAGATCCCATTGGGCCAGCTGATGCTGTTGTTGATGAGGACGAGACGATCTGTCCCATCGAGCCGGGACCGTTCAATGCGGGGATACTGGCCCCACTCTGTCCAAAAGAGATACCTGAAGAACAAGAAAATGGCCAGTGCCAGGGTCAGTAAATATTCTACCAAGCTCCGAAGGGCATGTTCATCCCGGGACAACAGCAACTTCGACCTTGCAGATATGTCTTCTGCCTCACCTGAAGCCCAAGGCTTTTCAATGAACTCACATTTGCGCGTTCATTAAGCTGCAAGTGTTAAGTAATCAAGGAATCAGATTATTTACATACATGGCGGTGACCATGGCCTGATTGGATTCAGGCTAATTTTTCCATGTCCACTGCAGAATGGAACTCTTCCATATCCCCCCCTCACATTGCAGTCCACCGATCTCCTCAAAACACTGCTCTTGAAGGGAAGCGAACCCTCAAGAACAGGATGTCGAATCGAGGATCTGTAGCACGAGGTCGGGAACCAGTGGAAACTGCCCCCCCCCTTTCCTGTAGTTGAAAATTTAGTCTGGATCCAACACATTAAGATGACAGTTTGACATCATCCACTGACCTCCCTCATGTCTCTCCTCCCAGACAGGAAGTTGGGGGATCACAGACCGTTTCTCCTGCAACCACCATTTTGAACAACAGTGGCAGATATTATTGGTGTCCCAGAATTCAGGAAAAGCCCAATATTGTATCCTTTGACTCCATCACCAGATACACCCATAGCATATTTCCAGTGGCCTCCTAACTGAGTAGAGTTGAAGAGGGAGTGACTTAGTCATTCTTTGAGTTCTCTACAGTAGATAAGGCCTACTTTTCATATCGGTGAGGGTTATTTCAAACTACTGCTCCTTATTTGCAGAGAGAGGGAGGATGAAATTTGAAAGGACCCTTCTCCCTGTGATTCCTTGTTACCTCAGATGATCAAGCCTGCGGTATACCCAATAGTGACTGTAAGGAATCCAGATCTGACCCTCTGGGTCTATAACCTGAAGACTGGGACTTTTTACCCCCCATGGCTCTACTCCCAGGGAACATGGGACGCACCCTGAGCCAAAGGAACCCACGTCCATACAAGATTTGGATGAGTATTCAAGAGGCCTATCTTCCCCCCAACTCTAAATCAATAGCTTCTACTTCCCTCACATAGAATCGCACCCCGTATCTGTTCCAGTCACTATCAGCTGGCCTTTGCTCTAAGTAATCCCACTCACCACAGCTGATCTTACCCTTTTTCAGGGTGCACCGTGATGGCTCGTGGCTTATCCAGCCCCTGTGAGATCACCACGTAGCGGAAGGAGCCGTTGAGCCGGGCTACCTCAATGACATCAAAGCCCTGGTCTGTCCAATAGATGTTTCCTAATGGTAAGAAATGCACGAAATGATGACTTAGTTCAGAAGCAGTAGTATACAAATAACACCTCTACACCTAAGACAGTTGTACAAAAACAGTATAAGTCACACACAAAAATCACTGAATATAAATATCTATATTATAACACTGCGCTCTTGTTCCTTCTATTCTGGAATGCAATTTTGCATGCAAATAAGGATGTATTAAATTGTCAAAACGGTGGATTACCTAGATTGATCATACGTGCTGTGCTTAATGGAGAATTCATCACTACGCTTCTGTGAAGGATTTTTTTGGAGCTTATGTCATTTGGTGAAACGATCCAGATTTGGGCTTTCCTTTACAACTGTTTGGCTTCATGAAGAAGTAACTTTTTGGATCTTACACCAGTTGGAATATTACAGAACTGAGCTTTGTTCTAAGGAACTGAATTTTTGTTGTTATAATATAGATATTCATATTTAATAATTTTTTGTGTGTGTGACCTATACTGTTTTAGTTCAGAAGCAGGCAAACCACAGCTTGTGGACCACATCCAGCCCGTGAGAATTTTTCATCTTGCCCTCAAATAACACAGCGTTATTTTCCTTCTCTTGCTCAGGGAGGCAGGAACAAAAAACTAAACACTTCCTGTCTCCTAAGGGAAATGACCCCTCCCTCCTCCTTAGCTCCAGTAGTTTCCGAGCAGTGAAAAGTAATAAAGACAGGAAGGCAAAAACAGAAAATTCCACGGGTCCAACCAGAAGACCCTAAGTGTGCAATAACGGGAGTTTATTAAAACATGCATGACAACATCTAGAGGACTATAAGTTAGAATAAGAACTTAGTTGTAAGAGTCAAAGAAGGAATGGGAGGCATGTCATTGCCTCATCCTTCCTGACTACTGTGTAGTCTACTGTAGATGAGTTTTAGATCAATAAAGCTTGATTTATTTTTATTTGTTTATTTTAAATTTGGCTGCTGTGAGTAACTGTAGGGAGGGGAAGATGCCCTCCGTACCCCAGAGCAGAAGGAGCCTTCACGGTAAGTAGTCCAAGGCTCGTTCTCGCTCTGGGTAGGAGGGCATCTTCAGATTGGGACTTACAAGAGCTCCGTCCCATGCCCGGGTGGGTCTAGTTTTCATTCACATTTGGAGACGAGAGCTCTCAGCACAGGAGACAAGAGCGCTGGGAACTGAACGACAGGGGACTATGCGTCAAGTTCCTCACTCTCTCATTACACATCATCAAATTGCATTGGCCACGAAGCAAGGGCAGACGCTAAGGATAAAGAGAGCGGCTCCTTGACTACATGAGGAGCAACCTTTAACCTGCGTCTTCTCCTGCAATGGATTTGCTAGAAGAAGAAGAAGAGTTGGTTTTTATAGGCTGATTTTCTCTACCTTTTAAGCAGAATCAAACCGGCTTACAGTCTCAAGTAGAATCAAACCGGCTTACAGTCTCCTTCCCTTCCTCTCCCCACAATGGCTTCATGTGGAGGAGTGGGGAAATAAACCCTGGTCTCCAGATTAGAGTCTGCCACTCATGTGAAGGAGTGGGGAATCAAACCCGGTTCTCCAGATTAGAGTCCGCCGCTCATGTGGAGGAGTGGCAAATCAAATCTAATTTCCAGATTAGAGTCCCCTGCTCATGTGGAGGAGCAGGGAAACCAACCCGGTTCTCCAGATTAGAGTCCACTACTCCTAACCACTACACCACGCTGGCTTTCTGCATTAATGCATTGCCTGCATGAAAGAAGTGGTATCCAAATTCCCCCACAAAGATATACTCTGATTTAGGAATTAAACGGTACGGCTCATACCCAGGTGTGTTCCTCGGACCCAAAAATGTAACCACCATGAGCCTGCCAGTTGTCCCTTCTCCACTCTGCTGGGGGGTATTGGCGTTTCCCTCTTCGCTCTGATCCCAGGGAATGTGAATCCCACACGGTCTCACCTGCGATCCAGTCCACAGCTATGCCTTCCACCCGGCCAATGCCATTGGTTACCACATCCTCCCGCCACGTTTGGTCTCTCTTGGCACGGCTGATGGTGCTCAGGCCCATGTCAACCCAATAGATGGTGTCGTTATCTGAGGGAGGAAAGGAAACGCATTGGGTAGGAAGCGGGGAAAAGACGTGCACACTGAAGATATGCCAGAAATCAAGCGAATTCTCTTTTTGAGCAGCAACTAAAACCCAAAAGATCTGCAATTTGGAGACAAGGGCCCAAAGTCTTTCTCTTTTTTCTTTTCTTTTTCTTTTTTTATTTGTTTCAAAAAGTGGATACAGAAGGGGGGAAAGGAGGGATAGGGGACCGTCTACGGATAAAATATATACAGTATGTATAAAAAAAGAACGTTTCAGCATAAAAAGTTCAACGTAGTTACCACATCTGTTTCTGCGATTAATCAATAAAGTATTTTGTTCTACTAGAAAATAACTTCGCTGTACTTTAACCAACGATTGTACCTTTATGCCTTATTCTACTAGAAAGTAACTTCACTAGAAAATCACTATACTTCAACCAGTGATTATACCTTTTAAACTACTGCTATTGTTATAGTCTCAACTACTAGTTTCCATATATTTATAAAACAAATTCCATTTTTCATTGAACTGTTCGAGGGTTTCCTCATCAGTTATATTTATCGTGTGGGTAATTTGGCCATTGTGGCATACTTCATCATTTTATATTTCCAGTAGTCTGTATCTGGCAGAGTTGGTTGCCTCCCTCCACCTTTTTGCAAGAACAAATCTTGCCGCTGTGGTCCAAAGTCTTTCTCAACAAGAAAAGACAGTATACCCAGAAGAGGGACATTTTGGGGAGATATGTGGAACCCCAGCACTGAAAGAGCTTAAATAAAATAGCTTTCAACACCAACACAGTTATCATAGGTAACATGCTTTAATAAAGGGACAATGGCTGTGGCTTATGGCAGTGTTTATTGTATTTTTTTTCTTGGGTTTTTTACTGCATTGTTTTCTAATTTCTGTAATCCTGATGCAGGGCTCTTTTAGGATCGAGCATGGGCAGGCTTGTAAATTCTGACTTGGGTAGAAGCCCAGACCCTACGTGTGAGATTTGTTGTAGGAGACACGGGAACACCAAGTCTATTGTACACTCAATCCTCTACATTCATATACTCCCCTGCCTGTGGTCTGCTGAGCTCTTTCCTATTTGGATGAGGATTAATGCCCAGTTCTCATTACATTAAAGTTTACTCCACACACTGTAATGTCCAGGAGGCAACATAGTGTTCTAAAGAGCAGAACGAAGGAATCCTCAGAAATGCCGTCCTCCCTTCGCTCCAAAGCAATAGTGCTTGTTCTTCCCATCCTTCTTAGGCAAATGTTCTTTCTATAGCTTCCTACTGAAAAGAAAAGTGGAGAGCAGGAGCTCTGAAATATCCTTGTCACTGCAAAGCAGGCAGAATTGGAACTGGGAGGGGCTTTCTCCCACCAGAAAGGTGGGAGAAATATCTACATAATCTACATATCTACATAATCCTGCTTATGGAGTGGGAGGAATAAAACAGTGGTGCTTACCTGTAACTGTTGCTCATCGAGTGGTCCTCTTTGCAGGCACACATGAAAACTGCGCTTGCACAGGCAGGCCTGCGCAAGCGCAGTTCCCATGTGGGACTGCAAAGAGGCCATGGCAATGAACTAATGTTAGGATACCCCAGTCTACCCATTGAGAAGCTACTTATTCCTGTTTTTTTTTCTAGGCAGCTTATCTCCCCCCCACAACTGAAAATTTCAGCACAGCAAACACATGTCTGACATTCACTTTAAAAGGTAAAGGTAGCCCCCTGTGTAAGCACCAGGTCATTCCTGACCCATGCAGTGACATCATATCCCGACGTTTACTATGCAGACTGTTTAGGGGGTGGTTTGCCAGTGCCTTCCCCAATCGTCTACACTTTACCCCCAGCAATCTGGGGACTCATTTTACCGACCTCAGAAGGATGGAAGGCTGAGTCAACCTTGAGCCGGCTACCTGAAACCGACTCCCGTCAAGATCAAACTCAGATTGTGAGCAGAGCTTTTGACTGCAGTACTGCAGCTGACCACTCTGCGCCACAGGGCTCCGTTTACACTTTGTTTTTATAAGATATTCACTTACCTGCATGGAAATCAATGCCGACAGCCAGTGAGGTCCCGGAGACAGGCACCAACGCATCAGACTTGTCGTTGGGGTCCAACGGGATGCCACGGATACCCTCGTGCACAGAATAGAGGAGGAAAGATCCAACCCCTGCATGTCAGAAGGCACATGGGAAGGCCCACAGATCAGTGACAGAGCATATGGTTAGCATGTCAATGGTCTCAGTTTCATTTTTCCAAGCCTTTACAATGGCAGGATCTCAGGTAGAGGGGCAGGGATGGATCTTAGAGGTGGGACAGACATTGGAAATGGTACCTCGTGGGGGATGGACGCTACTATTAGTTGACAATATTGAGATAGAACTGGACTGGTAGCCTGATACAGTATATTACAGGAGGATGGAATGTAGCATTATTCATATATGCAATTCAGTTAATATATGGAATTTCTCAGTATGTTTGACATGCAAGGGTTGACTATATCTTGCTGCGGTTTTTAGGTTTCCTGTAAAAGTTACTCTTCCTTTGTTAAGCCTTGAAGAAGCAGGCCAAAATGGAGTGGTACTGTTTATTGTTAGTATGACTTATGAAAGGCTGACCTTCTAGCTCTCAACACAACGAACAATGCCACATAGTTGATTCAATGCCCAGAAAAAACTCCCACTGTGAAAATAGTGTCTATCAGAGCAGCATCCTATAATGCTTTTGGACAGCATGAATCAGGCTTAGTAAAGTCATGTGTCGGCCTATGTAATAGCTTCAATATAAGTTGGCTACATCCTATAATGACTGACTTCTCAGCTTTAGAAGTCAATGAAATCTGCTTTCCCGTTTTTTTTGGGGGGTGGGGGGAAGCTCTGGGCAAGAAGCTCTGAAATTTAACCTTTTTTCTTACGGTATCGTCACCACACAGGCCTTAACTAATTCCCCCCCTCAGATGGGAGAAATCCACACCGAGATGCTTTCTCCACTGATGGAGAATGAATTTATTATGTTTGTTTACCATTGTTTCCTCCCCTCAAATAGGGGTGCCAACCTCTAGGTACTGTTAATGAAACCACAGCACCAGCTCATTAATTAACAATAACCATGAAATACCACAATTAATTGTACATCATTAGATGGTATAATTGAAAATATGCCAAAACCACAAAAGTATAACAAAATGCACGGTTGCTTCACCCCTGCCAAATCCTTGGTCAAAAAATAATACAGAAGAAAAACGGTGATTCCGCAACGTCCAATAAGTCAACTGAGAAATATGAATTCCAGGTGCAAAGTCCAAAGAAGTCGGTTCCACAAATTCCAATTTTAAATTCAGATTAAAACAGTTTACCAACTGCTCCTCTTCAAACGTGGTGTACACAATTTTATGTCCGTGTTTTTTAATGTACATCGGTTCAACATTGAGACCCCTTAAGGTCCGCATTGGGGAGCACAGAACAAGGATCCGCACTAAGACCCTGGAGGCACCACTCACGGGACACTACCTTGAGAAGTCTCATTCTGACAGGGACCTTCTCTTTTTTGCGCTATGGCAGTACAAACCGCGTCCCCATGTCCTCGAGGACATAGCAAAAATTATGCATAGGAATGAAATGAGGTTCATCCATCTCTTCAAAACTATGACCCCATTCGGTCTTAATAACGAATTTGACCTTTCCTGTTTTCTTTAAGAAATTTCCTTTTTTGTCTTGACTTAATTAACCAGGTAACGCAGCTGTTACCACTCTTCGGAATAAAATGTTGGTCAGGGTTAGCATTCCTTACCAGTTATGGCAGAAGCCTGAGGAACCGTGAGGGTCTACTGGTCATCATAGGTAATTTCTTATTAATCTTTTGGCTAGTTGATTGACATGTTAAAAATGTTAAATATGTTAAAACAATGTTAAAACGGTGTAAAAATTTTTAAAAATTTAAAAAATTAAAATTTAAAAACATTGAAACATGTTAAAAAGTGTTAAAAACGTTATAAATGTTAAAAATACTTCTGTTTAATATGTAAGAAGGTGCATATGTGATCTTGGTTTATCTATTACAGAGGTTGTTGTACCCGTTTACACGTTGATAACCCCACTGGAGTAAGGAGAACTAGAACTGGACATTTACAACTGATGAAGCAATCATAATTGCGAAACGCCTACTTATCCGGAAGTGACATTTTGTATTTCTTAGTTGTGATTCTTTGGACTTTGCACCTGGAATTCATATTTCTCAGTTGACTTATTGGACGTTGCGGAATCACCGTTTTCCTTCTGTATTATTTTTTGACCAAGGATTTGGCAGGGGTGAAGCAACCGTGCATTTTGTTATACTTTTGTGGTTTTGGCATATTTTCAATTATATCATCTAATGATGTACAATTAATTGTGGTATTTCATGGTTATTGTTAATTAATGAGCTGGTGCTGTGGTTTCATTAACTGTGTTTAAGTCAGCATACGCATTTTTGGATTTAGCTAAAACCTCTAGGTACTAGCTGGAGATCTCCTGCTATTACAACTGATCTCCAGCCGATAGAGATCAGTTCCCCTGGAGAAAATGGCCGCTTTGTCCATTGGACTCTATGGCATTGAAGCCCCTCCCCTCCCCAAACCCCACCCTCCTCAGGCTCCGCCCCAAAAACCTCCCAGCGGTGGCAAAGAGGGACCTGGGAACCCTACCCTCAAACCATCTGTACCTATTACTTGATGATGCTGGGGGCAGGAAGGGACAGACTGATGGAACTGTGTATGCTGCCCTGATTCCTCTTGGACAAGGAAGAGTATAATAAAACAAATAAACACACTTTCAGAGTGAAGCCACTAGAAGTAAAGGCAGGAGTCCATTGACAGTCCTTCTCTCTCTGAGGATTTTTCACCTCAGCCACTTACGGCAGGACAAAAAAATGTTAAGGTTTCAGATTGTGAGGAGGAAAATGTAAGATTTAGAGAAAGGCGTAGAGAGGAGAACTTCAGAATGGTGCTAAACTGAGCGATAAGACACTGCTTTAAAGAGATACGTCTCCCCTACTCCTGAAATATCTGTGTGAATGTGACCAGACAAGGGCTTGTTCAATTCTTTCCCCAGGTGCCGGTGTTCACCCAAGGGAGCTCAACTACTTCTCCTCTACAGAAGGAAGAGATGAAGAGAGCTCTGCAGTTTCACAGATCCTCCTGATATTCAAGATGAACTTGTTCATAAACGGGATTGTGAAACTCTCCAGTTAGTGTTCACTCACCCAAGTGGAGAGGTTATTCCTATTAGCTGGGGCAACTGGGTTGGCCACTGCACAATACGGGATGCTGGACTAGATGGACCACTGGCCTGATCTGGCAGGGCTCTTTTTTGCTGATGCCTTTTGATGCTCTATTTGCGGCCTTCTAGGGCAACTGGTAGCCCACTGTGTGAAAGAGGATGCTGGACTAGAGGGACCCCTGGTTGGGACCTGCAGGGCACCTCTTATGCTCTTCCCCTTCAAAACAGATAAAAAATTGTGCAAAGCACCAGAGGTTACAAGGCGTTTCTTTAATCACTTGTAGCTACTCCAAAGTATTACAAAATAGTAGTAACATCAAGTGAGTAGATAAACGCCTTGTAACCTCTGGTGCGTTGCACATTTTTTTTCTGTCAGAGGTTTCTCCCCCCTCTTTTTCTCCCCCTTCAAGAAGCAGCTGCATCAGCTACATGTGGAGGGGAGGGAAGTATATTCAAATTATCATAGAGTTCAGTGTCAAGTATAGTGGACTTGTCCTCGGTTAATTAGGGCTAACTCAAGGCATTTGTGGCTTCATTGCCAAGAGAAAGTCCAAAGCTGTTCGACGCATGGAGTGTGAGAAGCATGAACCAAGAGAAGCTTGAACTTGTAAAACGCTCAGATGTTTCAATCCTGGGGCTGATAGGGGCCGATCTAATCTCATAGACCCGTTACTTGCTGATAGGGAACGGTTGCCTGCCAAATCTAAGGTGTCCTGCCTCATGACCATACAGGATCCAATCATTATTGACTTGGTGGCCAGGTTTTTTCAGCTCGTAATTAGAGAACGCGGTTGTTACTCTGCACCACATAACGGTTAAGTCAGGATTGAGTAACTAAGGAACCAATTTAGAGATTTGCATGTTCTTATAAAAATGATTTTATAGTAAATCTTATCGTGTGATATCTGCATGCCCTTATATCATGATTTTACTGTAAACTTCACCATACGACTTCCTTTTAATGCCGATAAAGGCTTTCGTATTCATATTCATTCATTGCCAACAGCTGAGAACATTCACAAGCCACCAGGAGGCACTGTCCAACACCACTCAGACGTGCAGAGCAGCACCTTCCCCAAAAACGAGATCGGGCGTCTGTACGCCACACCCCACAAAAAAACCCCACGGGAGACCAATGACGGCCGCTCACCTTCGCAAGACTGCTGTCCAGTCTTCAAGCTGTAGCCTGCCGTACACATGCAGGAACGCGACGTCTCCGACACCGGAAGGCAGAGCTGGGAGCAGTCTCCGTTGTTGATACTGCAGGGGTTGGTGCCTGCGACAACAGAAACAAAATAAGGAGATGGAAGGGGCGTTGCTGTGTAGAGAGAGCTCATGAGAAGTAGGGGTCACTGGGGATGTGGGGGGGGAGTAGTTATGAATTTCCTGCATTGTGCAGGGGGTTGTACTAGATCAGGGCTTCTTAAACTTTTCCCACTCGCAACCCCTTTTCGCCCACAAAATTTTTACATGACCCCGGGTATATAGGTATATAAAATATGTTTACAGATCAAACATTTACTGATAATAAATCATAAAGAAATTTATTTTAAAACAATTCTTTTACTGTTGCCAAATTTTTCGCAACCCCCGCATTCAGTTACCCAACCCCACATGGAGTCGCAACCCACAGTTTAAAAAGCTTTGCTCTGCAGGGCTTCTTAAACTTTTTCCACTCGCGACCCCTTTTCGTCTGAGAAATTTTTACGTGACCCCGGGCATACAGGTGTATAAAGTAGGTATACAAATCAAACATTTACTGATAATAACTCATAAAGAAATTTATTTAAAAACAATTATTTCACTGTTGCCAAATTTTCTGCGACCCCCACATTCAGTTACGCAACCCCATATCGGGTTGCGACCCACAGTTTAAGAAGCTTTGCTCTGCAGAGCTTCTTTAACTTTTTTCACTCGCGACCCCTTTTCGTCCGAGAAATTTTTACGTGACCCTGGGTATATAGGTATATAAAATAGGCATACAAATCAAACATAATAAATCATTAAAAAAATTATTTTAAAACAATTTAAAACAGAAACTTTTTACTGTTGACAAATTTTTCGCGACCCCCGCATTCAGTTACCCGACCCCATATGGGGCCGCTACCCACGGTTTAAGAAGCTTTGAACTAGATGACCCTAGAGGCCCCTTCCAACTCTATGATTCTATGTCAAGGCAGTTATGAGCAGGTTTCAGCATGACCATGTGGCTTCACAGACTGAAAGGGGCAAGGTTGGTCCTCTTTGGCCAATCAGAAAGGCTATTTTAGAGTGACTGAAATTCCCTTAAGAACCACCAAGTCCTGAAGCCTGCCTCCCCCAAGTCCTTGCTACCACAATGGCATAGTCTATCCCAGAAAGTATGTGGGGTACCATGGGCGTTTCACCTATTATTTTCCCATGACGCTTCAGGCCCTCCCCTGGATTGAAGCAGAGCTGAGGCTTGTAATAATCTGCACAGCCCCAGAGCTCACCTTGCTGCTGAATGCTCTCGTCGTAGACTTTCATGTGCATGACCAGGGTGGTGCTGTTGCGCAGCACTGCGGCCTCCGTCCCGTCCTTCTTGTTGCAGGTGCCCATTTTTTCAGCAGCCTGGTCAGCCCACCACAACTTGTCGCCTGCGAGACAGACAGCGAGGCTTAGATGCATGAGGAAGGACAGCTCGTGCAATTGTTTGGTGGTGGAAAGGACTGTCAAGTCACAGATGACTTTTGGCGACCCCCATAAACTATGGAATATGTGGGTGGAAAGAGCCGGCAAGTCACAGCCAACTTATGGTGAGGGACAGTGGAGAAAATCTGCAGAAAACCTCACCAAAGCAGGTCAGACGTATATATCTAAACATATTGTAATCTGTGACCTGCCAGTGTGTTGTAGTGGTTAAAAGCAGTGGTTTGGAGTGGTGGACTCTAATCTGGAGAACCGGGTTTGATTCCCCGCTCCTCCACATGAGTGGCGGAGGCTAATCTGGTGAACTGGATCTGTTTCCCACTCCTACGCATGAAGCCAGCTGGGTGACCTTGGGCCAGTCACAGTTCTGTTAGCGCTCTCTCAGCCCCACCTACCTCACAGGGTGTCAGTTGTGGGGAGGGGAACGGAAGGTGATTGTAAACCGGTCTGAGTCTCACTTAAGTGATAGAGAAAGTCGGCATATAAAAGCCAACTCTTCTTCTTCTGCTTGTGCTGTGGATTCACAAGCCTGACACGGAGTCAGTTTATGAGTATGATTAATTTAATCAAATCATACCAAATGTTAAGCTGTGTGTGTGTGTGAATTAGGGTTGCCAGGTCCCTCTTCGCCACCGGTGGGAGGTTTTTTGGGCAGATCCTGAGGAGGGCGGGGTTTGGGGAGGAACTTCAATGCCACAGAATCCAATTGCCAAAGCGGATATTTTCTCCAGGGGAACTGATCTCTCTCGGCTGGAGATCAGTTGTAATAGCGGGAGATCTCCAGCTAGTACCTGGAGGTTGGAAACCCTAGTGTGAACAGCTTACAGTTTTGCTTTCAAGAAAGGCCAGAAGCGAGGCATGAAAGTCCGGGCATCCCACAGGTCAGACAGAGGGCAGAGAGCATGATCAAGAAAGAGGAACCTTCAAGCAGTAGACCAATGGAAAGCTCAAAGTCCGATTAGAAGCTGCCAGCAGTGCAACTTAAGAGCAACAGCCTGTGCAGCGTGGTAAGAAGGTGTCTGGCTTCCAGCACATGATGGCCTCAAGAAACAGTCTGTGATCCGACCGGCGCCTGTTTCCAAGACTGGATGTGCCGCCCGGGCAATTTTAGTCTTGCTGAATCTCGAGTTTTGCAAGGGAGCTTGCAGACGTTTGGGGTCGTACAGAAATGAGTAGGCCCAAAGGTCAACTACCATAAAAGGAAAGGGGGGGCATTTCCTTTCAAAATTCAAACCAATGCCCTTCTGTTTTTGCTACTGTTCAGCCCATTTCAGCATCTGACACAGCAAACCGTAGTCATTTATTAGACTTATTAAAATATTTTACCCCCCGCTTTTTGGTCACAAGGGACCTCAAACCTGCTTAGAGTAATAAAACCAGTCTAAACACATTAATAACTAATAATAAACAATTGTCCCATTAAAACCAGCAAAATGGAGACAAGCCAGCTATGTGCATAAAACCAATGCTGCCGTTCAGAACAGGAGGATTAAACAACACGAGGCCATATAATGAACTCAAAGCAGGTTAAAAAAAAACCGCTTATAAACAGAATAGTTTTTACCAATTTACAGAAAAGCTTCCTGCCGTTTTGCTTGTTCCAGGGGGAAGGGATTCCTAAGCCCTGGTACTGCTACTAAGTTTTCTAACTCCAGGTTTCTGCAAGCAAAGGAACACAGAACCACACCTAATCAGATCGCTTCAGGGTATCGGTAAGTTCATTTTTGAGTCAAGTGGTCCTTGGAAGCATCCTGGTCCCAAACCATTCAGGTCAAGGCCAGAGCCTTGAACTGTGCCCAGGAACTCTGTCAGCAATGCTGATTCTATGACGTTAGGCAGATGATGAGAGGGAGGGCATCTTGGCCATCTTCTGGGCATGGAGTAGGGGGTCACTGGGGGTGTGGGGGGTAGTTATGAATTTCCTGCAGTGTGCAGGGGGTTGGGACTAGATGACCCTGGTGGTCCCTTCCAACTCTATAATTCTATGAATAAACTGGAAGCCAAGAAAGACGGAAGAAGTGCACAGGGCTGCCAGCCAAGCGCAGGCAAGCGGCAGGAGTTTTAGGGCATGGGGACATTCAAATTCAAGCATGGACACAGAAGTGACATCAGCACATTGGCAAGACACGCTAGGATTCCAGAATGCAAACCGACCAATTTGGCCAAGTAGGAAATGCCAGAGACTGGACTGTATTTCTAGAAATGAGGCATCAAGGGAAGCTTGCTTTAGTAGCACTCACACAATGGCTTCCCTAAGTGCCACAGGGACCACTTCCCTCAAGGAAGTCTTAAAGACGTCACCTATCCACGTGGCTGGTTCCCCTCTGGCCACTTTCGGCAGCTGGGAACAGAAAGGGTCAAGAACACAAAGCTGTTGGACTAAAGATCTTGCAGAAGCTGCAGAGGCTGAAAAATATCTATCTAACTTGGGCAAGCTCTATGAAAGCCTGGGCTCTTTAAAATAAAATGAGAGCGTAAGAAAGTAAGGAAAGCCATGCTGGATCAGACCAAGGTCCATCAGTCTGTTACCACAGTGGCTGACCAGGTACCTCGAGGAAGCCCACAAATAAGATGACAGCAGCAGCATTGTCCTGCCTGTGTTCCACAGCACCTAATATAATATGAATGCTCCTCTGGTACTAGAGAGAATAGGGATGCATCATGACTAGTAGCCATTTTAACTAGTAGCCATGAATACCCCACTCCTCCATGAACACATCCACTCCCCTCTTCAAGCCTTCCAAGTTGGCAGCCATCCCCACATCCTGGGGCAGGAAGTCCCACAATTTATGAGGTGCCACAAAGGCCAATTCTTTTTCTTGGTAAAGTTTGTTTTTTTAAAGAAGGCATAAAAATGATTCCAGTATGGGGGAAAGGGAAATTGTGAGGCATATCAGTGTAAAAAGTAACGTCCAATAGGATCCTGTGATCCCATGTAATCCCATCCCATAGGAATTGCAAAAACTATGCTATCTGGAGGATGAATTGCATTTTCCCCAACAACAAAAACACTGGGGAAATGCAATACGTCTTGAAGAGAAGTCCAACCTTGTGAGAAGATGGGTGGACTGCACATTTTAAACGAGAAACACATTCACTGCATGCGCATCCCAAAAAAATGGGGGAAGGGGACACAAAGGACCACAGCCTCAGGTGGGTAGCCATGTTGGTCTGCAGTGGAAGAGCAAGATTTGAGTCCAGTAGCGCCTTAAAGACTGACAAGGATTCCCATGGTATAAGCTTTCGAAAGTCAACGCTCCCCTCTGGTATCTGACAAAGGGAGCTCTGACTCTTAAAAGCTCAGACCCTGGAAATCTTGTTGGTCTTTAAGGTGCTACTGGGCTCGAATGAAGGACCACAGACTGGGTTCCCGTACAGAATTCATCCTTTTCCCAGCCTTGCTGCCCACCCGCCCGCACGCCCCTTAGAAGTAGCTCTTACCCATGATAGCCAATGCCGTAGCCTTGCGCAGGAGGGTCTTCATGGTCTCCAACACCTCCAAGCCGCTGCCGTCCAAGTTACACCTGTTGATGGTGCCGTTGCCGGAGCTGATCCAGTACAGCTTGCTTTCCTGGTAGTCGATGGAGAGGCCTGGTATAAGAGAATCGTTACTGGGACGTTGGCCTAAGCATGGAGGAAGAGCTACAGCACCCTCAGCGAAAGTCCTGCTCCTCATGCCTGTGGATGCTGAAGCGGAACAACGCACTTTCAGTCCACTTTCAATGCATTTTAACGATCGTTTGCAAGTGGATTTTGCCATTTCACACAGGCCATTTATGCAGGGTCAATTTTGATGCTCGCTCAAAGCTCTTTTTAAAAATGTGACCTTTAAAATGCCTATTCACGGTCCCGACACAAAAGGAGAAATCCCACCCCACCCCCACTCGCCTGCTCCTTTTTCCTTCCATTAGCCAACCGCCGTTTGCGCAGCTAACACGCGGCTGTCGTTTTGTATGCTTGCTTGAGAGGATTCTTCAAGGTGGGGGCAGAGCAAATACAAAAGGTCGCGTTAAAGGGGCTCTTAAGTAATGCAAAGTAGGTATGCACCGGCTTCGCAGTCACTTCCTGAATGACAGTTCAGCGTGAAAAACTTAAAAAAAAAAATGTGGGGCGCTTCAGCCTGGAACGCACTGCTAATTACCAAGCATAAATGGCCACAATAAAATCCAGCAGCAAAGTGCATTGAAAGTGGATCGAAAGTGTATTATTTGGCATGTGTGAAAGTGCCGTTTGTGTGTACTGCTGGGTTGGATACAGCCAGCTTTTCAGCTGCTGAAGAAGGAATGGGGGAGGGTCTCCTCTGCGCACCCAAAAATGCTATAGTGGGGCTCCAACCCACTGGGATATGCATTTGGATGCGTCTGTACGACACCCCCCTACTGTCGCTATAAGAATGCTAGTTCGGGCCCAATGAAAGGGTAGGCACTGGTTAAATAAATGAAAACAAAGCAAATTACAGCCTTCTGTCTCATTCCCCATCTCACTACTACAGCTTGCTTTGATCTGAAGAGTAAACCCAGTGTAGCAATGGCTGCTAGCCTAGAGAGTTTTAGAAGGGGATGCACGAAAGGGAGTTTCTCATAATTTCAATGCAGCGGCCATATAAATGCATGCCCAACTTCTGAATCAGGCTGAGCCCAAGGAATTCCTGGCTACAGGACTGGGGTCATATTTTTCCAGGAGTTGGAGTGAAACTGCAAATCCCCAGAATGACAAGAAGTTTGTGGTAGAGGCTGAAGGCAGAGAGAAGGCATATTCTAGCTTCATGCATTTCACTCCCATGCGTTTCACTTCATGTGTGCACGAGCAGGCGCAGAAGATGTGAACTCCCTTTGCAAAGGATTATGCCTCCACGCTTTTAGTCTGGTTTGCTTTCATCTACCCCCTCCCCCAAAATGGGTGTGCTATAGGACTTCAAGCATACTGAAGACCTCTATGTTAAGGATGAAATAGATCCCCAAATACTTGGAAGATATTTCCATGGTTCTTTCAAAAGATCGCACCACTTCTGGACTCAGAAATGAATTTCAGTCGTGAGCCAAGAACTGCATTTAGCCAAAGGGATATAGATGTGGCCAAAGGGCGTCCGTGAGTAATGAGGAACACTGGGAGTCCATGCTCCTGGCCACCCCCCAATGGGCACAGGGTTAAGAATGGACATAGTGGGGTGGAATTTTTTCCATACCAACAGGGCCTTTCTGGTTTACAAACAGCAGGCTACGGTTGCTGCCATCCATGTTGGCAATGCTGATGTTATCTCCATCTGTCCAGTAGAGCTTCCTATGAAACAGAAAAACAAATAACAATAAGAAGAAGAAGAAAGAAGAAAGGAGGAGGAGAAGGAAGAAGAGGAAGAAGAAGGAGGAGGAGTTGGTTTTTATATGCCAACTTTCTCTACCACTTAAGGAAGAATCAAACCAGCTTACCATCACCTTCCCCTCCCCACAACAGACACCCTGCGAGGTAGGTGGGGCTGAGAGAGCTCTAAGAGAGCTGTGACTAGCCCAAGGTCACCAGATGGCTTCATGTGAAGAAGAAGAAGGAGGAGGAGGAGGAAGAAGGAAGAAGGAGAAGGAAGAAGAGGAAGGAAGGAGGAGGAGAAGAAGAAGGAGTAGTTTTATTTATAACCCACCCTCCCCCAGTAAGCTGGGCTCCTGGCAGCTAACAACATGTAAATACCAAAAATACAGTTTAAAACCAATCTAAAACACAACTAGTCAAAAGACATCCAACTGCTCCATCTGAGGGAGGATGTTGTTTCAAGGCAACAACGTGCAGCAATAATGTACCACGAAATATAGAAATAACACCACTGAAACCCTCACTTCCTGGCAAGTTCAGTCCCATCGCCTAGGATGAAACTACCCTTTAGTTTGGCAAACACATCTTCTCAACTCATGCTTGGCAAAGTGATGCGAACAGGCAGGGAAGTGGGCGTGATTTGTGGAGGAGAACCGGCAGGCAGGAGAGAAGACGTCTTCTGTTTCTTGCACCGGCCCGACTTTCCCCAGTAAATGTTTCTACCCTTCTGGGCCTTCCTTCTCAAATGTGATTTACTTCCAATTGCACAACTGCTGGGAGTGGGGTGCTAATTGCAGAAGAGAATCAGAAAGCAGGAGCAGGGGCAAGCATATCCTTCCACCAGCCCACTCTCCCCTGCAAACGACACCCCACTCCATCCCACGTTGGTGTTCCAAAGCAAAACACCCATAGCGCTTATTAAATGTTACGCATTTATATAGAAGAAGAAGAGTTGGTTTTTATATGCCAACTTTCTCTACCACTTAAGGAAGAATCAAACCGGCTTACAATCCACCTTTCCTTCCCCTCCCCACAACAGACACTATGTGAGGTAGGCAGGGCAGAGCGTTCTGAGAGAACGGTGACTAGCCCACGGTCACCCAGCTGGCTTCATGTGTAGGAGTGGGGAAACAAATCCAGTTCACCAGATTAGTGTCCACCGCTCATGTGGAGGAATAGGGAATCAAACCCGGTTCTCCAGATCAGAGTCCACCGCTCCAAACCACCACTCCTAACTACTACACCACACTGGTGTAGGAAGAAACACACAGAGTTCTGTTAGAGGAAGAGCCTACTGCCAGCCCAATAAAGGTTTCCTTACCAAGCAAGCTATGTGTAAGCCAGCTGACAAGCCGTCCTCTCGTAATAGAAGAGTTGTTTGTTATACCCGGCTTTTCTCTACCACTAAGGAGTCTCAAAGTGCCTTACAATCTCCTTCCCTTCCCCTCCCCACAACAGACACCTTGTGAGTTAGGTGGTGCTGAGAGTTTGGAGAGAACTGTGACTAGCCCAAGATCACCCAGCAGGCTGCATGAGGAGGAGCGGGGAATCAAACCCGAATCTCCAGATTAGAGTCTGCCACTCTTAACCACGGCACACTGGCTTTCACACATCTCACAACACCCTCCCTTCAAAAAACAGACTTCTTTCCTTGGATTCAGATAGTCTCTCTGTCATTTGTAACTCTAAACAGAGTTCATACGTCCGCAGGGCCCTTTTAAGACCACAACTGTCACTAGAGGTTGAGTATCCCTTATCCGGACATCTGCTTTCCGGACAGATTCGAAAACCGGACCTTTTGAGCCAGCATGCAGGCATTACTCACAGGCCCTCAGCAGTGCCTTTGATGGTTCAATACACAAAAAAAATATTAAAAATATTGTTTAAAGTTACATTCAGGCTATGTATATAAAGTAAATATAAAACAAGTGAATTTCGTGTTTAGACTTGGGTCCCATCCCCGAGATATCTCATTATGTATATGCAAAAATTCAAAAATATTCCAAAGTACGGAAAGATCAAAAAATACGGACCACTTCTGGTCCCAAGCAGTCTGGATGAGGAATACTCAACCTGTATAACCAGGCTATGTACAGATCGGGGCCAGAAGAAGGAAATCAGTTGATTAACGTGGAGGTGGTTACGGGGCTTAGACAGGAAATAAATCCACTTAGACATGCCTATTAAATTCCATTTGGGTCATTCCACTACAGGGACCTGCCTGTGAAACTAGATCAACCCACCTACCCCCTAAACCCTGGAAAGATAACGGTCCGATTGTAAGTCTTAATGAGCCTCTACAGGAGCGTTTAAGATGGGACAGAGAAATTACAATCCTTGATGTTCTGCCAGCTTTTCAAAGTAGATTCACAGCGGCAATCCTTTATGGTCACAGGAAAACGTCTGAATAAGGAGTGTGGGTTTGTGGGGGTTTTTAAATCGTAAATATAGGTCATGGCCTACCTCCTGCTCACCCCTAACACAGTCAAAACAGAAATTCAGTGTAACCAATAGGGTTGCCAGGTCCCTTTTTGCCATCGGCGGGAGGTTTTTGGGGCAGAGCCTGAAGAGGGCAGGGTTTGGGGAGGGGAGGGACTTCAATGCCATAGAGTCCAATGGCCAAAGCAGCCTTTTTCCCCAAGTGAACTGATCTCTTTCGGCTGGAAATCAGTTGTAATAGCAGGAGACCTCCAGCTAGTACCTGGAAGTTGGCAACCCTAGTAACCAATAGTATTGTCTTTTTTATTACTGTGTGCTACATTATTACGTGGGAAAGCATTATCATATATACATTTTAATACATAGAATAAATATGCTACATGGCTAGGGTTGCCAGGTCCCTGCCACCAGCAGGAGATTTTTATGGCGGAGCCTGAGGAGGGCGGGGTTTGGGGAGGGGAGGGACTTCAATGCCATAGAGTCCAATAGCCAAAGTGGCCATTTTCTCCAGGTGAACTGAACTCTATTGGCTGGAGATCAGTTGTAATAGCAGGAAATCTCCAGCTAGTACCTGGAGGTTGGCAACCCTATACATGGCAGAAAAAGACTGCCTTTTGTATTTATAGTACTGAATGAAATATCTGCTGTTAGAGATGGCAGGTCCTGGCAATCCTCTTTGCTGACTTTCATCTTGGCAAAGAGCTGACAGAAAATAATTATGAAAGGGTGTGACCGAAGGAAGAATTTAGCAACAGGAACTGAGATGATCAGATGAGCTTATTTTCTCAGCTTGGAAATAATAAAAAAAAAAATTCGCGTTATTTTCTCTTCAGTGACCATCCCATTTTTTCGTCATCTAATTGAAGGTTAAATATTTTATTTACTTTTAAGAGCATGGGTTCCTTTCTTCCCTTATACCTCTCATTTTCACTTTCACTATATTCCTCTTCATTTTAATCCACTACATTCTTCAGGTTGTTTTTCTTTTTTTTCTTTTTAAAACACAGCTTTCTTTCATTCATTTGTGCCCATTGTTCTTTATTGGTTCCCTGTGCCTGGAATGTACTACCGGCTGCCAGCCACTCAATTAGATCTCTTCTGGCCTTTAAGAAATCCCTCAAGGGCTACTTGTTTTCATCACCATCCTCATGATTTACTATTGTCCCCCTCCTCCATCTTCTTTTTAGGGTGTGCAAAAAAAAAAAAATAATCCCAGGAGATGGAAGAGTGCTACCCAAGATCTCTCCCACTTTTCACTTTGAGCCATTGTCCCATGTTGCTCTAGTCTTACCCTTTGAGAGGATGCACAACCAGGCAATGGGGCTTGTCCAGTCCTTGAATCACGGCGTTCTTAAATGAACCATCCAGCCGGGCAACATTGATCTGCTTCTTGTTAGCATCATAGCTGGTCCAGAAAAGGTTCCTGGAGATCCAGTCCACAGCTAGGCCATGGGCATTGGGTAAGTCTACTGGGCAAAGAAGGTGGAAAGTTGATCAAGGAGAGGAGACAGATAAAAGCCTCGTAAGAGATGGAAGATGTCCCTGGATTAATGTAGCTAGCAGAGCAAATGACAAGAACTATGAATTCACCTAGCACAATGGTAAAATCTAACAGCACCAGGGCCACAAGAGGGGAGGACCAGGGGGACAAAATTCCCAAGGCTTAAAAAACTTCTTTCTTCTGATCTGGTTAGCATTAAGAGTGCCACCCTACACAGAATTACACTGTTCAAAATCCACTGAAGTCAACTCTGTTTATAATACCACTTTTTTTTTGCCGTCAAGTCACAGCTGGCTTAAGGCAATCCTGTAAAGTTTTCAAGGCAAGAGACGTTTGGAGGTGGTTTGCCATTGCCTGCCTCCTCGTCACAACCCCAGTATTCCTTGGAGGTCTCCCATCCAAATACTAGCCAGGGTTAGGGCTGAGGGTGTGTGACTGGCCCAAGGTCACCCAGCAAGCTTCCATGGCGCGAGAGGGGACCTGAACCTAGTCCGACACCTTAACCACTACACCACGCTAGATCTCAGGACACCACTATAAGTATATTATTAAACGTCATCATGAAGCCATCAAGAAGTGAAGTGAAGAAATCTGGGATAAAACCACAAAGAATGCCCCCTGTGGAATTTGGGGGAAGGTTTACAAATTCCCTGGTGGTTTCTAGTTCGGTCTGGCTGACCCATCTCAAAGCTCTGCAAGGTAAAAGGGGAGAAGGGAAGAAGAAAGGGAAAGAAGGCCCACCTGCAGACACAACGGTTTCCACGCCAGTTCCGTTGATGAAGGCCCTCTTGATGGTTTGTGTGCGGACATCGGACCAGTAGATTCGCCGCTCCACGGCATCGTAGTCAACCACAGTGACGTTGTCAATATCAGGCACCGTGAAAGAGATGATGTAATTGTAGTAAGGGTTGTCAATGTCAACTCCCCGTATCTCCATCTGGCGGGCGTAGAGCAGGAACTTCCTAAATTCTAGATAAAGGGACAGAGGCCAGGAAGGCATGATGGAAACTCGTGCCAATAAGGTTTCCACAGATTCAGAACGGGTTACCGGAGATGAGGACATCAAGATTCTAGGCTGGTTGTGTGGCGAATGTCCACGGGTAACCCAAACCATCTGAACTGTGAATAGGTGAAAAAGCCGAGTAAAGGACAATTCATCTGGGAGATTTAAATCGGTTTGAAACTGGGGCTCCCTCAAAGAACCATGGAAACTGTAGTTTTTGTATGCCTATCAAATTAGCTTTTTTAAAAAACTGTTTGTTTGAGCTCTGAGGGCTAAATTAGATTATATGTTTTCTCATGAGTTGGGGCAGTGCTACACAGTGCATGTGCAGTCCCCCAAGAAGGTGACTACACAACCCCTGGGGTTGTTTTGGGTCAGAAAAATGGTATGGGAGGGAGGCTGAAATCTCTCCACCCCCCTACGCCCCAGTCCCAATCTGAATCGGGCCCCAGGTTTTTTATTCCTCATTTGATGCATGTGATCCTCAAAGACCACAGTCCTGCAGGTCTCTTCCTCAAACTGGGAATTTGGGATGCATATTCCTACAAGATGTAGAAACTGTCTAAGCAAATATACAAATGGAAGATGAGAAGGATGGGAAACGAGCCAGCCAACTCTTTGCTTCCCACATGACCCGAGGTCATGTCACCACAATGTTGTCCCAAATCACATTGTTCTCTTGAACACATGAAGCTGCCTTACACTGAATCAGACCCTCGGTCCATCAAAGTCAGTATCGTCTACTCATACCGGCAGTGGCTCTCCAGGGTCTCAGGCAGGGGTCTTTCACATCACCTACCTGCCAAGCCCCTTTAACTGGAGATGCCGGGGATTGGACCTGGGACCTTCTGCATGCCAAGCAGAGGCTCTACCACTGAGCCATGGCCCCACCCACAGAGGGAGCTCTTTCTGTCTTCTGTATAAGTATACTCTGGAACTCAGGAACTCTCCCCTCTCATTTACCGTAGCACGTGGTGTTGTCCTTGTCGAGCTTCGTGAGGTGAGGGCAGGCGCAGGAGAAGGTCCGATTGTAATTGATGAGGCAGAGGTGAGAGCAGCGGCCTTTGCCTCCATTGGCCTCGCAGGGGTTGGGAGCTGGAACCACAAACAAAAGCAAGAAAGAAAACAGGTTAAGGTCTTCCCAAAGCTGGGAATACACAGAACTATTCTGAAGAGAGGAGAAGAAGCGCAGCTTTACCTCACAATAGTCACAGGAGCAATTGGAGAGGTGACACAAAGCCACATGGGAAAGGGAGATTTGGATTCCTATCTAGCTGGTCAGTCCAGACCTAAGCCGTTTATGCTTGGTAATTAGCAGCGTGTTCCAAGCTGAAGTGCCCCACATATTTTTTTTTATTTCTTCACGCTGAACCATCATTCCAGTGCACACCTGCTTCGCATTTCTTAAGAGCCCCTTTAACGCGACCTTTTGTATTTGCTCCGCGCCCCCCGCATCGAAGCATTCACTGAACTGTCCATGAAAAATCTCAGCTGCTTAGCTATGCAAGCGATCATTGCTAATGGCTATGCAAACAAAGGAATGAAGGAGCAGGCGAGTGGGGGTGGGGGAATTTGTTTGGCTTTCTCCTCTTGCTTCTGGACAGTGAATAGGCATTTTAAAGGGCAGATTTTAAAAAGCAGCTTTGAGCGAGCATCAAAATTGAACCTGCATAAATGGCACTAGATTTTTTCCCCCTCTAACCCTGTCCTGCAGACCATGGAGGGAGGAATTCATTGCAGCGACACAGAAGGTAAGAGAAAAAGGTCAAATCTACAGCCTGCAATGGTGGTGGTGGAAAGTGCCATCAAGCTGATTTATGGAGACTCCGAAGGGTTTTCAAGGCAACAGATGTTTAGAGTCGGTTTGCCATCACCTGCCTCTGCGTGGCAACCCTGGTTTTCCTTGATGGTCTCCCATCCAAGTACTAACCCAGGCCAACCTTGCTTAGCTTCTGAGATCTGATGAGATCGGGCTAGCCTGGACCATCCAGGTCAGGGACAGCCTACAACAGGAATTCCCAAATCACCAGTGAGAAGGACCAGTCTGAATCAGTCTGGCCGTTTATGCTTCCTAATTAGCAGCACATTCCAGGCTGAAGTGCCCCGCGTATTTTTTTTTTAGAGTTCTTCATGCTGAACCATCATTCCAGAAGTCACTGGGAAGCCGGTGCATACCTGCTTTGCATTTCTTAAGAGCCCCTTTAACACGACCGTCCCCGCCTCGAAGAATCCCCTCAAGGAAGCATGCAAAATCACAGTGGCGGTTTGCTATGCAAACGATGATTGCTAATGGCTATGCAAATGAAGAAACGAAGGAGCAGTTGAGTGGGGGAGTGGAATTTGTTTGACTTTCTCCTCTTGCATCGGGAATGTGAATAGGCATTTTAAAGGTCGGATTTAAAAAAGGAGCTTTGAGCGAGCATGAAAATCGACCCTGCATAAATAGCCTCTGATTCACATGTTGCAATCCTCACATGGTTGTGCCATCATGTTTTGAAGTGCCCAGCTGAAAAGAATTTTAAGTGTTGTGCAACTGCATTTGCTCAATGTTCCATGAGAAGGTACCTAGGCTGAGAGACTCTGCCTGCACCTTTAAGACATCTGGGGTTTATCAAGGGGTAATGCCTCTAGGAGCCTCGTGGCACAAAGTGGTAAAGTGCAGTACTACAGTCCAAGCCCTGTTCATGACCTGAGTTCGATCCCGAAGGAAATCAGTTTCATGTAGCCGGCTCAAGGTTGACTCGGCCTTCCATCCTTCCGAGGTCGGTAAAATGAGCACCCAGCTTGCTGGGGGTAAAGGGGGTAAACAAAGTCTGCCTAGTAAACGTTGGGATGTAACGTCACCCCATTGGTCAGGAATGACCCCGTGCTTGCACGGGGGACCATTACCTTTTTCTTAATGCCACTAGACCCTGCCTGTTTCCTTGCCTGACTCTCTTCCTGTTGCACTTTCATTCACTCATTTACAGCAACAGGGCTTTATTTATTCAGGATTCTTTCTCAACTGGGTTCTCAACTGGGTTAAAAATGTTTCTTGGGCAGACAAGATCCTCTGCCAGAGAGTGGCTCAAATCCCAGAGGATCAGTTTTGCCTGCTATCAAAATTTGAGGCAATGGGCAGATGTCTCAATTGCGTATCGTTCCCTAAAGCACAGCAGGCACCATGTATGGCTGTTAAGACAATGGATGTTTCCCCCCACACACACTTTTGACCCTTTGATTGTCTTCTTATCCACAGGTGCCAGTGTACCACAGAAGAACAACGGAGACAGAAAAGATAGGAAAAACTGTAGAAAAGAGCACAGCTTCAGCCTCCCCACAATCCTCTGGGGTGCTCCCTTCCCCTTTCTCCCTGCCCACAGCCGTGTCTCACCTAAAGGCTGGCGAGAGGGATGATAGACCTGCAAGTCGAAGGGCTGCGTGTTAGTTCTCTGCACGACCGTGACATTGTGGCCAGTCCACTTGTTGGCCTTGGCCAGGGTGTTCGTGCGCCAGTCGGTCCAGTACACCTCGCCGCCGTACAGTGTGACGGCAAATGGGTGCGACAGGTATTCGTGCCCGCGCAGCACCTCGATGTGGCCCGAGCCGTCATAGAGGGCAGAATAGATGGCGTCGGACCTGTGGAGGAAAGGGGATATGTCAATGTGTCTTTGGCGGCAGCCAGGGGGTTAGACAAAGGAACCGGCGCAGAAAAAGCAAGCGACCGCAAGAATCTGTGCGCATCTAAAGGGGTGTAAGGCAAGAGTGGAATGGCAGATCTATGACAATGGATGCAGCTGAGCAGAGAGAGAGAGAGAGAGAGAGAGAGAGAGAGAGAGAGAGAGAGAGAGAAAGGAGGAGAAGGAGGAGGAGGAGGAGAAAAAGAAGAAGGAGGAATAGGTAGGAACTAGGCATGGGTAGGCATTAGGGATGCGAGGTCTCCTGCTAAAGTAGTAGACCTCCCACCTGATTAAAAAAATGAGGTGAAAATCACTGTTGCTCTGACTGCATGACATCACCTCCAATGTGAACCCGGAAGTGACATCATCACACATATCCCAACAAGCCTATGTACCTTGCCACGATAAAGTTACTGCCTTGGTGGATCAAGGGAATGCCTTCTGGGGCAACAGAAAACAACTCCACACCATCCTCTATATGTCAGCCCTTCAAGTACTTGAAGATTGTGAAATATGTCAGCCCTTCAGCCCTTGTGAAATATGTCAGCCAGGGGGACATATATGCAATGCTGAGGATTTCTCTAGCCCCTTCTCATAATCTTTATTTCTATGTACCAGAATATTTACCCTCGTACCCTCAAACAATGGCCCTTCAAACAAGAACTGAGCCCAAAACAACGCATATTTTACTGAAAATATTTCTAGCAGTACCAGAAAAAAAAATGCTTCCATCGGGGAGGGGGTTGTGCTCCTTGGGAAAATATTTGCTTATTCGTTTTCCTTGTCCTGATTGCTCTTTTGCCCCCACTTTTATCACAACAGCTGATTGTCTATGTAATACTGTAGCACCATCCTGCTCACTACTTGATCCCTGATAGGTTAAGATACGATATTACCTACATACTACAGCGGATTGTGGGCTAAGTTTGTTTTTCCTTCACTAGCTAAACTCCTGGAATGCTCAGAGAGGCTATGGCTGGAAAAGCTATTAATTGATGATCCCATTATTTCGAATAAGTGGCCAAATTTTGAGCTTACCGTATATACCCATGTATAAGCCGACCCGCGTATAAGCCGAGGTGCCTACTTTCTCCCCAAAAATGGGGGAAAATTAGGCACCCGCGTATAAGCCGAGGGTCGGCTTATAACCCCTCCCCCCGGCGCGCAGGCTTACCTGACAGGGCTCTCCAGCGGTGAGGGTCCGGCGGCGGCGCGGCCCGGGGGGGCCTGGGCAGCCTTCCTGCGGCTGCAGGAGGCTGCCCAAGGCCCCTCCCGCCCGGGAAAAATGGCGGCGGGGGGTGGGAAGGGCCGGGGCAGCCATCCTGCGGCTGCAGGAGGCTGCCCAAGGCCCCTCCCGCCCGGGAAAAATGGCGGCGGGGGGCGGGAAGGGCCGGGGCAGCCATCCTGCGGCTGCAGGAGGCTGCCCAAGGCCCCTCCCACCCGGGAAAAATGGCAGGGGGGGGCGGGAAGGGCCGGGGCAGCCATCCTGCGGCTGCAGGAGGCTGCCCAAGGCCCCTCCCGCCCGGGAAAAATGGCAGGGGGGGGCGGGAAGGGCCGGGGCAGCCATCCTGCGGCTGCAGGAGGCTGCCCAAGGCCCCTCCCGCCCGGGAAAAATGGCAGGGGGGGCGGGAAGGGCCAGGGCAGCCATCCTGCGGCTGCAGGAGGCTGCCCAAGGCCGCTCCCGGCGGCAGGAAGCGGCACGGGCCCGGCAGCGGCGGTAAGTTTTCCCCCTCCCTCCTCCCTCCCCCCCGTATTGACCCGCGTATAAGCCGAGGCTGGCTTTTTCAGCCCATTTTTGGGGCTGAAAAACTCGGCTCCACGCGAGTATATACGGTATGTGGTCAAAGCCTGAAGCAAGAAAAGGATTGCTGGTAATGACAAAGAATTACAGATCTAAGCTTTATATTCTTTTATATTGTTTTACATAGAATTTTACCTATTTTGCCAGAAATTTTTGAAAACATAAGATTTTAAGCTGTTAGATTTGTAGCACAAAATCTGTACCTTGATATTTTCTGGTCTGTGACTACAATGAAATTTAGTATTATTATATTAGCTATATACTTAATGCATGAAGGAAGCAGCAGCAGCCAAAAGAAGAAAAAGGAAGCAAATTGATTTTTTTTTTTTTTTAAAGGTAAATCTATTGCATGTTTTTTTGGAATTTGTACCTCCCCACACACATACACACACTCTATAAAAATAAAAACTTATAGATCTTGTACCACAGGCAATCAGCTCCCAATTTTTTTTATCATTTTTGTTAGCAATGGATATAGCCAGTTCTTCCCATTGTGTTCTATTATACTGTGATTTCTTTTGGTTCAAAAAGTTCTTATATTTATAGCTAAATTGTGCCAGCCGTTCAGTGTGATAGGGGGGTTTGTCCATTTTGACTCTGCCTTGTAAGTATCTGAGGGATTTCCTCATTTCCCTACATTCGTGGTCAAATATCTACTGCAGCTCCACTACCAACCTGGCATCAATCCACAAAATGCGCTTCTCCAGGTAGTCAACAGTGAGTCCGTTAGGCCAGCCACCTGAGCCAGTTTCCTTGTGGATGACACGTCGCCCCTCACCACTCATGGAAGCTGCTTCAATGCGGGGCAGGCTGGCATCCCAGTCAGTCCAGAAAAGTATCCTGGGAGAAAAGGGTACACACACATATTGTCAAGAAAGACTCCATACCAAAAATATATAACGAAGCATTTAAGAACATGGTGGCAGCGGCAAGAGTGGAGTGCGCAAGAAAAATGGAAAGCAGACGATCATCCAGATGCAGCTGAACGGGCAAATGAAGTAGCAGAATATGCAACTACGGCTAAACGAAAGTATTTAGTGCACGACAGATCAGACCATATCGAGAGTGGGGAGGGTGGCTGCCTCGGCTGGCTCATGGGCCAGATAAGAGCTCTCAAGGGGCCACATCTGTCCCCCGGGCCTTATATTTGACACCCCTGATCTATAGTAATCCCAGAAAGGTCACGCAGCTAACCTACAACAGAACAAGAATCAACAGCCAAGAAGGGAGAAATTGAGGCTGCTCTTTTTGTCCACTCTGCCCAAAGGATAATAGCGGAGCTTCTCAGCCTCTTCCCTTCAATACCATACCCGTCTCGTGGGTCCAAGGCAATGGCACGGGGATGCTCGATGTCACCGGCCAGCAGGGTACTCCTCATGGTCCCATCCAGTTTGGCCACCTCAATCTGGTCCAGGTTGCTTTCAACCCAGTAGATGTTGCCAGCGATCCAGTCTACAGCGAGTCCTTCCGGGGTGGCCAGCCCATACTGGATCACCACCTCAAAGCTAGTCAGGGCTGTGAGGAAGAGAACAGAAATAGGTGACGTCAACAGTTATCATTCTCATCCAGGCAGCCTCTATAATAATGGTGAAAGCCAAACTCCACCAACAGCCTCTGGGCCATGCCTACCAAGACCTACCCAAGCCTCTTTAAAGTTGGCCACTGAATCACAACAGACTCATGGCGACCCCATTAAGTTTCCCCTCATGGGGTTTTTCAAGACAAGAGATGAGCAGAGTGTAGTGATTGTAAGCCAGACCCAGAGATGTCCCGGGGTCTCCATCTATCTGGAATCACCAACCTTTTCGAGGCCCTTAATCGGGTTAGGCTCAGCTGGCTGTCGAGGCAGCTGGAAGGCTGTAATTACCATTAGGAAAGCGGCGGGGATGCTAATTAACGCCCACATAATGATCAACATTTAAAAGAAAGGAGGTATCATTTGCAGAGGACCGAATGCTGCTGCTTAGGATGCGAGAGATACAGAGAGGAGAGTAGCCAGGGAAGAACTGACACTAAGGAATTTCTCTCCCTCGTGCTCCTCCTCATTTCCCAGTCCCCCTCCCAGAGAGCCCAAAACAGACTCTAATCTGGAGAACCAGGTTCAATTCCCCCACTCCTCCACATGAAGCTTGCTGGGTGACCTTGGGCCAGTCACAGTTCTCTCAGAACCCTCTCAGCCCACGCGGAGGCAGGCAATGGCAAACCTCCTCTGAACATCTCTTGCCTTGAACACCCTACAAGATCACCATGCGTCAGCTCTGACTTGATGGCACTTTCTTCCCCCCACAAAAAAAAGACTGTGTGGACTTGATAACTTCAGATGCACCCAACATCAAGAGGATAGCCAATATCAAGAGGACAGCCACTCAGAAGGCTGGGAGAGAACCAGCGTGGGGTAGTGGTCAAGAGCCGTGGTTTGCAGCGGTGGACTCTAATCTGGTGAACCGGGTTTGATTCTCCACCCCTCCACATGAGCGGCGGCCGCTAATCTGGTGAACTTGGTTGGTTTCCCCACTCCTCCACAGGAAGCCAGCTGGGTGATCTTGGGCTAGTCACAGTTCTCTCGAACTCTCTCAGCCCCACCTACCTCACAAGTTGTCTATTGTGGAAAGAGGAGGGGAAGGAGATTGTAAGCCAGTTTGAGTCTTCCTTAAGTGGCAGAGAAAGTCAGCATATAAAAACCAACTCTTCTTCTTCTCCCTCTGGGCCTGTCCTAGAGAATACCAAATGGGGCAACTGCCTATTTTTTGGCTGATGCTATTGGATACTGAGGGGTAATGGATGTAATGGAATTGTAATGACTCTTCTGTGGGTCTTCTTGGAACTGAATTGAAGAAGAAGAAAAGTGGTTTTTATATGCCAACTTTGTCTACCACTTAAGGGAGAATCAAACCGGTTTACAATCACCTTCCCTTCCCCTCCCCTCAATAGACGCCCTGTGAGGTAGGTGGGGCTGAGAGAGCTCTAAGAGAACTGTGACTAGACCAAGGTCACCCAGCTGGCTTCGTGTGTAGGGGTGGAGAAACCAGCCCGGTTCTCCAGATTAGCCTCCACTGCTCATGTGGAGGAGTGGGGAATCCAAGCCAGTTCTCCAGCTCTGAGTCCACCGCTCCAAACCACTGCTCTTAACCTCTACTCCATGCTGGCTCTTGGGTTGAAAGATGATGGATACATGGGAACAGGGGACAGAACCAGCACCATCAGCTTATCAACCTTTTCTTGTCTATATTCCACAGCAAGACAGGGTTGCGTTGGGCGGTATTTTATGAAGAATGTCTTTGAGATATCATTTATTTGGGATTTACAGGGAGCTTTTGACTGTCAGTTCCAAAGGATTTAAGGATGTAGATGTAGATGGTCGGCGTTCCTTTGAGAGGGTTTCCAATTAGAAAGAACCCTACCTTGTCGCCATATATTTAGTAACACTTGTCTGCCTTGTTTGAGGATAATGTCTCATTGAACGGGATTGAAACTGAAGCCCTGCTGCGTCTCTAGTTAACCGGCTGCCTATTACCGCGCACAGATTAGAAATGCTAATCTAATCATCCCCTGAGAGCATTTGTTCTTCGCCACTGGGGCTCAGCCTATTACCTAATTTATTTATTTAACTTGGAGAGCACTCCAAGAACCTGCCTGTTGCGAGATATACCACATGCCACAAAATCGGCTTTTAGCACTGGGGTGCTGATACAGCCATTTGTCTCCTCTCTTCTTTTGTATTTTTTAAAGAATCTGACCCTTACAAGTTGGGCTTCTGGGAACACAAGCAACCTCTTTTATTTTTTGCTCTGAGGACCGGGTTGTGGTTGGGATGCATGGAATACAGATGCCGCTGATATCTATCTGTTAAGTACCTGAAGGGCTGCCATATAGAGGATGGCGCCGAGTTGTTTTCTGCTGCCTCAGAAGGTCGGACCTGAACCAACGGGTTGAAATTAAATCAAAAGAGTTTCCATCCAGACATTAGGAAGAATTTTCTAACAGTTAGGGCAGTTCCTCAGTGCAACAGGCTTCCTCAGGAGGTGGTGAGCATTCCTTCCCTGTAGGTTTTTAAGAAAAGGCTGGATGGACATCTGTCAGCCATGCTGATTCTATGACCTTAGGCAGATCATGAGGGCATCTTGGCCATCTTCTGGGCATGGAGTAGGGGTCACTGGAGGTGTGTGTGTGGGAGGTAGTTGTGAATTTCCTGCACTGTGCAGGGGGTTGGACTAGATGACCCTGGTGGTCCCTTCCAACTCTATGATTCTATTCTATGCCATGCAACAACTACATGGACTTCAGGCCGCCATCTACTGACTGTTCCCCCACTTAAGGCGGTCTACTTTTTCTCATCCACAGCCCTCTCCCTTCCCATCCTAGCTCCCACTCAGTGGAACAGGCTCCCTGAGGAGGCGAGGGGAGAGCCAGTTAGAATTCTTCAGGAACCACTGCACGGCCATTTTATTCTCCAGGGTTTTCCACAGGGTCTAAACTGCAGGCATCTTATTCAGGGGAGGGGGTATCTGGGGTTTTAATATATGTGTTTTAAATGGTAAATGTGTTTGACTGTGACACATGAGTCACCTTGAGCCACAAGGGAAGGCAGTATGTAAGTATTTCAACCCATAAATAAATTATGAACAAGTCCGCAATGCCTGTCCTCGATGAGCCGACAACTGGGTCATAATATGGAGGCATGCCATGAAAACAGAAATATTGAAATACTGCAACTTCAAAGGGATATAGTAATGTGTATTTATATGCCACATAGAAGAAGAAGAGTTGGTTTTTATATGCCAACTTTCTGTACCACTTAAGGAGGAATCAAACCAGCTTACAATCACCTTCCCTTCCCCTCCCCACAACAGACACCCTGTGAGGTCGGTGGGGCTGAGAGAGCCCTAAGAGAGCTGTGACTTGCCCAAGGTCACCCAGCTGGCTTCATGTGTAAAAGTGGGGAAGTTACCTTATGTGGTCTCGATTAAAGCATTTACCCTTAGAATTTGAAATGGCGACTGAGACTGTGGAGGGATAATTTCCATCCGTCTTCTTGGCTGCATATATTGGCAGGAGAACAAGGAGGAATCAAGCAAAAGCATGCCCTCTATAGACAATAGCAAGCCCCACTCAAAGAAGAAGGTGTTGTGTCCCCTCCAAAAGAATGCGGAGGAAAAACAGCATGGCTCCTTTCTATCCCAACACTGTGGTCATCATGAACGCTCACCCCCATTCTCGTGAAGCTTCCCCCGGTATATCTTGTCCTCCACCACATCAGTCCAGTAGAGGGAGCTCTGATTGAGGTGGAAGTCCAGAGCGATGGTATTCCGCAAGCCTGGCACCAGGACGCTGTAATCTCCCTTGTGCAGGTCGATACGCCGGATCTCGTGGCGGTTGGAGAAGATGATGAAAGGCTTAAAGGGGTCTGGAAAACGAGAAAGAGATGCATTATGACTGCCCCCCACGATCGCACTTTCACGGGACTTCGAGCACAAAGGCGTGTCCTGACAGCAATCCTGTGTGTTCCAAAAACTAATACAAGAAAGGGCTGTTAGGGTTGCCAGGTCCCTCTTCACCACCGGTGGGAGGTTTTTGGGGCAGAGCCTGAGGAGGGCGGGGTTTGGGGAGGGGTGGGACTTCAAGGCCATAGAGTCCAACTGCCAAAGCAGCCATTTTCTCCAGGCAAACTGATCTCTATCGACTGGAGATCAGTTGTAATAGCAGGAGATCTCCAGCTAGTACCTGGAGGTTGGCAACCCTATAGTAAATTCCAGTCTTACAGCCTGCTTGTTTCTCTGGCCCTGGAATTTGCCTTGCTCTGCTCAGCCCTCTCTCGTGCCAAATGTTAATATGACCCAAGCGCCGGGCCCCTGTGCCAATCAGGAAAGAAGCAAAGTAGGGCCCACTTGCAGACAAAGCAGAGGAGTCCCCTGCTATGCAGAATGATATGGCTTTGTAAATGGTTGTTACCCGCTGTGAGCCCGGCTTCGGCTGGAATAGAGAGCAGGATTTAAATCTAAATAAGACATAAACCGAAAGACATACACCCTCCCCTGGACAATAGTATAATAAGCATCCCAAAAAGCATGGAATATAGAGTTGGTTAAAGTAACAAAACAAAAAAAAGGGGAGAGGAAATTGTGAAATTAGCTGACTCAAGTCCCTGATAGCTTATAATACTCTGGAGAATTAGGTGGGGAAACAAAATATCTGAATCATTGACTCCTCTCCTTCATCGCAAGCCCCTTGGCTTGCTGTTGCCATTATATAACAATAGAGTTTAATAACTGCTATACTGAAACAGAAGGAGCCCCGTGGTACAGAGTGGTAAACTGCAGTCCTGCAGTCCAAGCTCTGCTAGCGACCTGAGTTCGATCCCAACAGAAGTCGGTTTCAGGTACCCGGCTCAAGGTTGGCTCAGCCTTCCATCCCTCCGAGGTCGGTAAAATGAGTACCCAGTTTGCTGGGGGTAAAGGGAAGATGACCGGGAAAGGCACTGGCAAACCACCCCGTAAACAAAGCCTGTCTAGGAAACGTCGGGATGTGATGTCACCCCATGGGTCAGGAATGACCCGGTGCTTGCACAGGGGACCTTTACCTTATACTGAAACAGACCATAAGCTCCCTCTCCTTCCCCCATTCATTTTCCTGCTCCTGTATGAACGATGCTTCCCACGGTCAATCGACCAGAACCCTCTCTGTGCCTCATTCTTCAGCACAAGACCAAGAAAGGCCTCTCTGCAAGCGACGAGCACGCATCGTTTCAAAATCTGCCCCCTGCCCCCAATTCTGGCCCTCCTGGAGGGCACGGGGAACAGAGCAGCCCGCCAACTGCAACCCTGCAGAAGGAGGGTGAGTCCCTAAAGGACAGGAACACCGCTGTGTTTCTTGGCAGCTGGAAAAGGCTAACTTTGCTCTCTGCCCATCACGTTTCATTCTCCATTTTCCATTTAGCTTCCCAAAAAGGAAAAAAAAAAAAGCTCTGGTCAGATCTGATACCCTTCCTGAATATAAAGCATGTATGAAGGGTCCTGGGCAGCGCTGTGAAGGGGAATTCTCTTAAATTCCTCTTACCCAGTTTCTCCCTGAAACCCAACAATCTGTTTCTTTCCCTCTTTTTAGGAACTTGGAATCTGTTTTGAATCAGTTCTGTGTTGATCCAAGAGAAACTTGGAGAGAAGAGGGGCAGGAAGGGAGGTTTTGTCAAAAATTTCATTCTGCAGATGCTCAAAGGAAGACAACGTCTTCCCAAGACCTTCTAGAGCACAACCCCTGTGGTGTGTAACATGTTTTTTTTTTTACAATGTGCTACTTTGTGGATGGTGTTTTGTGAAGGCCTACGGCCGCATACAAATAAATTTACTACTACTACTCACCCATACTGCGGCAGCTCTCGCCATCCGGCTCCAGCATCCACCCCTCATAGCAAGAACACTTCACGTTGTATTTGTCCTGCTCACACTTCTGGCTGCACTTCAGGTGTTTGGCGCAGTAGCTCTGGATCTGGCAGGTCTTGTTATCCGCGCCCAGCTCCATGCCCAACGGGCAAGAACACGCAATGCCTTCCCCCGGTGCGACCGTGCAGTTGTGGCTGCAGCCCCCATTGCTCAGAGAGCACAGGTCTGTAGGAGAGGAGACACTGCAGAGAGTCAGTGGCGGAAATCTATCCATGTGCTCAAGTTGTACACGGTCGCCGCTTAAGGGAAACAACTAGACTCTGAGATCTGAGGTTTTGGACCGCTGTTAACTAACAGACCTCACGACCACTCTAGAAACACAGAAATCTGAACTCCCAGCATGAGAATCTTCCATTTATTTAACTGTATGATTCACAACGCCAACGCCCCCCAAAAATCTGGAAACATTCCATCATAGTGCCAATTTTCAAGAAAGAAGAAGAATTGGTTTTTATACACCGACTTCCTCTACCACTTAAGGGAGACTCAAACCAGCTTACAATCACCTTCCCTTCCCCTCCCCACAACAGACACCCTGTGAGGTAGGTGGGGCTGAGTTTGGAGAGAACCGTGACTGGCCCAAGGTCACCCAGCTGGCTTCATGTGGAGGAGTGGGGAAACCAACCCAGGTCATCAGACTAGCCTCTGCCGCTCATGTGGAGGAGTGGGGAATCAAACCCAGTTCTCCAGATCAGAGTCCACCGCTCCAAACCATTGCTCTTAACCACTACACCATGCTGGCCCCAAGGCAGAGCCAGCTAATTACTGCCCTATAAGTCTCCTCTCTTCAGTGGGGAAATTATATACTTCATATTTATATCTTAAATTGGAGGAATGGATAACCTCAAAAAACATTTTAGGAGATGAACAAATCGGTTTTAGGAAGGGCTTCACCCCTCAAGACCATTGCTTGATCTTAGCTGATTTAGTTGAAAAATATACCCTTTAGTTAAAAAATATACCCTTATAGATCTGGAGCGAGCTTTTGACACTAAATAAGAGCTCTCAAGGGGCTGGATCCAGCCCACAGGCCTTATGTTTGACCATAGGGTTTGCAAGGCAAGATACGTTAAGAGATGGTTTGCCATTGCCTGCCTCTGTGCAGCAACCCTGGCATTCCTTGGAGGTCTCTCATCCAAATACTTTCCAGGGTCAAGACTGAGAATGTGTGACTGACCCAAGAGCACCCAGCAAGTTTCCATGGCAGAGTGGGGATTCAGATCTGGGTTTTCCAGATTCTAGTCTGAAACCACTACATCACGCTAGCTCTTCCTATGAACTATACCAGTTAACTAACAAAAATCGCCATCCAACTCCACTTCTGCAAACAAGCACATTACAGAGGAGCTGTGTTTTCCTACAAACACACAAAGAGAGAATGCAATGAAAGTCGGTTTCACTGGCTCCCTGAGACTGTTGTGTTCTTGAGCCAGAAATGGAGTCAGATCCTTTCCTTTATCCCTTAGATAGAAGCTCCTTGATCCATTGATCTTGAGCAGCGTAATTTTAAATCTAATGTTTGAGGGATATAAGGACTGAAATAAATCTTGCCACTCACAATGTAGCCTTGGAATCCCTGTCACTTAATAAAAAAGGCATTATGACAGACACAGAGGCATTAGATTTATACGTTAAAAGGGGAGAGATATAACGTGATCTAAGTTCCTCATAAAAGCGGCATTGCAAAAGGGCATGAGCTAGTGAATCAATAGATCCAGAAGAGCAAGGACAGGTCCCGTCTGGGTATGTTGCATTCAAAATTCTGCCCTGCATGACCATAGAGGGGTTAGCATGCAGTCCAGCTAAACCGGCTCTAGAAAGACGAGGAGTTGTCAAATAATAAGTATAAGTGGTCAAACCATGTGGTGGTATTCTAAAAAACTTAGATGAACAAACGCGGCGAGCACAGAAAGTAGTGCTGTTACAATCGAGCTCTTTAATGCACTTTGTAATTTTGGCGAAGGGCTTCAGTTTGGAGTCAGATCCAGAGAAGTCCACCGCCCTACGTCCTGCACTCACCACAAAGCTTCCCTTCATCAGAGCCATCCCCGCAGTCATTGTTGCCGTCGCACAGCTTCTCGGGAGGAAGGCAGATCGACGTGTTGTTGGCGCAGGTGTGCGACGGCGGCTTGCACACCAGCGACTCGCAGTTCTCCTCGTCGGAGTTGTCCTCACAATCGCTGTCCCCGTCACACACCCAGGCCTTGCTGATACACCGGGCTACAAGGAGAGAGAGGCAAGGAAAGCAGCATAAGAAACAGCAGAGAGGGAAACAAATCTGGCAAAATACACTGTTTGAAGATAATTCACAGTGGGTAGCCGTGTTAGTCTGTCTGCAGTAGTAGAAAAGGGCAAGAGTCCAGTAGCACCTTAAAGACTAACAAAAATATTTTCTGGTAGGGTATGAGCTTTCCAGATCTGAAGAAGTGAGCTGTGGCTCACGAAAGCTCATCCCCTACCACAGGGGTCAGCAAACTCATTAGTCAAAAGAGCCAAATATCAACAGTACAGTGATTGAGATTTCTTTTGAGAGCCAAATTTCTTAAACTTAAACTATATAGGTAGGTACACTGTTTATTAACTTAATAAACTTTAATTAAAGTTTTAAGTCTTAATTAAACTATAGGTACACTGAATAAAACTTGATATAATACTTAATAGTGATCTTATTTATTGATAAACATTAAATTGTAAGTCCCTGCCATTTCCCCCTCCCCGTCCGGAGTCCTCATCTGGAGGCCTGGTCTACCTCCATAAAAGCCTATTGGTAGACCTGGCCTCTGGCTGAGTCCCATTGGGAGGCCAGGTCTACCCATTGGCTTTCTTGGCAGTAGACCTGGCCTCCGGAGGCCCTTAGAAGCCAATTGGTAGACCTGGCCTCTGAAGGGGGACTTTTCCCCCCTCCTCGGAGTCCAGGTCTACCGCCAAGAAAGCCAGTGGGTAGACATGGCCTCCTAATGGGACTCAGACGGAGGCCAGGTCTACCAAAGGAAGCCCGCCCCGCCCAACAGCTGATAGGCAGGGGGGGCAGGAACCACTGAGCCGCCCGCCCAGCAATCACACGGCTAGAGGGGAGGGGAGGCTTTAGCCCCCCAACCATTGAGGGCAAGGGAAAGGGGGACCTGGCCATTCTCCACGGCGGGGGGGGGGGGGAGAGACAGCACGCCCGCTCTCTCTCCCTCAGGTGCGCCGGCTCCGCAGCCCGGCTGTCGGCGCGAGCGGGCGCAAGAGCAGGGGCTCCGAACCAAGTTCGGCGAGCCGCACTCAATGGGCCAAAGAGCCGCATGCGGCTCTGGAGCCGCAGTTTTGAGACCCCTGCCCTACCAGAAAATATTTTTGTTAGTCTTTAAGATGCTACTGGACTCTTGCCCTTTTCTACACTGTTTGAAGATAGAATCCTAGAATCGAAGAGCTGGAAGGGACCACCAGGGTCATCTAGTCCAACACCCTGCACAATGCAGGAAATTCACAGCTACCTCCCCCCACCACAAACCCCCAGTGACCCCTACTCCATGCCCAGAAGATGGCCAAGATGCCCTCATGATCCGCCTAAGGTCACAGAATCAGCATTGCTGACAGATGGCCATCTAGCCTCTGCTTAAAAACCTCCAGGGAAGGAGAGCTCACCACCTCCTGAGGAAGCCTGTTCCACTGAGGAACAGCTCTGTTAGAAAATTCAACCTAAATATGGATAACACCATCCCGAGGTACTAAAACAGGCATCTAAAGCTTGTTGTTGCTGTGACAGCGTAAACTCCCAAACGTGCTTGGTTGAGATGTAGTTTGATGACACAGAAGGTTCACAAACATTCCAACTCCTTGGGGATGGGGGGGACTGTCATAATATATGCAGTACAGTTTCTGTGAGGGAAGTTATTTTTAATTTGGGAATTTATATCCCATCTTTTCTCCCCAAAGGAGACTCAAGATGGAAGAGAAGGGCAACGCAGACAGGAAACTGAGGTGAGTCAGCTTACTAAAATATAAATCTTAACGAGTAAGATTGTTCCATGAGGGGATTTTATGAGGGGATTTCAGACGTTGACGATTCTAGTCTGTAAATGACTGGTTATGTGCCGTATAAATAAATTACTGACTGGTCTCTCTTATGCTTTAAGAGCTTTAGATGAGCCCCTGCTCGGTATCCCCTTATCACCATGGATTCCTAACCGCACGCCTAAATCACAAAAATCAGGGACTGAGAGCAACAAAAAAAAGCATTTATGGCTTCTGACCCCTCTCATTTTGTTCCAGATTCCATTGTCCATAGATCAAGTGGTAACAGTTATCGTGAGTGTAAATTGTGATGTTGTATATCGCTGCCCAATTTACATCACAGGTGTGCGTGAGTGGCAGCACTCAACGTAACTGTTAAACATGTAACTATTCTTGCGAGAGATAGAATTAATCACGCAATACAAAGTCCCTCATGATGCCTTAATTGTCCTACTAGAAAAAAATTGATATACAACTCTCAACCCAAAAAAGGGAACTGATTTCAATACTGCTACTGGCAGCAAAATTTCTGATTGCTTCATATTGGAAAAAAGCAAAGATGCCTTCTACTGGGCAGTGGTATGAGAACGCGTGGAACCTTTTAATTTTAGATAAGAATATCTTCACAACTCAAAGTAGCAAATAACTTATCTTACTCTACAAACTTTTTAAATAGATGGCTGCCTTTTGTAGAATATGTGGAGAAGGGGGCATCACAATGTAAACGATAACCACGAAACTATCGTACGATTTGCATTTATTAAGTTCTGCTAACTGAATACAACAAATGGAACAATTTCTGTAAAAAGTACTGATGTATAATATTGGAACATATATTGGAACCATTGAAATATATCTCATCTGTACGATGTTTAACCTACCGTTGTTGTATTTTTATTTTGTTGTTGTTGCTATTATAAAATAAACTTAAAATAAAGAGATTTAAGAAATGCATGTAACTATTCTGATGGTTAGGGAATACAGACCAGGGACTCATCTAAAGATGTTCAAGCATAAAGGGGACCATATGGGGAACATGTAGCTTACCAAGATATGCCTTGCCCCACACTGATGAATTACTACATGGTTTCAAAGCAGATTTGTGCTGGACAGGGGGAAAACCTCAGTTAGCCAGACACATCCCTAGGGCCCAGTCTACCTACCCCATAATAGCAACAAAATCTGAGAGTACAAAAGATCTCCTGGAAAAAAACAGGCTCCTCTTTCCCTGGGACAACCCATGCCCATGGCAGAAAACCAGCCATGAGGCCCCCAAAGGCCACACATCAGCTGCATAGACTGCTGAGGTTCCAGTGCTGGAACAGTACACCCAAACCGTCACTGTAGAACGGCCTGGGCACCCCCCCAGGCAATCTGGTTTTATCTCCGCCCCTACCGCGCAACACAATCCAATTACCAGAATCCTTGCAGCCAAATTTCACGTTAGGATCACAGGCGTGGGTGACTCCCTCGCAGTTCTTCTCGTCACTGGAGTCCATGCAGTCTGTGTCGCCGTCGCAGCGCCAGCGCATGGGGATGCAGAGGGCGTCTAGCCGGCACTGGAACTCGTCTGCGTGGCAGCCCCCGGGCGGGCGCGTGGCTGGGAAGGAAACGGCAGCAAGTTAGCCAAGTCAGAGCGGGCGCTTAGGTCTGGATACCACTAATGCTGCCTTTGGACGAGAAGCCAAGCGGCTAGAATTGGATTCTGGGGAGGAGGTTCCACCTCAAGACCACAGAAACTGGATGGAGGATCCACATTTTATTGAGCTTTAAAATAATATTGATATACCACTTTTCTGATAGCACTCAAAGGTCTTTTATGCATGGCTGTTTCCCTCGCGATCGCCCCTCCGACGACTTTGGGTCTTTGTTTGGATTACGCATGCTGTTTCCAACCGTCAGCTGTCGCCTCGCTCTCCACCTGCATTTGCCAGCGTTTTCAAGGACCTGTTTTATCTCAAATTTGAAAACACGGGGAAAACGCGGGGAAATGCAGGGGGAGAGCGAGGCGACCCCTGACGGTCAGAAACAGCATGCACACTCAAAACAAAGACTTGAAGTCATCGGAGGAGTGACGACAAGTGAAACAACTAAGTATAAAAGACGAAAGAGGTTTACCCTGATTGACTACCATTACTTAATTACAAGAAGTGGGAGTAAGAAGACACTGATGGGGGCTTATGTGTGGGGGTGGGGGAGAGGAATTTAGCAGATTAAATCGCAGTGGACAGTGGCGTCAAGTCACAGCCGACTAATGGCGACCCCCCCCATAGGGTTTTCAAGGCAAGAGACGTTCAGAGGTGGTTTGCCATTGCCTGCCTCCGAGCGGGCTGAGAGAGTTCAAAGAGAACTGTGACTGGCCCAAGGTCACCCAGCAGGCATCACGTGGAGGAGTGGGGAAATCAAACCGGGTTCTCCAGATTAGAGTCTGCCGTTCTTAACCACTTCACAACACTGGCTCTCACAGAATAAATACCAAACAAAATTCTGCCTTCTAGTGTGGAGCTTTTGATACCCTTAAAGATGGAAGGTCTTAACACAGTTTTAATTTAAAAGCAAAAGGAGTGTGCTCATAGAGGGAATTGTTGTCCCTAGTCCCACCTTTGGAACTTTGGGGAAATCTGTTTTCTGTTGGCTGAGCCAAAAGCATTGCCCATTCTGAAGCAGCAAACAAATGTGGTAAGCCAAACGCAGCACCCAGTGCAACGTTTGTGTTTGGGAGAAGTTCAGCTTGCAAATGTCTAAATGCTCTCTCTCTCTCTCACACACACACACACATTTCAAAGCACACCGTTATTGTCTTGTGGGCTTCCCAGGGGCACCTGGTTGGCCACTGTGTGAACAGACTGCTGGACTTGATGGGCCTTGGTCTGATCCAGCAGGGCTTTTCTTATGTTCTTATGTCCATGAAAGGCATTGTTTCCAGGAGTTGCCTCTCTCACCCAAGGAGTTTCTATTTGTGTTTCCATAATCCCAGATATGGAACCAAATTGCCCCTAACTCATTTTTACCTCCTTCCTAACCACTATGCAGCTCCTTCTTAAGAAAATTTTAAATTCTACAACTCCCCTTCCTTCAAAAATCCCTCTAAAACAGGGTTGCGCTTACCTGTAACTACTGTTCATCAGTTCATCTGTGCAGACACATGTGGAAACTGCACATGCGTAAGCTGGCCTGCGCATGTGGAGTTTAAGAACGTAAGAATATAAAAGCCATGCTGGATCAGACCAAGGCCCATCAAATCCAGCAGTCTGTTCACACAGTGGCCAGCCAGGTGCCTCTAGGAAGCCCACAAACAAGACAACTGCAGCAGCATTGTCCTGCCTGTGTTCCTCAGAACCTAAGATAATAGGCATGCTCCTCTGATCCTGGAGAGAATAGGTGTGCATCATGATTAGTATCCGTTTTGACTACTAGCCATGGATACCCCTCTCCTCCATGAACATGTCCACTCCTCTCTTCAAGCCTTCCAAGCTGGAAGCCATCATCACACCCTGGGGCAGGGAATTCCACAACTGGAACGAGTTTGAAATGGATATCAATTCCAGCAGTCTGTTCACACAGTGGCCAATCAAGTGCCTCTGGAAAGCCCACAAAAAGAGACGACTGCAGCAGCATTTCCTGCCTGCATTCCACAGCACCTATAGGCATGCTCCTTTGATCCTGGAGAGAATAGGTATGTATCATGACTAGTATCCGTTTTGATTAGTAGCCATGGATAGCCCTCTCCTCCATGAACATGACAGTTTCCCATGCGGGACTGCACAAGAAGACACACCAAAGAATGTTGCGTTTGGGGGGGGGGATATTTTATACCAACAGCTGGCAGTATTAATTTAGACAGCTTGCTTTGAGCAGCGAATTCTCAATTTTTCGGATGCCGAATTTCGACCTGGGATCTCCGTGAGTACAGCACAAATCACTCCGCGCTCCTCGCACCCTCACCCTGATTGGTGCAGTTAGCGTGGGTCTCGTCGCTGTAGTCTCCGCAGTCGTTATCCCCGTCACAAGTCCAGTGGACGGGGATGCAGCGCCCGCTGTTGCATTTGAACTGGTTGCTGGAGCAGGAATGGCTGCAGCCGGCTTCGTCGCTGTTGTCCCCGCAGTCGTTGTCTGGAAGAGGGAGGAAGAAGGGATCAGAGATGGCTGAGCCCGTCGGAACAGATGTTACCACCCCATGGCTCTTTAAGCCACTTGGGGGGCTAAATCCCCCCCGCAGGTGACAAGCAGGTGGAATGCATTCATTTTGTCATCTGCTCAGAAGGGCGCAGGATATCCCCGCAAGCCTGACTTAATGCCATCTTCCCGCCCCATGCACAGTCCAGCCAAACATGCTCCCCCTTGTCCCAAGAGCAACTGAAAAAAGCAACTAAAGAAGTAAAATAATAATAATGAAAAATGGAAACACAGAAACTGCATAGATCACCTCATGCACCATGGGGAAATGGGGAACGCAAGAGGGGAACTATCACTCTAGCGGGCTTTGAGATCTGTAATAACTGAGTAATTAAATGATGCGCACTTATGCGTGCATGCATTCATGTGCCTATGCACAGTTCTGACCAGACCAGTTCTGACCAGTGTCAGGATGCTGACACTGTTTTCAACGTTTATGGGGCTCAGTTTTCAGAAATCTTTATCTTCATAAGGCTGTGAGCTGAATCAAGTTTTTGCTATTTACTCTGGCATTATCAGAGTTTTTTCTCTGCATATCAAACCCAGAGACCAACAATACTACTCAATTCTAGTAACTTAAATCCCCGTTCCTGCTTCTCTCATTACAGTTTGCACTCCAAAGTCTGGCACAGGGAGGAGCGCACAAAGCAGTTGCCAGCTGAGCTATGGGGACTCGCTAGAATTGGCACCATTATGTACTGAACACTCCAGTTAGACATGGATATGTCCTTCCACATAAAAACAGTGCACGGAATACATGAGTGGTTTCTTTAGAATCTCTTAAAAGCTGCAATCCTAAACCCGCTTACTCAGAAGCAAGTCACACTGACAGCAAAGGGTTGGACCCAGAGTAAGTTTTCCACTGATGTAAGGTACTTCCGCAAGCCGAACACAACTTTCCTGCCTCTTCCTCTCAGGCTACAGCAGCTTCTAGGGGACAGGGGATCCCCGGGAACAGAACTGAGAGGCAAATCAGGCATCTGCAACAGGAAGGAGGAATTAGCGGAAATTACCTCTTCCATTCATGGAAAATTTAGTCTGGATCCAACTCATGGAGACTGCTTCTTAGCAAAAATGCTTAGGACCTGGATTAGCAAAAATGTTTAGGACTTTATTTTCATTACTGCTTATGGCCTGGCTATCATTTGTATGTTTTATGAGAAGCAGCCCCCAATCCCTGTCCAGAAGACCAAAACCTTTCATGTGAGACAATTCAGGTCTTTTACGCATGGCTGTTTCACTCACCGTCATCCCTCCGAAGACCTCGGGACTTTGTTTTGATTATGCATGCCGTTTCCGACTGTCAGAGGTCGCCTCGCTCTCCCCCTGCATTTCCCAGCATTTTACACGTGTTTTCGGGGACCTGTTTAATCTCAAACTTGAAAACACGGGCAAAATGCAGGGAAACGCAGGGGGAAAGCAAGGCGACCACTGATGGTCAGAAACAGCATGCATAATCAAAACAAAGTCATTGGCGGGGTGACCGCAAGGGAAACAGCCACGCATAGAAGTCCTCACATTCCTACCCCTTCTAAACACAACTTTGGGAATCTACAGAGGTTGTCCATGTGAGTGTCTGAGCACATCCTCCGCAAATCTGAGACTGCCAGCGTAAGCCCAAGCAGAGTTACACCCTTTTAAGGCCCCTTATGTTAACGGATTTAGAAGAATGTCACCCTGCTAAGGACTGTGTTGTAAATTTCACAAATTGGGACCTACTTCGGAGTAAATATGCTTAAGAATCTGGCTGCACAAGCCGATCAGGAATCAAGGAGCAGCTGCAGCTTGAGCTAATGTTGCAAAGACATCACGTACTGCGAGTGACTCTAATTCCACTTTTACTGATGCGAATGATGCCGTTTCAATAGAAAAGCACGACCCAGAAAGGCTCCAGGGCTGGTGCATCCAACAGTGGCATTATGAAGGGCCAGAAAAAAATCAAGAACAGGCTGGTTTTGATTTGTTTTGACCAGTCGCTGGAACTGTGCAGGAAAAAAGGGCAGGTGTTTTAGGGAACAGAAACTGAGGAATTGTGGTGCATGTTGATCTATGCACTAACCGGTAGCTTTTGGACAATTCTTTTCGTCAGAGCCATCCCCACAATCCTTTTCTGAAACACAGAAACCAACCAGAGAAGACAGGAGAGTGGGCAGAGTGAACTCACACACCCCACATACACATACATGCACACACAAAATCAGCACCATCACCCCCCAGAAAAGGTCAAGGCAACAAAAGAAATCCAACATGAAAAGGAGAAAGCAGGCATGTGTCAAAGATGGGCAATGTAAAAAAGGTCAACAAAAGAGTCACGTCAAATTCAATAAAGGGAAATCAGAAGCAATGGATGGAGTCAAGACCCCACTTCGCCCTGCCTAGGAGAATGTGATCATGGATTCTGGAGAGGGGGAGGTTGTGGGACCCTCCTCAGGGATACCACAGCCCTCCTCCCTCCGTTTTCAGCCTCTTGTAACCCGTACTGATCAGATTATAATTTTCTACATGTGGTGAGTTCTCATTACGGCAAATCATTCAATTCAGCGACCCTATACCGTCAGCTCTGAAGTGATATAATCCAGGGAAAATATTAAGACTGTGAGCCAGGAGGGGGGGGATCTATCCACCATGTCTCTTGGCAGAAGTTTTACTTGAGGTGTGAGTCCGTTCCTGCGCCCCACCCGTTTCTCTCTATCTGCATCAAGAGAAAGCTCCTATACCCTGGCACCTTCAGAAAAGGGCAATCTAACAAGAGATGGATTGACTCCATCAAGGAAGCCACAGCCCTCAATTTGCAAGATCTGAGCAAGGCTGTCAAACATAGGACATTTTGGAGGACTTTGATTTATAGGGTCGCCATGAGTCGGAAGCACTTCTGACAGCACTTAACACACACACACAATCATGCAATGCCATTAACGAGCCAAGGTTGTGTGTGTGTGCCGTCAAGTCACAGCTAACGTATGGCGACCCCATAGTGTTTTCAAGGCAAGAGATGTTGGGAGGTAGGTTTGCCTCCGCGTAGGCTGAGAGAGTTCGGAGAGTACTGTGACTGGCCCAAGGTCAGCCAGCAGGCTTCACGTGGGGGAGGGGAGAATCGAACCCGGCCCCTCAGATTAGAGTCCCACCACTCTTATTCACCACCACACCGGCTCTCGAGCCCTCAGCCTGACAGGTAAACCTGATTCAAAGCCCATGCCAGCTGAACTTTCACATTATGGGTATCAAAGAGCAGAGCTTCCCATCCCACACAAACAAAGGTGCTGCGTATTGGGACTGAGTCATCTGCTCAGTTAAAGTCTCACCACCTAGCCTATCTGTTCCTTAATAAAGCGATCCTGGAAGATGACTTTGCAAAAGAAAAAACGTCATTTAAAATAAACACGGAGGGAAAAAATAGATAACTTTAGCCGAGTCCTTAGGTGTTTTTCTAACGCAAGCTTCATTCACACAATGCTTCTTTCCATGAGGGTCTCTTAGAGGAGCAAAGGAGATTCACATGAATTGACACAATGCTGCCTTATACTGAATCAGCCCATTGGTCCATCAACATATGAACATATGAAGCTGCCTTATACTGAATCAGACCCTTGGTCCATCAAAGTCAGTACTGTCTACTCAGACTGGCAGCGGCTCTCCAGGGTCTCAGGTAGAGGTCTTTCATATCACCAACTTGCCTAGTCCCTTTAACTGGAGATGCGGGGGATTGAACCTGGGACCTTCCGAATGCCAAGCAGATGCTCTACCACTGAGCCACAGATGCTCCCCAAGGTCATTATTGTCCAATCTGGCAGCAACTCTCCAGGGTCTCAGACAGAGGTCTTTAAACATCATCTGCTACTTGGTCCTTTTAACTGGAGTTGCCTGGGATTGAACCTGGGACCTTCTGCATGCAAAAACAGATGCTCCATCACTGAGCCATGGCCCCTACCCCTACGGACTAGAGACCTCGTAGTACCTTTGGATACAAGGTATACCTCTGGCTCTTATGCACATATGCAGTGAAGAGGTAGTAGGATAAGGTAAACAGATGATATCATGCACAGGCTGCAAACATGGGGGAAATGAGTCCCAGCCCACCCCCTTGCCAAAGAAACCCTCACTCTGTACTCTCTCCTTGATTCTGATCTCACCATTACCACCAGTCTCGGCATGTTCTCATTCAGTAGTGTGGCACTTACCGTTGTCACATCTCCAGTTGATGTTAATGCACCGGCCGTTGTGGCACGTAAACTGGGTCAGAGGGAAGCAGGTTGGGTAGGCTGTAGAGGGAAGACAAGGACAGGAGGCGTTATCAGGGTTTCCACTTATGGGGCGTTTGTGACATGCATATCATACACACAACTCTCCTGGCTTTCTGCAAACTATGCAAAACTAAATTATTCAAGAGGACTTTTCTACACAGGCAACAGACTTGCGCCGTACTAAACGATTCACAAAGTTACTTAGAAAATTATTTTGGAACTGTGGTCTATACCAGGGCTTCTTAAACTTTTTCCACTCGTGACCCTTTTTCACCGGAGAAATGTTTACGCAACCCCAGGTATACAGGTATATAAAAGAGGTATACAAATCAAACATTTACTGATATGGGGTTTGTACTATTTTATGGCCTATTTATGGAATTTAAAAGAACGAATGACTGTTGCAGAATTTTTCGCGACCCCCACTTCAAATTACACGACCCCATATGGGGTTGTGACCCACAGTTTAACCAGCTTTGGTCTGAAGCTAGGATCCAACTATGAAATTTTGCGTCGTTCAGTGTGTCATGTTAACACTTATGCTTTGCTTCAGTCCTGTTTTTAGACTTCTAGTTGGTTCCACAACTCTAATTCTATAGCACTATTGCGCATCCCATCAGTCAAATGTACTGACTCACTCTGTGTAATCTGCCTTGAGTTCAAGTGAGGAAGGACGACTACGGATAACGTAAATAAATAAATAATGATGATAATAATAAATAATAACACTCTTCAGAGAGTTAGGATTGGCTGCAGCTCTCTGTTGAATGCACCCTTAGTGGCAACTGTGGGGTTTGCTGCTACATAAGGGGCGGAATGGCTTGCAATTTGGGGGATCTGCAATTAATCAAGACCATTCAGCCACAAATTCTCTACTCACTATTATCTCATTACATGTAACAGTGGATATGGTAACAACTGGGGGTACATGCAAAAAATCCAGTATGGGTCTAATGCACAAGAACATATTCCAGCACTCACCACACGTGGCTGACTCATCAGAGCGGTCTCCGCAATCATCATCCAAGTCGCAGGTCCAAGACATGGGTATACAACGACCAGTGGCGCAGGAGAACTGGTTGGGAGGGCAGGTGCGAGCTGGGTGGGAAGACAACAGGCAACGAACAAAAGGGGACATGTCAGCGACAGAACCTAAAAAGACTTTCCTGGATTACTGTAATCGGAAACTGTGTCACAACTATATTCCTTCCCTGGCAAGTAGGAAGAAGAAGAAGAGTTGGTTTTTATACCCAGCTTTTCTCTAACTTTAAGGAGTCTCAAAGCAGCTGACAATCACCTTCCCTTCCCCTCCCCACAACAGACACCCTGTGAGGTAGATGGGGCTGAGAGTTTTTTGAGAGAACTGTGACTAGCCCAAGGTCACCCGGCTGGCTTCATGTGTAGGAGTGGGGAAACCAACCCCATTCACCAGGTTAGCGTTCACCGCTCATGTGAAGGAGTGGGGAATCAAACCCGGTTCTCCAGATTAGAATGCGCCGCTCTAATCACAAGGGGCTCACCAGAGCAGGTGGAGTTAGACTCATCTTCGTTGTTCCCGCAGTCATTGTCCCCGTCACACAGCCAGCGGTTGGGAATGCAGCGGTTGTTCTCGCACTTGAAACGGTCCGAGGGGCAGGTGTGCTGATCTGGAGTTTGGGGAGAAAAAAAAGGCAAATGTGATAGAGAAAGTCGGAATATAAAAACCAACTCTTCTTCTTAAGAGAGACTCAAACTGGCTTACAGTCACCTTCCCTTCCCCTCCCCACAACAGACACCCTGTTGAGGTAGGTGGGGCTGAGAGAGCTCTAAGAGAGCTGTGACTTGCCTAAGGTCACCCTGCTGGCTTCATGTGTAGGAGTGGGGAAACCAACCCGGTTCACCAGATTAGCCTCCGCCGCTCATGTGGAGGAGCAGGGAATCAAACCCGGTTCTCCAGATCAGACTCCAACGCTCCAAACCACTGCTCTTAACCACTACACCACATTGGCTCAAACCAAAAGAAAACCAATATATTTTGCAGTGAAAAATCACCCTCTCTTACTATCTCTGTGACAAAGGTCCATCATCTTATTCATTTTAATATTTATTTTATTTTACAGAATTTACGTCCCACCTTTCCGCCCTCACAAGGCACGGGTAACGTTCAAAATTAAAAACCTAGAGGCAAAATACACACGGCAGAGCTCGGGCGCCTCGTCGCTGTTGTCCAGGCAGTCATTGTCTCCGTCGCATTTCCAGCGTTCTTGAATGCAGCGGTTGTTCTTGCAGGCAAACTCCCCAGGCTGGCACTGAGGGGGCGGGATGTAAGAGGGATTGGCTGTCCACGAACAAAACAAAGACGGAGCGTTAGGTGCAGGAACATGCCATAGGAATCAGTGGCATGGACAGAGCGATCGGAACACCTTTCCTGTGTTCCCCCTTCCTGATCCTGGGGAAAAATTATACAAAATGGCTCATTTCTTTCCTTCTGCCAATTTAATCACTTATGTACTTAATTTACACCCCACCTTTGGGACCCAAAGCAGCTTACATCATTCCCCTCTCCTCTGTTTTGACCTCACAGGGTTGTTGTTTAGGCTGAGTGTGAGTTAACTGCGCCAAAGTCATAAAATAATGCATGGTATGGAGAGAGTGGACAGGGAGAAGCTTTTCTCCCTCTCTCATAATACCAGAACATGGGGTCATCTGCTGAAGCTGGAGGGTGAGAGATTCAAAGCAGATAAAAGGAAGTATTTCTTCGCACAACGCCCTGCCCCATGATGTGGTGATGGCTGCCAACTTTGAAGGCTTTAAGAGGGGAGTGGACATGTGCATGGAGGAGAGGGCTATTCACGGCTAAAGGTAAAAATGGATACTGGTCATGATGCATACCTATTCTCTCCAGGATCTGAGAAGTATACCTATTATATTAGGTGCTGTGGAACACAGGCAGGATAATGCTGCTGCAGTCGTCTTCTTTGTGGGCTTCCTAGAGGCACCTGGTCGGCCACTATGTGAACAGACTGATGGACTTGGTGGACCCTGGTCTGATCCAGCATGGCCTTTCTTATGGTCTTATGTCACTCAGCAAGCCTCCATTGCAGAATGTGAAATAGACAGCTTGTCACATAAAGCTGCCTTATACTGAATCAGACCCTCGGTCCATCGAAGTCAGTATTGTCTACTCAGACCAGCAGCGGCTCTCCAGGGTCTCAGGCAGAGGTGTTTCACATCACCTACTCGCCTAGTCCCTTTAACTGGAGATGCCAGGGATTGAACCTGGTATCTTTTGCATGCCAAGCAGATGTTCTACCACTGAGCCACAGCCCCTCCCACAGTCCCCTTCCCCCTCTCCACTACAGCTTCTTGATTTGAGTGGTTATTATTGAACAAATGAACACATGAAGCTGCCTTATACTGAATCAGACCCTCGGTCCATCAAAGTCAGTATTGTCTACTCAGACAGGCAGCGGCTCTCCAGGGTCTCAGGCAGAGAGGTCTTTCACATCACCAACCTGCCTGGTCCCTTTAACTGGAGATGCCGGGGATTGAACCTGGGACCTTCTGCATCCCAAGCAGATGCTCTGCCAATGAGCTATGGCCCTTCTACATGGGTCCCTTGACTCTGGAAATGAACCTTCCCAGGATCAGAAATAACTTCAGGGGCGGGGGGGTGGGGTGTGCACAGTAAAGCTCCGCGTCCACCAGCGCCTTCTCCTTCTATTCAGCTTTGAAACCTAAAGCAAAAAGAAGCCATTATAGAACACAGAACTGCCGCCACGACCCAGCTCCCAGGCCTTTAACAACAGCCTGAGATGCAGAAACCAAGAAGCGAGCGATGCTGCTCCTATCTGTGTCTCCACACCGATAGGATATCGCCTGCTCATTTCCACAGCTCAGGACACGGGGAGCAAAGCCACTGAAAAAGGCGGCAACCCGATTTGTAAGTTCTAACTCAGGCTGCCCCTCCAATTTCATGCATGAAGGAATTGACAAAATGTCAAGAGAAAGCCCATCCATCCTGGCGTCCAGGAAATTTGCCCTAAGGGCACAGACTGGTAAAAAACCAAGCTGAAGATGAAAGTACTGAAGCTGAATTTGGAAATGATCCACTTGCTGCAGAGCAGGCAGAACTAGAGACTGAGAGAGGGTTTAGGCCCCACATGGAACAGGCTCCTCTTAAAAATCCTGGCCTGCTCCTTGGAGCTAATGGGAGAAGAAACCCATCCAGGGACCCCATCTTCCACCAATGTAACAGAAGCCCTTAAAAAAAAAGAGGGCTTGTGGCTTGGTGACAGAGCATCTGGCTTTACATGCAGGAGGTCCTGGATTCGATCCCAAGCATGGCCAGTTAAAAGGATCAGGTAAAAGGCCCCTGTCTGAGAATCCAGAGAGCCACTGTGTTTCATGGTAGACAATACTGACAGTGAAAAAAGGATGGTCTGATTCAGTAGTAAGGCGGCTAGCTTCATGTGTTCAATGATCTTATCCTCGTAAATATGAAATATGATAATTGATGATCTGGCCTGGTCTCACAGTCTTGGGTCTTTTGCCCTCCACACATAGAAATAAAGATACAACACCTGGTCCTCCCAGGTAGTGAGAGCTATTGATCTTATCCTCATAAATATGAAAGCAAGCCCAATGCGAGGACAACTGGCCTCGTCTATGGGAGATGGGGAACTGATCAGACGATGCTTCCACAGTCAAAGTGAAACACATGCGGTGGTCTAGTGACATTTGGTTCAGCGTGAAGAAATAAAAAAGAATATGCGGGGCACTTCAGCCTGGAATGAGCTGCTAATTACCAAACATAAACGGCTAAAAGGTTTGGGAACCGCTGGTCTAGGCAATCTTGCTGCTGGTCACAAGGGCTAACCTGTCCCAATGCCCAATGGTCCAAAGCCATGGGGCATTTTGCGTGGCGTTTCCAGAATATGGGAAGGATTGCTAGAAGAGGCCTTCGAATCCTAAGCAACGACCCTCTCACATTTGTTCTGGGCACAGACGTACCTTGGCAGGTGACAGAGTCCAGTCCCAAAATCTGGTCCTCTGCACAGGCACAGCGTCTGCTTTTGGGAATGGCCAGGCAAAGGCTGCTGCAACCTCCGTTGTTGACTCGGCAGCTGTTGGAGCCAACTGCAGAAAAGGAGAAGAAATTAGAAGAATTACACAACGGTTGTACAAGGGAGAAAGCCCGTCCTTTGATGGCACCCAGGAGGTGGAGGAGGCAGAAACAGACATTTACTCTGTGTTACAAAATGAAGTTCAGAAAGGCCAGGAAATATTTCAGGGAGAGCTAAACAGAATGGACTGTGGTTTTCTTTGGGGCTCAACTTTCAATACTATGCTTTAATCAAGTGGCTCCCGATACTTGTTTGCCAACTCCTAAATATTTAAGATCAGCACAAATTCCCAAGGTGAGAAATTTCTGGTTTTCCCTGCCTCAAAATATTTTAGTTCCAGGGACTTCAAATGTACACAGAATTGGCCTGTTCCTCATAGAACCTCTTTTTCTGAAAGCATTCTTTGATGTCTTTTTCGCTCAACTGCCAATTTCGGGTTAGCCCCCCCCCCCCCCGGGTGTTTTTTAAGCTAACCTCTTCCTTCCCACCCCTTCTGTATTGTTGGGAGAAGCTGGTTTTTATATGCAGAATTTCTCTACCACTTTAAGGAAGACTCAAACTGGCTTACAATCACCTTCCCCTCCCCAGGTAGGTGGGGCTGAGAGAGTGTGACTGGCCCAAGGTCACCCAGCTGGCTTCATGTGGAGGAGCGGGGAAACAAATCCAGTTCACCAGATCAGCCTCCGCCGCTCATGTGGAGGAGTGGGGCATCAAACCCGGTTCTCCAGATCAGAGTCCACCGCTCCAAAAAACCACTCTTAACCACTACACCATGCTGGCTGTCCACATGGCTTCCACTCTGGATACTCTATATAGAGGATTCACTGGAGAGGTATAGCCATGCCTCCTCTCAAGCTGAGGAAGCGTCAGTTCAGAAGGTGGGAGGGGGTGTGGCTCAGCAAAGACAACAGCTGCCCTGCAAACACCAAAATCCCTTGAGAGTTTTTGGAGGCTGATTTTTTTCCCATTGTGCACACTACACATTGGTGCACTACAGCATGAAAACATTTCAGCTTGTTAAAGCTTGAGCCCATAGTGTGGTTTGCGGCATTTAGGCAGCCACCCACATGTTTCACTCCAGATGGGCTTAAAGCTAGCTCTCATTCAATATAATGGGAATCTTTCAATGCAGAAGAAGAAGAGTTAGGTTTTATACCCCGCTTTTCTCTACCTTTTAAGGGCTGGGGCTGGCAGGGAACAGGGAAACCCAGCAGGGAGCAGGGAAACCAACCTGGTTTGCCAGATTGGCCACCGCCACTCATGTGGAGGAGTGGGGAATCAAACCCGGTTCTCCCGATCAGAGTCCACCGCTCCAAGCCACCGCTCTTAACCACTACACCAGGCTGGAAGCCCAGGCTGCACCCTGCAAGCCATAGGCAGCTGGCTTCAAAGGCTTCTGCTGAGACTCAACTACCCCCAACTGCCTTTATTTACACAGATGCACCCTCTGATCTGGAAGTGACCTCTCCGGGAGGACACCTTCACAGCACTCTCAACTCACTGAACTGAGTTAGGCATGCTCTAAAGCATGCTTCTCTCTGAGTTTCCACATCTTTTCAAATTGCCCTGTAACGCCCATACCCATCCTGAGTTAAGCAGCACAAAACCATCAGGGAAAAAGACTAATGGGGGGGGGCGTGGCTCAGTGGTAGAGAATCTGCTTGGCATGCAGAAGGTCCCACGTTCAATCCCCAGCATCTCCAGTTAAAGGGACTAGGCAAGTAGGTGATGTGAAAGGCCTCAGCCTGAGACCCTGGAGAGCCGCTGCCCGTCTGAGTAGACAGTACTGAGTTTGATGGACCAAGGGTCTGGTTCAGTACAAGGCAGCTTCATGTGTTCATCCCGAAACAGGGCTGTGCACTTTACATGCAAATCCAAGTAACTATAAACAGGGGCGCCATTGTTCAATAACGGCCTTTAAGAAGAAGAAGAAGAGTTAGTTTTTATATGCCGACTTTCTCTGCCCCTGAAGGGAGAATCAAACCAGCTTACAATCACCTTCCCTTCCCCTCCCCACAACAGACACCCTGTGAGGTAGGTGAGACTGAGAGAGTGTGACTAGCCCAAGGTCACCCAGCTGGCTTTGTGTGTAGGAGCGGGGAAACAAATCCAGTTCACCAGATTAGCTTTCGCCGCTCATGTGGAGGAGTTGGGGGGGGGGAATCAAACCCTGTTCTCCAGATCAGAGCCCACTGCTCCAAACCACTGCTCTTAATCACTACACCACACTGGCTCTCCTGGCTTTAAGTGTCACAGCAATGCATGGGAGACCCCAATTCAAAAGCCCCTATCTGCAGAGTGTGTCCTGGCCCTAAGAGCAAGGTGGCTGGCCCTCAAAGACTAAGCCGCGCCCATCTCGCCATGCACCTTGTTGTTGCTGCGCATCATACATGCGGATCTCAAAGATTGGCGGGCGCTCGTTGCGCAGGAGCGTGACAGCCTTGGTGACCTGATCCATCCGGTAGATGCTGCCGCTCCGGTACTCGGTCCAGAAGAGGAACTTGCCATAATGGCACAATCCAAAGGCATGGTTCAGCTCATTACCATCGTACACAATCTGCGCGAGGAGAAAGAGACACACACACACAAACATTCACCGAGGACCTTTCCAAATGCCATAACTCACCCCGGGGGGGAGTGTTATGCGCCGTCAAGTCGCTTCCGACTCATGGCGACCCTATGAGTCAGTGTCCTCCAAAATATCCTATCTTTGACAGCCTTGCTCAGGTCTTGCAAATTGAGGGCCGTGGCTTCCTTTATTGAGTCAGCCCATCTCCTGTTGGGTCTTCCTCTTTTCCTGCTGCCTTCAACATTTCCTATCATGATTGTCTTTTCCAGTGACTTTTGTCTTCTCATAATATGTCCAAAGTACAACAGCCTCAGTTTAGTCATTTTAGCTTCTAGGGTCAGTTCAGGCTTGATTTGATCTATAACCCACTGATTTGTTTTTTGGCAGTCCAGGGTATCCCTTACACTCTCTTCCAACACCACATTTCAAAGGAATCTACTTTCTTCCTGTCAGCTTTCTTCACTGTCCAGCTTTCACACCCATACATAGTAATAGGGAATAAGATGGCATGAATTAACTTGATCTTGGTGCTCAGCAACACATCCTTACACCCAGGGGTAGCCAACAAAAAACCATCCAAATATCTTTCTGGGCTTTATGTTTCATGCTTTTGTTGCTGGGAGATTCCTAGCTGCTTCCGCAAGGAGGTTTTCTCTGCTTTGGCTCACAAACCGCAGCAAGTTTTTACATTTGGAGAATCCACAAGACGTTATGCTGTAGCTGTCCTTTCCCTGTCCACAGTACACTCTTGTCCAAATGTGCTTGAGCACATTGCCCAAATGTGCTTGAGCACAAATGTGTTTGAGCACATTCTAAGTGTATTATCGTACCCTCCTGATAGGAACCATCTTCCTGCCATCAGCCCCTCACAACCACCTCCCAGCTGTGCCACCAGGGGGCTTTTTGAGGGATTTTTTAAAAAGATAGTTGCTATAGCTCTATGATGCTATATCACTATAGCAATTACCAGTTTTTTTAAAAGCTCTCCAGTGGTACAGTGGGGGGAGGGAATTCATGGAAAATGGTGGCCAAGAGGGGCTGGTGGAGGAAAGTATGCAGAAAACTCATGTGTGGAAAAACAACATTGCAAATACGTACGCCTTCGCTGGTGATGAAAGCAAAACAGAGAATCTTCACCGTGTGGAAGCAGCCCCTGTGAACCATCACTCAAGTTGCTAATCTGTGTACATGCTCCAGCACTCAGTTGACTAAATACCCTGTCAATTTTAAGGGGGCTTTACGGAGACCTTTTCTTCTTTGGCAGGCAGTACACTTCTTCAATTATACCTTCGATAATTAAAAATGGTAAATATTCACTCCTCGACCTCCCTGTAGCCAGCCTATCACAGCTCCTTTTGTAGGGGCATGGACGCTGATAGCCACTGCTACTATTGGCAAAACACAGAGCGGAATCATCATTATCCTCTTCGGGACAGACCATCTTCTGGCATCAGGCCCAGAGACAGGGAGAAGGAATAAACATTGCTCATTCATAGTCAGCACAGAAACACAGGGCCATCAGACATGTATGCCCTGTATAAAACTGCTTGGCAGGATACAGGAGTGGGTGGATAAGCGGGGCGGGGGGCTGGCAGATGTAAGGTAATTTAAGATAATCCAACAGCATTATTTCTCGAGCGGTGAGTTGTCAAAGCCTTTTGTGAGCGCTGCTACAAATCGTATCAATCATCCGCAGCTTCCCGAGCAAAGACAAATGTTCGCTGAACGCATCCCAATTAATGAGCACAGTAGGCAAGAAAATGTTAATAGAATAATTGGACATAATGAACAATAGAGTAGATATACATCAACCAGTGACATGCTACTGAAGAAGCTCTCTATATTACGCAGCTAAAGCAGCATATTACAATGCTCTGTACTGACACAATTAAAAGCAGATTAGTGAAGTGTTCTTTTAACAGTCTTAACGTGCAGCGCTTGGTATTTGCTTTCTGTTTGCAAGCCGATGTGTATTAGTTTATTATTATTCATGGCCAACTGTTCCCTTATTTTCTGACACACAATGATCTACATGAACTTAAGGGGTGTCCTGGAGAATGGTTTTACGATATGAATTGTTTTTAATTTAGTTTTTACTGCAGTTTTTTAAATGTAGTATCGTATGTTTTATCGTTCCCCTAAAGAACTTGGATTGCCCTCCTAACACTATGGATATACAAGCGGCAGCATTAAGAAGCTTGCTTTTTACCATCCGTCTTAGCATTACAAATCAGAATAGAATTTAAAAAAATATATTTTCAAGATTTGTTAATCTTTTGCATCATGGTTCCCATGAGATCCCCCGCCCCACGGGTCTTCTCTTGCACACTTTGCCCTGGTCAGGAAGGTTCCCACACTTCTGTCATCCCAATTCCCAAGAAAGGAGACATCAAAGACTGCAGCAGCAATCGGACCATTGCTTTAATTTCTCACACAAATAAAGTGATGCTCAAAATCTTACAACAATGTTACCATATATGGAATCAGAAATGCCTGATGTTCAAGCTGAATTTAGAAAAGGAAGAGGCACTAGAGATCATATTATAAATTTACATTGGTAACTGGAGCATTCAAGAGAATTTTAGAAGAAAATCAGCTTGTGTTTTATAGATTAAAGCAAAGTTTTGACTGAGTGGATCATGAAAAACTATGGCTGGTTTTAAAAGAAATGGGTGTGCCACAACATAGTCGTTTTGATGCGCAACCTGTACTTTGGACAAGAGGCCAAGGTTAGGACAGAATATGGAGAAACAGAATGGTTTCCAATTGGCAAAGGTGTTAGACAAGGATATATTTTATCTCCCTATCTCTTCAATCTGTTTGCAGAACATATAATTAGGAACACTGGATTACATTAAAATGAAGGTGGAGTGAAAATTAGAGGGAGGAACATTAACAATTTGAGATATGCCGATGATACTCCATTACTAGCAGAAAATAGCGAAGACTTGAAATGACTACTGCTGAAAGTTAAAGGAGAAAGTGCCAAAGCAGGACTACAGCTGAACATCAAGAAGACAAAAGTAATGACTACAGAAGAATTACACATGTTTAAGGTTGACAATGAGGAAATAGTTCAAGACTTTCTATTCCCTGGCTCCATCAACCACCAAAAGGGAGACTGCAGCCAAGAAATGGAGATTGAGACTGGAAGGAGCAGCCATGAAGGAGCTAGAAAAGATTCTTGTGTTAGGATGTGTCACTGGCCACCAAGATCAAGTTAATTCATGCCATCGTATTCCTTATTACTATATATGGGTGTGAAAGCTTGACAATGAAGAAAGCTGACAGGAAGAAAGTAGATTCCTTTGAAATGTGGTGTTGGAGGAGAGTGTTACAGATACCATGGACTGCCAAAAAAACCCAACAACAAATCAGTGGGTTATAGATCAAATCAAGCCTGAACTGACCCTAGAAGCTAAAATGACTAAATTGAGTCTATTGTACTTTGGTCACATTATGAGAAGACAAGAGTCACTGGAAAAGACAATCATGCTAGGAAAAATTGAAGGCAGCAGGAAAAGAGGAAGACCCAACAAGAGATGGATTGACTAAAGGAAGCCACAGCTCTCAATTTGCAAGACCTGAGCAAGGCACTTAAAGATAGGACATTTTGGAGGACACTGATTCATAGGGTCACCATGAGTTGGAAGCAACTTCACGGCACTTAACACACACAGTCCTATTGCTTTGTTAATTGGATGTCTTATGCTGTCTGAATGAATTGTTATTTTTACTCTGTCATCCACCATGCATCTCAGTGAAAAAGTCACATTATTAATGAAATAAATAAATATTTTTTTAAAAAAACTTTTGGTTTGGTTGGGTTTTTTTTATATATGCCGACTTTCTCTACCACTTAAGGAAGAATCAAACCGGCTTACAAACACCTTCCCTTCCCCTTCCCACAACAGACACCCTGTGAGGTAGGTGGGGCTGAGAGAGTGTGACTTGCCCAAGGTCACCCAGCTGCCTTCATGTGGAGGAGTGGGGAAACATATCCAGTTCACCAGATAAGCCTCTGCCGCTCATGTGGAGGAGTGGGGAATCAAACCCAGTTCTCCAGATCAGACTCCACCGTTCCAAACCACTGCTCTTAACCACTACACCATGCTGGCTCTCTTTTCCTTATGTATCCACAGATCTTTCCAGCCTTAGAAGCAAATGGAAGGGACATTCGCAGGTGTGAGAGAAGGAGACGTCACTAACCTTGCGTTCTGTGCCATTCAGAAAAACCATCTCGATCCGGTCGTAAAATGCATCCACCCAGTACAGCACCTTTGCCGGGATGTCCAGACTCAGTCCGTTGGGCCACAGGACAGTCTTAGAAGTGATAAAGACGTTTCGGTTGGAGCCGTCCATCCAAGCCCTTTCTATCTTCCCCCTCTTGCTATCCTTGGGGTCTTCCTCCCAATCGGTCCAATACATCCATCTGAAAAATGAATTGCAGCATTTATTTATTCTATTATTCCTTATGTTCAGTGGTTCAAAATGATGGACTCCCCAGGGCTGAAAAGGGACAAAGGATAAGGATTAGGATTAGGATAAGGATAAAGAAAGGAGAAGGAGAAGGAGAAGGAGAAGGAGAAGGAGAAGGAGAAGAAGGAGAAGAAGAAGAAGAAGAAGAAGAAGAAGAAGAAGAAGAAGAAGAAGAAGAAGAAGAAGAAGAGGAGGAGGAGGAGGAGGAGGAGGAGGAAGAGGAGGAGGAGTTGGTTCTTATATGTTGACTTTCTCTACCGCTTAAGGGAGACTCAAACCAGCTTACAATCACCTTCCCTTCCCCTCCCCACAACAGACACTCTGGGAGGTAGGTGGGGCTGAGAGAGCTCTAAGAGAGCTGTAACTTGCCCAAGGTCACCCAGTTGGCTTCATGTGTAGGAGTGGAGAAACCAATCCAGTTCACCAGATTAGCCTCCGCCACTCATGTGGAGGAGCGGGGAATCAAACCCGGTTCTCCAGATCTGAGTCCACCGCTCCAAACCACCGCTCTTAACCACTACACCACGCTGACTCTCCATATCCTGAAAATTCTTAGCTCACCATAGATGATAATTTTTCTGCCCCTAAGCATTTCTCCCTTGCTCTAACCAAGGTGATTACTAACAAAATTTCTGGCAGGTGTACAAGCTTTCGTAACTCACAGCTCACTTCTTTAGATACCAGTGACTCACGAAAGCTCACACCCTGCCAGAAATTGTGTTAGTCTTTAAAATGCTACTGGACTCTTGCTCTTTTCTACTGCTACAGAAAGACTAACACGGCCACCCATTGTGATCTATCAAGATGATAACATTGTGTATTATTCCTCTGCATCCTGACTTTCTTTCAAGTGGTAAATTGCTGTTCAGAGACACCATTTCTGTGTGTGTGTTTGCTTGCTGTCAAGTCACAGCTGACTTGACGGGATCCCGTTAGGGTTTTCAAGGCAAGAGATGTGCAGAGGTGGTTTACCACTGCCTGCCTCTGCATCATGACCCTGGTATTCCTTGGAGGTCTCCCATCCAAATATTTGCCAGGGTCGACCCTGCTTAGTTTCCAAAATCTGACCCAGATCTGGCTAGCCTGGGGCTATCCAGGTCAGGGCTTATGTGTGGCAGGACTAGATATCACACCAAATCCATTTGCTTCTGTTTTTAAACAAGGGATACCTGGTGTGTGCTAATAACACTGCTACAAATTATGAGGTACCGGAAAAAAAAAAAAAACACCCTGCAATGAAGTTCTTACAATTTAGTACTGATTTTGGGGTCGTACTTTTTTGGAGTTTGTTTTGTAATTCAAGTGGGCATTTAAACACCCCCAAGAATGGCATTTAAAGACTGCGGTGATCTTCTGCATGCCAGCTTCTTCGTCCTGCTCATGTTGATACTGGCCACTGTGGCAAAAAAAGGGACTTGGCAAGAGACCAGACCTTGAACAACTGACATAGAGAAAATCGAGAGAACCAGAAAAGAGCCAGAGAAGTTCGACGGGGAGAACTCCCTGCAAGAGTAACTTTGATGACGGGTACAGGTCGCTCCCCTCCCTTCCGCAGTAACAAGTTCAGTTCAAAACCCCTGCCCTGTTCACTGCCTTGTATTAATAAATCAGTGTGTCTAATTCGATCCATGCAGACATCTTGCTGTGCAATGCCTGATAAGCACCGCGCGAACAGCTTCAGACACATGCAAGCTGACAGGTCAGTCGATACGAGGATCTGACCAGTGTCACTTGGACTCCAGGACCTTGGACTTATAGAATCACAGAATCATAGAGGTGGAAGGGACCACCAGGGTCATCTAGTCCAACCCCCTGCACCATGCAGAGAATTCTAAACTACCTCCCCCCACACACACACACACAGTGACCCCTACTCCATGACCAGAAGATGGCCAAGATGCCCTCCCTCTCATGATCTGCCTAAGGTCATAGAATCAGCATTGTTGACAGATGGCCATCTAACCTCTGCTTAGAAACCTCCAGGGAAGGAGAGCTTACTACCTCGGGAAGTGGTAAGGTCTCCTTCCCTGGAGGTTTTTAAGAAGAGGTTAGGTGGCCATCTGTCAGTAATGTTGATTCTATGACCTTAGGCAGATGATGAGAGGGAGGGCATCTTGGCCATCTTCTGGTCACTGGGTGTGTGTGGAGGGGGGAGGTAGTTGTGAATTTCCTGCATTGTGCAGGGGATTGGACTAGATGACCCTGGTGGGCCCTTCCAACTCTATGATTCTATACCTCCCGAGGAAACCTGTTCCACTGAGGAACCGCTCTAACAGTTAGAAAATCCTTCCTAATGTCTAGACGGAAACTCTTTTGATTTAATATCAACCCGTTGGTTCTGGTCCAGCCTTCTGGGGCAACAAAAAACAACTCTGCACCATCCTCTATATGATAGCCTTTCAAGTACTTTACTTAAGCAATACGTTTCCTGACCCCTATCTTGACTTGGTGAGGAAGAAGGACAACCAGAGCACAAAAATGGACTAGCAGTACAAGAAGGAAATGGTGCAGTCGACGGGGATAAAATTTACCCTCCTTTCCTTGGCCCCCACTGTGCTTCTGGAGACAGAGCACTGATGAGTGAGTGCACATTGTAATTCCTCCCCCCCTGCTGGGCCTGTCTGAGCGGCAACTAGGAGCAGGTCGTGCCTTTCAATCCCGCAGGGACCGGCAGCCCAGGAGACGCCTGTGTACAAGCAGACAGCACTCTGGGAGTGAAGGCTTTGGGGAGTCAACACAGTGGGAATCAAAAAAGAAAGGAAAAGCGCCCTTCCCATTAAGCAGAAATTCTCCGACCCACATAACAATCAAGCTGGTCACAGAACTGTCAGCGTTTAGAAAGTGGGGCCAAAGCTCCAGAAGCTGCCAGCAGAAAGCACTAATTATGTGGCTTCCCAGCAGCCATTTCGGACCTAAAGGTAAAGAAAAGTCCCCTGTGCAAGCACCGGGTCATTCCTGACCCATGGGGTGACATCACATCCCAACATTTCCTAGGCAGACTTCATTTACAGGGTGGTTTGCCAGTGCCTTCCTCAGTCATCTTCCATTTACCGCCAGCAAGCTGGGTACTCATTTTACCAACCTCAGAAGGATGGAAGGCTGAGTCAACCTTGAGCCAGCTACCTGAAACCGACTTCCGTTGGGCTCGAACTCAGGTCATGAGCACAGCTTGGATGGCAGTACTGCAGCTTACCACTCTGTGCCACGGGGCTCCTATTTCTCACCTAGGGGGAATTTATTTCTGGGGTGAACCTGCGTGGGGTGACAGCCAGGCAGGTGGGGAGGATTTGGTGGGGAGAGGGTGAAATCACTCCTTCCTGTGTCTTGTGACAAATTATGGTACTTCGCTTCAAAGGGGCCATGAGGCTCCTGTTTATCTGTGCTGCAAAGGCCCTCAACACAGCTACCCCCTGGAATAAACAGGACTGATAGGTTTGCACAGAGAACTGCTCCTCACCACGTTCCAAACATAAACTGAACAGCGCCAGCGTTCTTGAAAACAGATGGATTTTATTGGAAGCATACAAGGATGAGCGTGGATTCGCCGGCCTGTTTATATCTGTGCGCTTGTTCATTTGGAAAAAGCATAATGCAGCACCCAATCGTTTTGGAAGGGGAATTGGCTGGCTTTTTGTGAAATGGAAAAAACGTTCATGATTGTATAAAGGTATAGCCTGCCAGGTTTTCACAGCTACGCTTTGGAGTTTTCTTTGTTTATGAAGATATTCTTTCCTAAAGAAGGTCTAATTGCAAAGGGAGATAAATACCAATTCCAAAGGAAGTGTGTTAAAAGAGAAGTTTATGAAAGAAGATTTGGGGAGGGGGGGGATGCACAGACTCGGAAAGTTTGTAAAAGTCTGCTGAAGAGCTTTTACAAAGGAAGTCTGCAAAAAGAGACTTTGAATCCCCACTCTGCCAAGGAAACTCCCTGGGTGACCTTGAGCCAATCACACTCTCTCAGCTTTACCTACATCATAGGGTTGTTGTGAGGATAAAATGGAGGAGAACGATGTAAGCCACTTTGGGTCCCCACTGGGGAGAAAAGCAGGGTATCTATCTATCCATCTAGCCATCTATCTATCCATCTAGCCATCTATCTATCTTGCATTTTATCAAACATACATTATACATTTTATCAAAAATGTCTGTCTGTCTGTCTATCTTGCATCTTATCAAAATACATTATACATTACATCAAAAATGTCTGCCTGCCTGCCTAGATCAGTGGTTCCCAAAGTGGGCAGTACCACCCCCTGGGGGACAGTGGGATTACTTAGGGGGGCACTAAGAGGCAAGGGGGCAGCAAGGGGGTGCTAGAGGTGGGCCCCTTTGACTGTGTTGTTGGATAGGGGGCGCTGGGGTTGAGCTTGTGAAACCAAGGGGGCAGTGGCCCGAAAAGTTTGGGAACTATTGGGAGGGAGGGAGGGAGGGAGGGAGGGATGGAGGGATGGAGGGATGGACAGATAGATAGACAGATAGACAGACAGACAGACAGATATTTTTGATATAATGTATTCATGTAAAATTACGAAGTTCCATATATAGTACGATGTTGGCAGTCTGAAATTATGTCTGTGCAGTTTGTCTGTGTTTATAATTTGGCACTTTCAGAGATTAGCCTCTATTGTTTTATTACAGGAACAAATTGGACATTTGCCTCTAAAAAGCCTGAATCAAAAACAAACATTCTAGCCAATCTATCCTGCGTTCGGTCCCATCCCCTCCATTATGTACTACAATGCAATCTTACGTACTTGAATGGCTCAGCCATCCGAGCTGACACTAAGTGCCAATTACGAAATGCTACAAGTGATATAAAATCACATGGCGGCTAGCATGGAATTAGAAATCTGGCGTCGTCGGTGATTCTTCTCTCAAACCCCCTTTCAACGGCTGCGAAAAGCAGTCTCCCCACCCCAAGTGCTTTTGGGAATAGCACAGGCCACACCCACCCGTTCAAAGGGTCCACCACAATGGCTCGAGGGTGAGTCATCTTTCCTTCAATCAGGGTCTTCCTGGTCTGTGCGGCTTTCTGCAGCCGGGCGACGCTGATGGTCTTTTTGGGGCCGTCGTCAGTCCAGTAGAGATTGTTGCCCATCCAGTCCACAGCGATGCCTTCCACGTTGTGAATTCCTGGAACGAGTTAATGTCAACAAATGCGCTCAGTCGAGGCCGAGCATGCCAGGGGGGGGGGGACGCGTCAGACACCAGGGACGGAAGCGAAAGCGACAGGACCATACGAATGGTGCCATGCGCTCCGCTGTGAGATCTCGTACTGAAGCAGACAGGGCACCTGCTTCGAAAGATGCCAAGCGAGAACAAAAGATAGAACCTTACTTACTTTAACGGTAGTGTTCACATGGCCAGTGCGGCCCTGAACCATGTCACACTGAGATCAAAATAAGAAAAAAGTAACTATCTAACTAGCCCATAAAGAAATTAATATTTTTTTTAATGTTAATTGTCTGGGAAAGAAATTTGGCGGCTGCCAATGTAGTATTAAAATGCACCCCTGCGAAAATAACCCTCAAATTGTCCAATTTGGAGACAGATTCCCGGATAAAAGGCTAAAAGACAGAACCAAGCAATCAGGTACATACCCACAGATAGTATGAAGAAATTTAAAACAGATTAAAAAATAAAACTTGTGCGGCGTTCTCCTTTCTGGTACCTACCAGTTGGCCTAGAGCCTGAAGGGGAGAATGTGCGTCAATATTCAATCACTACTGAGATTCTATCCAAAGTCTGTTGGGGTTTTTAACTCTGTTCTCTCAATATCCAGAGCACCGTGACAACGGGCAGATGCTCCAGCCATTTATAAGCTCATGCAACCTTTCGGCCACCAACAATGGGAACCAGAGATACAAAACTCTACGCCATGGTGCCCATGGGCTCCTGCCAATATTTTTCTTGGTGCCTACCAAATGTTTTTAGAAAGTGGGTGGGACCAGGTAGGGCTCTACCACAGCAGGCTTTCTGATGGGCCATTGAAGATCCGATTGGCGATGCAGATTAAAACAACATTGATTCAGTGGCAGCTGCCACGCCATGCTTGTTTTATTCTCTCTCATCTCTTTCACAGCGCATTTTTAATTACCCTTCTCCTCCCCTGCAATTAGGCTTTCTCTGTATTTTTGGCTCCGCCTCCTGCGGCAGCCATTTTTTGGTTGGCTCTGCCTCCTGCGGCAGTCATTTTGTGGTTGCTCTCACCACCCTGTGTCAGAATCACAAAGGTTCCCACAGGCTCAAAAACGTCCCTAAGGCATTAATCAAGGAGAGCACCCAGAGCTCGGGAGATAGCACGCCTGTCCTAATCAAACAATGTGTATATTTCAGTTCTTGTAGGCTATCCGGGCTGTGTGACCGTGGTCTTGGTATTTTCTTTCCTGACGTTTCGCCAGCAGCTGTGGCAGGCATCTTCAGAGGAGTAACACAGGACAGGAAGCCAAGCCTTATTTATTCTTAAACTCTCTTCTGCATCTAAGAATGAATAAGGCTTGGCTTCCTGTCCTGAAAACCTCCAGACTAACAAAGACTACAGTCCGCAATAGCCATGCGGATTAGCTTTAGATTCCACATGTTAACAGATCACTTCAGGATACATTGGTTCCACGTTAACATACCACACCCTCATTAGCACATTATCTTGATACTTACAGGACAATGATTAGCACATTACCTTTGATACTTTTTGCAGGACAATGATTCAGCTCAAACCCAACCCCCTTCTGACTATATATTACTCTTCCTACACACTTGACACTGAGAGACACTGTCCTTCAGTGTTACTCCTCTGAAGATGCCTGCCACAGCTGCTGGCGAAACGTCAGGAAAGAAAAGACCAAGACCACGGTCACACAGCCCGGATAGCCTACAAGAACCGATGAACTCTGACCGTGAAAGCCTTCGACAATAACGTGTATATTTGTTGGGGGGGAGGTCAAATGTGGGGGTTTTTTTGGGGGGGGAGTGCTTGTGCTCCGAACACTCACCATCTTTCAGAATTGTTTCTCTGTCTGTTCCGTCAATCTTCTGCCTCCCAATCAGGTAGCTGGTGGTGTCGGCGAAGTAAATGAAGCCGGTATCCGAGTGGAAATCCAGGGCTCTGGGGTTCATCAGGTTCTCAATGGGGATCATGTGCTCGTCGGGCACTTTGGCCCCCATGTCCATCCCCCGGATGATGCCAGGCCGCCCTTTGCCATAAACAAGGAACAGCTCGTGCTCGGGCTCTGGAAGGCAACAAAAGCAGGGTCAGGACAAGAAAGGTGGGTGAGGCTTGACTTGTACTGAAGCTCCAGGAATGCATGGTTTTCTTCAGTGGCCCTCCTTGGGGAGGGGGCCCCATTTATGTCTTTGTATTTTTTAGCTTTGGCTTTAATTACTTTATGGATGTATTGCTGGTGTTATTGTTGTTGTTGGTTGGTTTTAAATTGTGATTTTACTATGTTTGTTATGATTTGAATGACTTGTACTACATTGGTAAGATAATTCCCAGTGGGTAGCCGTGTTAGTCTGTCTGCAGTAGTAGAAAAGAGCAAGAGTCCAGTAGCACCTTAAAGACTAACAAAAATATTTTCTGGCAGGGCCAGCTTTCGTGAGCCACAGCTCACTTCTTCAGGTATCAGGTATACCCTGCCAGAAAATATTTTTGTTAGTCTTTAAGGTGCTACTGGACTCTTGCTCTTTTCTACATTGGTAAGAGTTTGTGGGGAGAGGGATGGCTTAAGGGTCAAAAAAAAAAAGTGGTGGCGGCATATATTACTCGGGCCAGCAGGAGCAGGTAGGGTAAAGAGCCAGAGGAAGTGCAGTTTCCCATGCTATTGGCTAGGTTATTTAGGAAAGGCATAAAGTTAGCCAAGGCCTTTGGACTGGGTCATATGTACCGAGTTCATTTACCTCTTCGGTCCTTTACACATTACTCCTCCGCGTCCAGTCAACACTCAAAGCTGGTGATTGGGATGGGGATAGGAAGAGCAGGGACGTGCCCACTCCCACTGCCTGCACATTCAGTCAGCTCATGGAAGGACCTTGGGGGTTTGTTTATCATTTGGACCAATGGTAGGGTTGACAACCTCCAGGTAATAGTGATATGGTTCTTGGACTTCACTTGTCACATATGGAGACTGTACCCTCTGACCTTGAGATTTTGTGTGATGACTGATTTATATGGTATTTGTATTGCATATATGTTTAGCAATATAGTTGTAGTAAGAGTATATAGTGTAGGCATATCATTAAATGCGCAACCTAGATGTGAAAACTTGGTAAAGATTATATTAGGTTGTTTTTGCTAGAACACTAGCCCTGGAGGTTGGCAACCACAGAATTTCAGTCCAGGGAAGCCCTTGAGGTTGGCAAACACTCTTTTCTCCAGGCAATTCCTGGAGGGTGGCAACAGAGAATTTTTTCTCCAGGCCAGCCCTGGAGGTTGGGAACTAAGGTTTTTTTCCTCCTCAGCTTCAACCAGGAGGGTAGTAACCACAAAACTTCCAACTTAGATTATAACAGGTTGTTTTTGCTAAAACACTATCATTCTAACAACCTAGGTTCTTCTTTTTGAGGTGGTAACCGCCAGGTACTAGCTGGAGATCTCCCGCTATTACAACTGATCTCCAGCCGACAGAGATCAGTCCACCTGGAGAAAATGGCTGCTTTGGCAATTGGACTCTATGGCATTGAAGTCCCTCCCCTCCCTCAGGCTCTGTTCCAAAAACCTCCTGCTGGTGGCAAAGAGGAGCCTAACAAATAGGAATCTCGGGAGGCTCACAGGACACTGGGTGTGCTGGATCAGCTCGGCTGTTATGTCAAAAGTCCTTCCTGGAAGCCTCGGGGAGGCACTGGAACTACTCAGAACACAAATCCCTTCCTTGTTACCCTCGTTGTGTCCTTGCTGATATTGCCCCTATGCCGGCAAGCCCTAGCTCAGAACCACAGGGAGAGGGGAGGGGCTGTGACTCAGTGGTAGAGCATCTGCTTGGCATGCAGAAGGTCCCGGGTTCAATCCCCGGCATCTCCAGTTAAAGGGACTAGGCAAGGAGGTGATGTGAAAGACCCCTGCCTGAGACCCTGGAGAGCCACTGCTGGTCTGAGTAGACAATACTGACTTTGATGGACAAGGGTCTGATTCAGTATAAGGCAGCTTCGTGTGTTCACGGGGGGGCTGGATATTCATGATGGGTGTTAAAACATGTCTCTCTCGCTTCTAAGCTGAACTGGTTTGTGTTTAGTCTTCTACGGCAACTAGCATTCATGACGCCACCCTTGGCTCAGTCAGTGGTAGCAGATGATGTGACTCTATGTCACGGCCCCAGGAACACAGATGACTGTGAAGCCCCTGAGGGGTATGATCGGTATCCATTGGAAACGAGGACACTCAATTATTTAAGGCTCTGGCACCTCCTCACGAACTGAAGACTGAAAGAACTAGGCCAGAGGCTTGGTCAATAATGGGTTTTGCTGGCAACTCGTTCTTCTTGCGCAAGTCTCTCCCCACCCCCACCCCCGGCCTAAAACCAACCACAAGACTTACTCTGACCAGAAGTTTCACATCCACACATGGCTTGACTAATATGTAAACAGGACACAGCAACATCTGGTGTTCTGGGAAATCAAATATGGGCTGTTTTCCCTTGTCGCTAATCACGAGTTTGACCCTCTTCCAGAGGTGAAAGCAAGCTAGTACGAACGGGCCGGTACGGAGCACTGGTAAGGAAGCAGCCATGGTGGCACCTCCCATCTTTTGTTTTGAGCTCTATCCCCACAAGAGAAACCATGTGGGAAGAAACTTGCATCCCTACCCTTTACCTTTTCATCCAGGCCACAGAGATTCCGAAGGTACTTAAGGGTTTTCTTTACTGAAGATCCGAGGGAACAGGATGCTAACATAACATTAGGCCCCTTAGCCCACTAAGGCATGAAGTGTTAGCTGCCTCAAAGGGGGGGCATTAGGTAGTAAACCACAGAGCAATAATGGCCCATTCAGAACAAAGTTGGAGAGAAGAATCCTCCCATAAAGGGGAGAAGATTCAGAATCTCTGGTGACCCTCCAGTAACGTAAGAACATAAGAAAAGCCATACTGGATAGACCAAGGTCCATCAAGTCCAGCAGTCTGTTCACACAGTGGCCAACCAGGTGCCTCTAGGAAGCCCCCAAACAAGACGACTGCAGCAGCACCATCCTGCCCATGTTCCAAAGCACCTAATGTATTCGGCATGCTCCTCTGATCCTGGAGAGAATGGGTTTGCCTCGTGACTAGTATTCATTTTGACATGTAGCCATGGATAGCCCTCTCCTCCATGAACATGTCCACTCCCCTCTTAAAGCCTTCCAAGTTGGCAGCCAATCACCATATTTTGGGGCACAGAGCTTATCTCTGGGGAGCTGTACATGGGTGGAAACTAGTCAAAGGGTTGAAATTACTAACTTGACTGAACAAAATACTTCAAAAAACCTGTTCCAATACTGACAAATTACTGACCAATTTAATTTCAGCCTATTGATAAATTAGTGTTTAAAAGGTAAAACTGGGACTTCGTTAAAAACATTATTATTATCTGGCCTCCACCACCCCCATAGCCAGCCATCGCACACCTTTGTATTCAATTTTTTTAATGAAGATAGGACAATATTTTCATTATTATACTAAAAAAATTAAGGAATTTTTTTCCTTTTAAAAAATAATAGCTTACTGCAGATAATAAAACAGCAAAACATATTAAAAACCATACATAAAATAATATTATGAGTACAAAACCTAATTACTGTAAGGTAAGACTTGTCTTTACTTTTACTTTATCTTTGTTTTTTTGCTGAAAAAAAGAAGTTATTAACGAACTCTTTCGTTTCTCAACAGTTTTCTGCACTGCATCTGCAAGCATTCTTTTCTCATCCTCTTCTTCCGTTGCTCCACTCCTTCTAGCATGAGCTGTGCCCTGTCGAATCCCACCATGTCCCTTTTCTCAGCAGCCTCCTTTAAACGTTTGGTTGCATCCCTTCGCAACGTTCGAGCAACCATCCTCGTTCTGTTCTTGTCTCCGCTTTTCCAGTTTTGCTTCCTTCTCTTGTACACTACAAGTTGAGTATCCCTTATCCAGACTGCTCGGGACTAGAAGTGGTCCGTATTCTGGATCTTTCCGTATTTTGGAATATTTTGAAATTTTTGCATATGCATAAGGAGATATCTTGGGGATGGGACCAGGTCTAAACACAAAATTCATTTATGTTTTATACATGTTTTATAAATAAATAAATAAATTTTATTTGCGGCTAGTATGCCAGATAAAACAGGTAAAACAGAAACGGAACATACAAACTAGATGTTTACAACCAAGGCCAACAAAATATATATGTTTTATATATACTTTATACACATAACCTGAGTGCAATTTTAAACAATATTTTTTATAATTTTGTTTACACTGGACCATCAGTGGCACTACTGAGGGTCTGTGAGTAATGCCTGCATGTCGGCTCAAAAGGTCTGGTTTTCAGATCAGTCCGGACAGCAGATGTCCAGATAAGGGATACTCAACCTGTATCCTTTTCACTGTCTGTCTTCTTAAACCTTTCTAGCTCCTCTGCCTTCCCCCTTTCATTCTTTTCTTTTTTCTTTTTGCTCCTTCGCTTTAATGGCACGCAATTCATCACATTATCGCTTGTAATGAACATGATCTGCTCGTTTCATCTCTAAAAGCTCCTGTGTGATATTAACATGGTATACATGGTGTTTGTATACATTATATAAAGTTTCTTTGACCAGCGGGTGGGCATTCGTAGTTCTCTCTGACATGCTGGCCCTTTCATCGGTCAAAATGCGTCCAGATTTTGAAAACCCTCTTTCTATGTCCGCACCACCATGCGATAACGATAATGCTGCTTTCACCACCTTGGTAACCCAGTGGGTATTTTGGATCTCCAGATGGTTTTGTCTTTTCAAAGAACTGATTCCAGAACATACCCATACGGCAGGTTTCGCTGGCAGTTTCATCTTTGATCTAAGAAGTTTCCATTCATCCGCAATCATGCCCAGTGGAATATCCATTGGGAGTGCTGCTGCTGCTTCTTTCATTATATCCTTGTGGGTTCCTTCTTTTGACTCGCTGTGCTGGAGGTAAACATTGAATATTTCTGAGGATGGGCTTGTCCAAAGATGACTGAAGTAAAAGGTGTCTGCAGCCTGCTAGGAAATGGTTTGTTTTTTGCTCCTGTTATAAAGAGTACCTGTTCCTTTTCAGAAAGTTTTTTCAGTTCGACACAGATCCTACTTTCAAAGATTACTTCTCTCGCAGGAAATATCGTGCTCATCACTGAAAGCTTCAAGAGACAACGGTGCTGAACTCTAACAAACACAATTAATTATGCTTCTTGAGAGTGTTTTTAGTTCACTATGCCTCACATGCACCAAAGGCTCTTGTCCCGATGCCAGCAGATACAAGGGCCAGAGGCAGGCAGCGTAGTCAAGGAACCAGTCCAAAGTTGAGCACTGTGTTATTTGGGTCCAAGTACAAGCCCAGGGCATCAGCACGGAGGGTCAATCCATGGCCAGAGCCTGGTTTGGTTCTGAGGTCAAGGTAGCCGGAATCCAGAGAGGAACAAGTGCACACAGCCGATACACAGAGTGGGTGCGACGAGACTGCTCCCACAACAGGCCTGTGCTCATTAAACCATTGCGGGATTCCCAGCCCAGTGGAGCATCTCAGCATAAATACTGTTGTCGGCTAATGATCTATGCTGGGCCTGTAGCCTCGCACTTCGCCACCTGCTTTGTATCTCCGCTCTGATCCTTTTGCACCTCCGTTCCCGCAGCCTGGGTGTATCTTCTGGTGACGCTGGCTGTGGCTGAGCCTCTGGCACAGCTGGATCCCCTGTGATGGAAGGCTGCAGACCCAGTGAGGTTTCCTCTGCCTGTGACTGTTTCTCTCTGCCTTCACTGCCTTCTGTCTGTTGCTGCTCCTCCTCTGTTCTCACCCTGCCTTCTTCCTCTAATTACCCTTCATCTGAGGAAGTTTCAGCAGGCTTACCCACGACAGCTCTTCTTTCTGGAACACTCTAGGGAACTTTGTAAATAAGCGGGCACTCTTGCAACAAAACATCACCTCTGCTTTCATTGTCTCATGTTTTAAGCGGTTAATTTATTTCTAATCAGTGAAATTCCTAAAGGTCAACTCAAGGCTCCACATGAGGAAATAAAGCACATGGAAGAGATTGGAGAGGAAGAGATTGGAGAGAAGATGGAGATGATCTCTAAGCAACTGCAAGACTTGTTAGATCACATGGCTAAAGTCTGGACCAACACTGATTAGAGTGCAGCTCTGGAATCCCTTCTTCTCCCTCAATTCTGTTGTCCACACTTTTCCTGATGGCCTCTGGAATGACAACTACTGTTCCTGTTTGTTCACCTGGATGTGGGAGCAGGAGCTGAAGGTTTAGAGGAAAGGAGTCCCTGAATTTGTAGTGAATCCCACACCATAAGAGAGCATGGTAGATACAGAAGTTGTGGGTTCTGACTATTTGACCATGGGTTGTGGGTTCTGACCATTTGATTATTCTGACTGTGTGTTCACATGAGCTCTGGAAGTGCTATGGTTCATCGGCAGTGTCAGTCCATTTCATGCTGGAACCTTCCTTGTGGTTTGCCTTTCTCCCCCACCCCACCCCACCCCACCCTGGGGCCAGAGCCAAATTGTTTGAATTTTTTAAATATAAAATCAATTGCAGTGTCTGGCTGTTGTAGGGCTCCTGCCCTTTTAGGGTTTTTTTTTTCCCCTGTTGCTGTAGGCTTAGTTTTGTGTGTTTTTGCTGCAACTTCCATTGTTATTTGATTTTGTTGTTTACTGTTTTATAGTATTTTGAAATAAGCCTGCATGCCCTTTGTTTAACTATATATTGGTAAATAAACAGTTAAAAAAAAGAGGTTAATTTATTTCTATTCTTTGTGGACCATTTCACCAAATCACTTTTACTCTTAGGAACGAAGTCCCTAAACTACTTCGTCTTGCGGCAGCACTCTCTTGTGATAACCACCTAGAAGAAACATGTTTCAAGAAACAATGATTTGGGATACCGAGGATCTCTTTGAATTGTTTGTGAAATCCTCCCATTGTGATGGCCACTCATCAAAAAAATCATGAAGGAAAACTAAATTTGATGCATCGTCTCCCAGTTCTGCCATGCCCCAACAGAACATATTATGGACTATATGAATGTTACAAGTGCCAATAACTACCATAGGCTGTGTCTCTGTCAAAATAAGATGATGACATATTTGGCCCATCATTACTTAGCATTAGGTTTTGATCGAGGAAGTTGTACCGAATCAAAGCTTCGTCCAGTTTACTGTAAAGATCTTTAGCTGTTGCCAATCCCATAAAATAAATTTGGACGTGACTGGTCACAGTCATGATTTTGGTTACTGAGTGGTATCTAACAGCTACCTGTAATTAGTTGTAAGCTGCTGCATTGGTGGTTTTATCAAAGCACAAAGTGTAATATGCACCATTAAAATCCTTCAGCAACAGTTTTCTGAAGTATGGGGCCAGCGCATCTGTTGTTAGATCCATGCCTTTGTCCTTGAGAAGAGAAAACCTTGGGGCACTGCATCTGGAAGCATAAACTCGAGTTTCCCCAATATGTTCACAAGACGGCTAAAAAGTGAAGTCAGCTGAAATAGTTTTCAGTACCCAGATGTAAAGTGGAATCGTTTCTGTGCAATCTTTAGCCGCAGAGTGGCTACCTGTCATGAGTCAGCCTGCAGAGACCTCCTCTGACGAAGGTGAATTAGAAGCCAGAACAGAGGGACATCCTCAGGCAGAAGTCCCAGAGGAACAACCACAGGGACTACAGCCTGCCAGAATAGAGGATCAGCCAAAGTCAGGAGATGACTCACCATGCCTGCAGCCTGCCAGCTCAAGGACTCCAGTTGGACCTGACACCTTGCAACATGCAGTGTCTCCAGAGGCCTCGCCAAGGCCACTGGAGCAGAGAAGAAAACAGGTCCGTCTGGCAATGCAGCAGAGACGGCAAAGTGCTAGACTGAAGGCTTTACAGAGGAACCTCCTCAGTAGCAGTGATTAAGAAGAGCAGGGCTGAAGCACCACCTGTGAACTCAGCCTCATCAGCATCAGCTGGCTCTACTACAGCAGCAGGGGAAGGGATTTAAGCCATCAGTTAGGCTTGGCTGTTGTGCAAGCAACTTGTCACCAACCTCCTTGTGTACTGGCCTTGTTTCTCTGCTATCCTTTGGATTCCTGGTATCCTGACTTCTTGGACTGGCTTTGACTAACGCCTTGGACTTCCCTTGCTGGTATTGAGATCTTGGGCTTTGCCTGAACTGTGAATGACCTTGGACTGTTCCCCAGACTACGCTTCCAGCCCTCGCTCCTTGCCTGCACCACGACACTACCAGAACTAGTTTCCTCTGGTGCACCAGGACAAACCACTGACAGATGTAACCGAGATGAAACCAGCTGATTCCTGCGCTCATCCTTACATTTACGAGAAAAAGTCGGTCATCTCAACTGGGAAGCTGCCATGTTTCCCCCAAAATGCAGTAATGAAAACAGAACAAAAAAACCACAAATTGCAGTAATAAAAAACAAAGAAATACTGACTTTACTGACCAGTTTTTTTAAAAAAACCTGACAAATTACCGACCAAGATGGGGGGAAAAAAAGGACTTTTACTGACTTGACCATTTTCCACCCGTGAGCTGAGGATTTTCAAGCTTCTCCTGGCCAAGGTTAAGTCAGGTCTTAGTTCGCAGAAAGCTATCAGTTGGGGATTTGATTCCCAGACAAATATTCCAAGTTCTGGGGTAATAAATGCAGCACATTGATGAGCACAGTGTGGCTTCTTGGAACCTTATGTGAATAAACTCCCCCTCACTCCCTGCCCCCCCCCATCTCAAATCATAATTTGGTTGCCAATGACAAGCACCATTGTCAAACGTTGGGGAGGGGGAGCTAACTTTTAATGGAGAGTTTTAAATCGGCTCTGAAAATAAAATTACAATCTTGCAGACATATGCAATTCAAATCTGTTTTTTCCCCCCAGTCCTAATCTAATTCAGGCCAAATCTAAGTCAAATCTGTTTTTCAATCCTGTTCATAGGTAACGGTCACTAACACGAAAGCGTGGATTTTATACAAAAGTGTGGATTTTTAAAGGTTCCACAAAATGGTTGGCAAGGAGCAACAACGCTCGAGGGAGGAAGGCTGTGTAATCCCTGAGTTTAGAGTTGCCAAATCCTTCTTCGCAACCGGTGGGAGGTTTTGGGGGCGGAGCCTGAGGAGGGCAGGGTTTGGGGAAGGGAGGGACTTCAATGCCATAGAGTCCAATGGCCAAAACGGCCGTTTTCTCCAGGGGAACTGATCTCTCTCGGCTTGAGATCAGTTATAATAGCTGGAAATCTCCAGCCAGTACCAGGAGGTTGGCAACCCTACCTGAGCTACTTTGACCAAGTTCTGGGAAGCGTCTCATTACAAAAGTCAATAGTTTGTACAAAAACACTTAATGTATTCCATATCCCTCCTTAATTCCTATTATCTTGCTCCTTGAAGCTATGGTGAGCACCCCCCCCCCAAAACAGCGCTCCCAAAAACCTCAGTGAGAAATACAAGAAGACATGCATTAACAGAGAATAGTTACTGAGAACATATAAAATTGCTTTGTATATACCACTGGCTTTGGGGTTAAGAAGCTTGGGTCAGAAAGGATAAGGGATCACAAAGCCTCTCCCTCTCCCAAGTTTCCAAAAATCATTCTGTGGACTCTAAAAAAAAAAAAATCACCCTTATGGTTTTTTTGTGTAACTCTATTTATGCTGCATTTGCCTGTGACTTGGGGGGGGGGGAACCTGCAGGTCCAGAATATAATTTAGATTACGAGGCAATTTAGACCTTCTCAGAAAAATGAAGTGCCTCTTGTAACATGCATGAGTATTATATGCCATGCACGTTTGTATCTCGAGCCGGGTAATTACAATTTTTGCCAGCTTCATTAACTAGCGCCCAGGGTGAAGCAGAGCCAGGTTCAGCGTTTGGCCTGACCTGGTCTGTCTGCTGAGCCCTGCTTATTTCGGCACCCTGTTATGTGCCGGAGCTGCCAGGTTAACGCCAGCTTCCCTTCCCGCCCCCGTCCCTCTCCCGCCTTCGACGTTGCTCTCACTTTTGCAGGATTTCCCATCGCTGCCTAAGCTGAATCCTGATCGGCACCGGCACGTCCTGGTCTTGTGGCTGTTTCCAAGGAGACAGAGGTCAGAGCAGCCACCGGGTTTGCCAAGCTGGTCCTGTTCGCAGGCGTGACTCCTCACTGCAACGACACAGAAAAGGCCCATATGTCATTTATCGCCACATACTGTAGCTTACAGCAGGGGTGTCAAACATACGGCCCGTGGGCAGGATCCAACCCCTTGAGAGCTCTTATCGGCCCGCGAGCCAGCTGAGGAAACCCCCCCCAGTCCCGATCTGGGCTGGCAAGGCATGGCTCCCCCCGACCAGTGTGATGTAGTGGTTAACAGCAGTGGTTTGGAGCGGTGGACTCTGATCTGGAGAACTGGGTTTGATTCCCCCACTCCTCCACATGAGCGGCGGAGGCTAATCTGGTGAGCTGGATTTGTTTCCCCACTCCTCCACAGGAAGCCAGCTGGGTGACCTTGGGGTAGTCGCACTCTCTCAGCCCCACCTACCTCACAGGGTGTTTGTTGTGGACAGGGGAAGGGAAGGTGATTGTAAGCCAGTTTGCGTCTCCCTTAAGTGGTAGAGAAAGTCGGCATATAAAAACCAACTCTTCTTCTTCTTCTTCATACCCAGCCCTAGCAAATGTGCTCGACACCCCTAGCTTACAGCCTTCCTTAGAGACCACAGTCTCCCTAATGTTCCTTCGTGACATTTTAGGTCAATCAGGACATTCCCTCATAACAAATACAGGCTGAAGAAAAAATGCTGTAGAGTCTGGGACTTCAGTTTAGAAAAAAGATGGATGGCAGGACATGATAGAGGTTTATAAACCTATGTGAGGGGTACAGAAAGTGGACAGAGGGAACCAGTGTGGTGTAGTGGTTAAGAGCGGTGGACTCTAATCTGGAGAACCGGGTTAGATTCCCTGATCCTCCACATGAGCAGCGGACTCTAATCTGGTGAACATGAAGCCAGCCAGGTGACCTTGGGCTAGTCACAGCTCTCTTTGAGCACTCTCAGCCCCACCTACCTCACAGGGTGTCTGTTGAGGGGAGGGGAAGGGAAGGTGATTGTAAGCCAGTTTGATTCTTCCTTAAGTGGTAGAGAAAGTCAGCATATAAAAACCAACTCTCCTTTTTCTGCTGCTGACCATAACAGATCAAGAGTCTGACTCCACGGAAGGGAGTGCTATGTGTTCATAGCAAATATATAGGCTCATCTGGTAACAAGTGTAAGCACGAAGCAGCATCAATCTCAGACCAACCTATCCTGAGCAGCGGGAACAATCAGGTTATGTTTTGTCAGTTCAAGAGCTGAGCCAGGTGAGTCTTTGGTATGGCAGGGACAAGGCCTAGCAAGTATGTGATGCCTAGTGGGGTCAACAGGGAAAGCAAGGCTTAATCCCCACCCAAACCACTCAAAATGCTTGGATTATCGAACGAGACACCTAATGCTGAAGCAGCGGGCAAAGAGGCTGAGCAACCGGCAAGCCTGGACGAAAACAGACTCGACTGTGGGTGGGGGTGGACATCGCTTGGAAGCTCCACAAAAGAGAGCGCACCAGTGACTCGAGCATCTCTTTCCACACTCCTGGGCAACGTCTGTGGGAGCGGCTCGCAGTGGGACAGCAACCTGGCAGGCTATTGTACAGGTTTCTGCTTGGGACATTACTTGAGCATGGGGGGGGGGGGAGGATATGAATCACTTGTTAGGTTGCCAGCTTGGGAAATTCCTGGAGATCTGGGGGCAGTGCCCGGGGAGGGTGGAGACTGGAGAGGGGACGGAGCCCAGTGGGATGCCACAGAGGCTAACAGATTTTGTCACTTGTCGATGTTGTAACACATCCAGAGACATACATTATTATTATTCTTGCACCAGACACTTATGTGAGCAAATTAGCATGCTGGAAGACCTATGGCTGGTGTTATTAATTCTGACTGACATGTCACCTTCAGAATGTCTAAATTTGCTACAGCGGCTAGGAAGATCAGAGCTCTCAAAGCTATATTAAGAAATATTCTGTACAGGAAAGCAAATGAGTGTGATCTTTGTTCTAATAGAGATTGTGTATGAAATAGTTTTCATCCGGGCAATGTATATCGATGCAATTTTATCCTTTTTAGATACCATTTTCGGCTTTTTGTACATATGTAAGGATAATGGCCTATGGCTAAACAAAAAAATGAATTCTATTCTATTGGTGTTATTAATGCACACCTAGCCACACAGAGTATAAGGTTTACAAATTTCAGATAAAATGCCTTGTAAAGTGGATTTCCAGATGTGTTTTTGAATAATCACGTTTTGTATGATTTGACCACTGAGGAAGGCCCAAGAGGCCGGAACGTGTATGGCCTATCGGTCATTTATATTTTGCATATCATCAACAGTGTTATTTTTGTAACAGTTTATATAAGGTTGCCAACCTCCAGGTACTAGCTGGAGATCTCCTGCTATTACAACTAATCTCCAGCCGATTAGAGATCAGTTCACCTGGAGAAAATGGCCGCATTGGACTCTATGGCACTGAAGTCCCTCCCCTCCCCAAACCCCACCCTCCTCAGGCTCCGCCCCAAAATCCTCCCGCTGGTGACAAAGAGGGACCTGGCAACCCTAGGTTTATACTTGTGGTTTTATATGTAGCCTGCAGTCCAGGCCCAGTGTTTTTATCCATTTTATTGTGTCCACCTAATAAGTATATAAATAGGATACTTTTAAAGAATATTTAGTTCTCATCTCAACCCTTAGGTTCCCCATGCCAGAGTCCACCTGAATCTGAATTTGCCATTTCCTTCAGGGGAACTAACCTTTCTATTCTGGAGGTTAGTTGTAATTCTGGGAGAGCTCGTGGCACCGCCTGGAGGATGGCGATCCTATCATTTGTACATCTATTGTACGGCACTTCTGAGTGAGCTAACATGGACCACACAGGAAAGCCAGGCCTTGGAGCTGCTGCCAAGATGTTTAGAAAACAATCAGCATAAAAGGACCTGATTTCGATACTGCTGCTGGCAGCAAAATTTCTGATTGCTTCATACTGGAAAAAAAGCTAAGATGCTTTCTACTGGGCAGTGGTATGAGAAGGTGTGGAACCTTTTAATTTTAGATACCGTCACAACTCAAACTAGCAAATGACTGATCTTACTCTGCAAACTTTTAAAATAGATGGCTGCCTTTTCTAGAACATGTGGAGACGGGGTCAGCACAAAGTAAACGATGCCCACGAAACTATTGTATGATTTGCGTTTATTACGTTCTGCTAAGTGAATACAACAAATGGTATGATTTCTGTAAAAAAGCACCGATGGGTAATAGACCAAGTATTGGAACATATCTCTACTGTACAAGGATATTTAACCGACTGCTGTTGTATTTTTATTTGTTGTTGTTGTTGTTGTTGTTGTTGTAAACTAACAGCCCATTCCTGAGCTGATGGCATATGGAGATGGCAGGGAAGAGGCGCAGGTAAAAAGCAGGTACAGCACCGCCGTTCCCGGCGCCAGCGTACCGGGCCAAACCGGGATAGGAAGCCGCCTAACCGGTGGCTCCTCCCCCTCGGAATATCCCCCTGCGCTGGCACGGCCACTCTACGTCATGGCCTGCGCCACGGAGAGGCCGTGCCGGCGGAGGGGCGAGGAGCGGTCCAGCGGCGTTAATCCACCGGCAGGACTGGCCTCACCGCCAGTGTAAGTGCATGTAAATCCATGATTACACGCACTTACACTGGCGGCGAGGTCACGCCGCCTCCTAAGAGGTTTCGCCCGGAAACCTCAGGAATGCACAGTAAATTTACAATAAAGAGTTATTAAAAAGAAAGTAAGTAAACAATCACCATTCCATTTCTCGAGCACAACGCACATTGGCCCGAGGAGGATCAGGACCCAGCCACTTCGCGCCCTGGCATTCTGCGAGAGAGTGCATGCTGCACGGCAACCCCCGCCCCTCCTGACACTACGAGGGCTTCTGAACTCGAAATCTGCCGATTAGTGTTATGGTTCAGAGAATCCTAAGCAGAACACCAAAGACTCTTAAGAGGATTTGCTTCGTGCAAAACTGATTAACCACAAGGGAATGGGGTGGGCGGAGGGACGACTGATCGGACCGGGAGAGCGTGAGCTCTACCTCCAGCTATGGAAAAACTTCCAACCACTGTGCAGTGTTTTCCCCGGGAGCGCTTTGACCCAGTCAAATGCCTCCACTCTGGGGAAAACAGCGAGAACTACCCCTTAGGGGGAACCATTAATATTTCAAAATTCCCCCCCTTTTTTTTTTACTCCTGCAAGGCAGTAATTAATCAATCAATCACATGCCACAGAGTCTCCTCTGGGGGATAAGCTTTCGCTTTCACTCTCTGGCTTTCTCCTGACAAAGAGCTGCCAGAAGATAATAAAATGTTCTGGAGGGCCCGCTGGGAAAACAGCTGATGGATCAGATTACAGGGAGGGCTGGATGTGTAGATTTGGGGTCGGAAACAGCCAATACGCTCAAATGGCAGTGTACACTGGCAGCGATTTCCGGTAGCTTAACTTTAATTAAAAGTAGTACACAAGGTTCCAGTTTGCAACCCACGGAAAGAGTTCTGCGAGACTCTGAAAACCATCTGCAACGAGAGCTGGAAGAATGAGGTAAGAATGACAGATGACTTTGGGGTACACTGCAGTGTATTTCAGATAATAGAATCCATCATCAGGAGTAGTTTGTTCTCTCTTGCTCCAGAGGGCAGGATTAGAATGAATAGGTAGAAATTATTACGCAAGTACATGATGACCACACACGCAAAGGGACAAAAAGTGTGTGGGTACTGAGAAGCCGTGGCCAAGCATACTTTCCTAAGCCAAGGGAAGGTCATTTGAAGGATAACACTTCCACGTACATACCATTTAAATGTGCAGCCCATGTATTCTGTTTTATCTTGTTTTATCTGGCTAAAGGCCGTAAATAAATTATCTATCTATCTATCATTTAAATGTGCATGTGCAGTTATCACATGTGAAGATGCACAAGCAGATAAGAAACTCTTTCCCATCCCGAACTGATTTTCACACAGACAAGACAGCTTTTGCGATGGCCCTGGATTCTAAACAGCTGCCCACTGTAGAAGGGGAGCTGCGAATTCTTCTGAACTTGACAAAAACGGACCCATGGAAAATACCCCAAAATAACATGAGATTATTTTATTAGGACCAACCAAAAGTACCATGCAATAATGAGTGGGCATGTCCTTGCTTAAACAGCTGAAGAGTGGTTGGGACTTTTTGCCCAGACCAACCCCGTTGGCTTCCAATAACAGAATGGGTTTGCCCTTGTAAGTTGGGGGGAATTGGAGTCTACAGAGCATGTTTTGCTCAGTTGCTCTTTCTACGAGGAAGCTCGTTGTAAGCTAATCATTCCCCTGCTCAGCCAAATCACAGTCAGCTCAGATGAAGGGAGAATTAAGAGTCTCCTCTGGGAAGGGAATGCCCAGATGGCAAAACAGGTAGCCAGATTTTGTGCAATAGCATATAAAGTTCGACCCCTAATGTCGGGCAATTGCAATTAGATTAAATCATAAATTGGTCAATTTTTTGTGTGTTCAGTGCCGTCAAGTCGCTTCCAACCCATGGCGACCCTATGAATCAATGTCCTCCAAAATGTCCTATCTTTGACAGCGTTGCTCAGATCTTGCAAACTGAGGGCTATGGCTTTCTTTATTTTAGTCTATTATAAATTATTTTGGTCAATTTCAGTCTATTATAAATTACTTGGAAATCTTAATTAGGAATGATTTTGGCTGAACTGCTATATATTTTTACCTTTTGGATAAATGATACATGTTGTTTACTGGCTTATGCTGTATTAATAATAAATCTGAATCTGACCAATCCCGTTGTTCGACTTACATGGCACTCTGCTCTACGTCCATGAAAGGAAAGGTGTAATAAACCAACAGCCACAGAGGAAGACTGGAGGGAAAAATCTTCCTACAATGTCATTAGACGGGGCATCCTGATAAAGATGGACTACCTGCAAATGGGTGGATCAATCAATGTGATGGTATTTGAGCAAGGGAGGAGAAGGAGAGAAAGAGACTGATTCACCAAGCTGACACTACGTGGGTGATAATTACTGGGGGCCAAGAATGGACTGACCAGCTAGAGGTGATAAATGGAGATGCAGGAAGAATAGCTGGACCAGTCCCTGTGATGCTAAATGAGCAGGACACAGCATACGAGAATAGACTGATTACTCAGTCTGATGACATGCTGACAACAGTGGGGACAGAAGAACGGACACCACAACAAGAGGCACTGAATGGAAGACAGAGAACGGTCTGGGGCCCAGCGATGCAGCATTAGAATGGGAGCGCAGAGGCCTAGATAGAGGCTGCATCCATGCCCCCTTTGTGAATGATCTTGAATTATGTGTATTCTGCTAAAGCCCATGTAAAAGAAGAGCCCTGCTGAATTGGCCCAGTGGTCCATCTAATCCAGCATCCCGTTTCACACAGAGACCAATCAGTTGCCCTGGAGGGCCAACGGACAGGGCATAGAGAGGCAGCGGCGGCGGCGGCAGAGGAGGAGGAGGAGAAGAAGAAGAGTTTGTTTTTATATGCCGACTTTCTCTACCACTTAAGGGAGATTCAAACCGGCTTACAATCATCTTCCCTTCCCCTCCCAACACCCACCCTGTGAGGTAGGTGAGGCTGAGAGAGCATGACTTGCCCAAGGTCACCCAGCTGGCTTCGTGTGTAGGAGCGGGGAAACCAATCCAGTTCACCAGATTAGCCTCCGCCGCTCATGTGGAGGAGTGGGGAATCAAACCTGGTGCCATGAGGAGTAAAGGGGACCTCCATATTCAGAGGCTGCAGTGGTGTTGCCAGTGTGGTGTAATGGCTAAGAGCGGTGGTTTGGAGCGGTGGAGTCTGATGTGGAGAACCAGGTTTGATTCTGCACTGCTCCTGGAGAAGGAGTGAGCACAGCCCTTTCCTTGTTTCACATAAAACAACCTTGAGCAATGAACTGAGATCTCTGCCGTCTGAACTGAGATCTCTGCCGTCAACAGCAGGATCGAGCCAAAATTTGAAAAAACCCAGGAGCATCACTGGCCATTCTAATGACTCTTCAGATCCAACATATCGTATCCCACCTTTCCCACTCCCAATAAGCTTCCCATCCCACTCCACTCCTTCGTTTGGCTCTTCTCTTTTCTACCTTTGGGTTGCCGTCGCTGGTGGTAGATATGCAGCGCTCCGCCCTTATCCACACGGGTGACCACCTGGAAGTCCGTGCTGTTGAATCGATTGACGCGGATGACGCTGGTCTTCTGCTGGGCATTGGCGTTGTCTGAGTTGGTGGCGTACAGATAGTTCTCAAAAACGGTCAAGCCATAGAGGTGCTCTATCTAGAAGGCACCAAAAATAGACTTTCATTAGCTATACCACCTAATGGACTCCTTTGTGCTATGTGGCTTGGCTGGCTGTTTTGCATCATCTGAAGCTATCTGCCTTGCCGGCAGACTTCTCATTTCCACCAACTTTCTGACTGTGGTATGTTCCTCTGACCATGTGCCCAATGAGAGAAAGGAACCAGAGACTGGTGGATACATATGATATCCTTCTGAGCTCTGTGATTTTCTGTATTATTCCTATCCTCTTTATTGTTTGCCTCTATGTCAGAAATGAATTCTTCATCTCCCTAGAGGATATCGCCCTGACCTGAATAGCCCAGGCTAGCCTAATCTCATCAGATCTCAGACGCAAAACAGGGTCAGCCCAGGTTAGTACTTGGATGGGAGACCACTAATGAATGCCAGGGTCGCTATGCAGAGGAAGGCAATGGCAAACCACCTCTGTTAGTCTCTAGCCTTGAAAACCCTACTGGGTTGCCGTAAGTCAGCTGCGACTTGACGGCACTTTACACACACACATAGGATCTCACAAACGGTGCTTACCAAGATGCCTTGTATGATAGTGTGCCGGTTCTTTCCCTCGTAATCCACCACTTCAATGTAGTCAAGGTAGGCATCGGCCCAATAAACCAGTCGGTTGACCAAGTCCAAGGTGATGCCGTGAGGGAAGACGATCTTGCTGTCAACCAGCTTGGTGCGATTCTGTCCATCCATATCACACCGCTCCACTTTGGGTATCTGTCCATAGTCAGTGAAGAAAAGCTTCCTGCAAGGGAAGAAAGAGAAGGATGAGAGAAACTCTCAAAATATAAACGGGAACCAACGGTTTCTCATGAGAGGAGAGGGGAACAATTAACACCATGCCTTCACAGCCAGCGTGGTATGGTGGTTAAGAGCAGCAGACTCTAATCTGGAGAACCAGGCTCAATTCCCCACTCCTCCGCTTGAAGCCTGCTGGGTGACCTTGGGCCAGTCACAGTTCTCTCAGCCCACACATAGGCAGGCAATGGCAAACCACCTCCAAATGGCTCTTGCTTTGAAAACCCTATGGGGTCGCCATGAGTCAGCTGTGGCACTTTTCACCACCACGTTCACAGCCAAGCATGTTAAATTAAATTGCACACAAAACCACCAAGTTTTGCATACAAAACCAATACAGAAACAACTCAGACAAGTTATGTCGCATACCACCTCAAACACACACACACACATACACACACACACACACACACACACACATATGCTTCATGCAGGATTTTGCCATAACCTGTGGCAAAATTCTGAAGACCTCTCATCACTAGAAATATTTCCAGCAGAGCAACCAGAAAAGTTAGAGAGATCAGAAACAAGAGAAAATGACAGGATTTAAATACTTACTTACTGAAGGAATGAATGAATGAAAACTAAGGTTACATGGCATTAATTTGCAGGACAACCGATTTTTAAAAACCTAACCTTAGAATCTTCTTGCTGATGTCCCTATCCTGAGAATTTCATTCTCAAGTGTTCCAAAAATCTATAATTTAGCTAAAGATTCATAATCTCTCTTGTTTTTCACCCCTTGCCCCCCCCTTTGCCTCCATCTTCACAAATCTGATCTACACTGTCACTCCATTGCATTTTCGGAGAATAGCAATGGAGAGCCAGCGTGGTGCAGTGGCTAAGAGCTATGGTTGGAGCGGCGGAGGCTAATCTGGTGAACGGGATTTATTTCCCCACTCCTACATATGAAGCCAGCTGGGTGACCTTGGGCTAGTCACACTCTTTCAGCCTCACCTACCTCACAGGGTGTCTGTGGTGGGGAGGGGAAGGGAAGGTGATTGTAAGCCGGTTTGATTCTCCCTTAAGTGGTAGAGAAAGTGAGAATATAAAAACCAACTCCTCCTCCTCCCCCTTCTTCTTCTTCTAGCTGTGCTAGTTGTTTTTGTTCATTTCTGTATTCCCACATTCATCCTTGATTCCGGTCATGGTAAACGCAGCAGTCTTTGTACTTTTCTGTAGTGTGAGGTGTGCTGATTGCTAGGCATGCAAACAGATGTGAGATGACGCTGGGGACTGGTCTAATAATTGCTGAAGTCACAAACGCACTGAGGTCTCCTTAGAGAAGGGGTGCCCAGAGATTTTCTTCTAAGCAGTCCTTGTACTGCAATCCTACACAGAGTTATACCCTTATAAGCCCACTGACTTTAACAGCCTTAGAAGAACTAAGTCTGCTTAGATTTGCGTTGTAAAGAAGGGATATCTGGGAGGCTCCTTCTCTGATGAAAAGTCCATCAAATACTTTCCCCCCCTCTCTCTCATCCTTCTTTCTTCTGCCTACAGTCAAGGAGGACCAGGGTGGCAGGAAGCCATTCTTGCAGAGTTGGGCATTAATACAGAAGGCTTTAACACACCTTGATCCCCTGTGCTGAATTAGGATGTTAAAATCTCCTTTTCCGCTCTGATCTAGTCTCCAGAGACAGCTGAAGTGTCACATTCACACTCCTCCCAAGGAAGCTCTGTTCCATTTCAAAAGCCGTTTGTTTCACATGCATTGTTAACAGAGGTCCCTCTTTGATCTAGCAGTTGCCTGTTACCCCAGGTGCAAAAACCTCACAGCTGATAACAGCTGGATTTACAAAAGCCAGATTCCTTCTGAATACCTGGGAGAACCTTGCCTTGCAATGTCTTTTCACTTTCCTTCAACTTCTAGTAATTAAGAACAACAAAAACAAAAAAGGAAGGGAAGTCCAGCTTCAAAGTCAAGAATGTTGATTGAGGAACCAAGGTTTGACCAGTGAAAGCCATCTTCAGGGCACATACATTGGCCACCATCCCACAGGTTAAAATTCCTCCTCCAACAGGCACAATGAAGAGTTTTGGCAATTATTATTGGGAAGAGGGGGCCTGGTTCAATATTCATCTCCAATATGAGACTTCAAATGAGGTCTGAAGTTCAATGAACAGGAAGCTGCTGAACCTCATGAATCTACAAGAGTAAAAGGTAAAGGTAGTCCAGCGTGGTGCAGTGGTTAAGAGCGGTGGTTTGGAGCAGTGGAGTCTGATCTGGAGAACCGGGTTTGATTCCCCATTCCTCCAAGTGAGCGGAGGAGGTTAATCTGGTGAACTGGATTTGTTTCCTCACTCCTACACACGAAGCCAGCTGGGTGACCTTGGGCAAGTCACATTCTCTCAGCCTCACCTACCTCACAGGGTGTCTGTTGTCGGGAGGGGAAGGGAAGGTGATTGTAAGCCGGTTTGAGTCTCCCTTAAGTGGTAGAGAAAGTCGGCATATATAAACCAACTCTTCTTCTTCCCCTGTGCAAGCACCAGGCTATATTACTGACCCATGGGGTGGCGCATCACATCACAATGTTTACTAGGCAGACCATGGTAACAGGGTGGTTTGCCATTGCCTTCCCCAGTTGTCTACACTTTACCCCCAGCAAGCTGGGTACTCATTTTACCCTCCTCGGAAGGATGGATGGCTGAGTCAACCATGAGTTCGATCCGACAGAAGTTGGTTTCAGGTAGCTGGCTCAAGGTTGACTCAGCCTTCCATCCTTCCGAGGTTGGAAAAATGAGAGAAGGGGGGGGAATGACTCTTGCTCCAACCAATGAATAAAGAGTTATGAAAATGTGATAAAAATCAATGTACTTTGCTAAAAACCTGAAACTGAGAATTAGGCATGGTACATTTAGAATTGAACTGTAGTGTAAGAAAAGGCAAGATAGCAATTATTTTCTGATCTATCGATGTTTCCTAATTAATGGGGTGGATCCTATCCCTTCCTCCTAAGTCCCAACTGAGAGGAAGACAGTTACACGATCCAGCCCAAAGCTTTCATCTTGCTTTGATCCAACTATGACTATGAGAGTTACTTAACAGAACTTGGAGCTTCTCACAGGGAGTACTCTCATCTTACTAATGGTCCCAGAGGTTTCCTCGGCAGTTTTAGATGGCTGTTTCAGGGAGGGACCACTTAATCTAAGACTGTATTATTTGGGGCAGAAGCAGGGAAGGATTTACTCATTACTTGTTCCACCGTCCTATTTACAAAGAGACATAGCTTCTTATATGTTTTTTCTGCTCAAAGCAACAGAAAATAGAATTTTTGCTCATTACTAATGATGCATTTATGACCGAAAAGGTGACTTGCAGCAGAGAGGGCATTTGGGGGGGCGGGGCGGGGAGTTCATTTCTGCACCTGTGCTACACTGTTCTTATGACCCTTGACCTTACATATTTTGAAATTCTGCTTTGTACTATTTTTCTTTGATACTCCTTGTCTATAACTATTCCATCTTTTGTAATGACCCATGTTTGGAACCAATAAATAAAATTATAATTGTATTTTGAACTTGAACTTTCTATAGCCCCTCCTCTCTGTAGTCCCTATAAGAAATTAGCTTGTGGACTTTTAAATTTATTGCGTTTGTCTTTATTTACAGAATTTACACTCCACCTTTCTCCCGAATCAGGGCCATCAAGGCAGCTTAAGCTCTCCGCTGCCCAATCCTATGCATGTCTACTCGGAGGTGAGTTCCACCGCGTCAAAGGGGGCTTTCTCCTTATGCCGAGGATGAGACTGCATAATGTATTATGGGTCTGAAATCTGGTTCTTTCTCTTGAGTGTTTTCCCCTTTGGGGCTTGCTTGACTGCGAAAACTGTCTTTTCCTTGATCAATGGAGCAGACAAACAGAGGTGGACTTTCTCCCTTGCTGCACTTCGATCTGTCCAGCTTCCAGCTGGGCCAGCTGTCAGACTTCAAAAGTGAGGACTTGAAAACAACATTGCTACAGCTAGCTGTCAGGGGAAAAAATTAAGTGGCCCACATGAGATGGTTAAGTACGGTTTTGGGCTTGGCACATTTCCCTGGCACAGGGAGTCTGTGGGTGAAAAATCTCCTTCCCCACACCCACCCTTGACCAACACAAAAGGAACTATTAGAGAAGCAGATTTTAAGCATTTCCTTTTAAATCAGGGGTGTCAAACATAAGGCCCGAGGCAGCCACGCACACCCCACTCCCAATCAGGGCTGGCAACCCAGCTGCAGGCTCGCCAGCTGGGGCAGCCCCCCTCCCGCTCTCGAGGTGTCAATTATCAAAACTGTTAAATAAAAGAAAATACTGTAATCGTTGCTCTTAGATGAAAATCCAAGGGTTTCTGTTGCACAACTAAAGTTTGTGCCGCCGCGTCCAAAATTAGGTACAAATTGTTGGGATGACCTGCCTTATTATCTATGTATATAGTAGTGTTCTTTTAGGATTTTATGTAGTCTCCAGTGTATTTTATACTTGGAATTCCTGGTTTTAATGTTTAATGTTTTAACTTTTTTTGTTTAAGTCTGGCTGTGTGCCGTATCAATAAATGACTGACTGTCTGTAATAGTGTTATTGTTTTAAGCATGTTTTGCTATTTTAAAATAAAAAATTAAGTAAAAATAATATCATTAATTGGCTTTGCCTGTGTCTTCTATAAAGTTTGTATCTCTGGTACCTGGCGTTAAATGTTATGGTACACATGGCTCGGCCCGACCAAGTGACATTTAGGTCATATCCGGCCCTCGTAGCAAATGAGTTTGACACCCCTGTTTTAAATTCTATTTTTTAAATAATAAAATTTATCAAACAAAAAAAAGGTATTCAGATGGTTAACCAGGAAATTGTTTGGAGCAGTTAAATGCCTAATCTTTATAAAAAGGGACTATATGCTAATAAATACAGCAATGTGATTACACACAACTATCTAAAAAATCGAATGGCAATATCTAACTACAGATATTGCCATTCGATTTTTAGATAGTCGCGTGTAATCAGATTGCTGAATTTATTACAGAGCAAAGCAGAAACTAATACAACAACAAGCAACAAAAATCTAATCACAGTACTGAATTATAGTACTCAAATTAAAACAATGAGTACAAAATGCAAAAATCGGCAGCTAGAATAACAAGGGGGATCTAATGATTTCAACATATAAACCAGGTGTGGAAGGTAAGAGAATCTCTTGAGCAGAACAATTGGTTCTGTAATCATCTTCCACGAGTCCACGAGAGCCAGATGGATAAATGCCTCCCTCCTAGTATACAAGAGGTCAGTCCTTAGGAGAAACGGTGGTCCATCCCCCCTCCCGTTTTAAATTCTAGTGTGCAGACAGAGGTATACTGTGACACCTGTCCGGTGGCTATAAGCAAGCACTAGATGGCAGTCTAAGGTCTGCTTTGACTGCCAGAGACCCGTTTCCAAATCCTTCTAATCCTTCGTCCGTGCAAGGAAGAAACCCAGAAACAAAACAAAAAAATCCAGGAGGCCCCTTGAACATCCTGTGTTCATGCAGATGTCCGCATGATACAAAATGGTTTTAGACCAGCAGTAAACACTGTCACCCACGGCACACGTACAGCAAAATCTCTCTTGCTTCGCCGCAAGAGCCAGTTTTGGCAAGGCAATCGGAAAGGGTAGATTAAACACACTGATCCACCACAAGGCCCTCAAGGACATCAGGACCGCAGGACATCAAGCTTGGCACGAGGAAGCCTCACTGTTTGTTGTCCTGATTACGCAGTATCCGAGTGCCCTTTGGTGCACTTATCTTCAACGCGCGCACACGCAGGCAAAGAGCTCATCCTCGTTGGGCGCAGTTCAAAGGCTGGTAGCTCAAGCTGAAAGGCAGTATTTGAAAGTAATCCACACGGGGGGGGGGGGGAATCAATGCGACTTAACTTCTGCGTCAGAGAGTTTTTGAATCAAGTGGGAAATGACTTTGCTAAGCTCCCATAAAGGTACTGATGGCTCGACAACATATTACACAGAAAAATATGGGTAAGAAAATCCTAAACGCGCTCCCTGTCTTTGCTGCAAAGTGATGTTGGCTGATTAGGAGCTGAGAAGTACAGGGAGGGGCTGGTCAAAACATCTCCTACCTACTGCTTTCTCACTGAAATCCTGCCTCCGCATGCCACCACTGCCCCTCTGGTAGTGGGAAGTGGAGGGGCTGTGGCTAAGTGGTAGAGCATCCGCTTGGCACACAGAAGGTCCCAGGTTCAATACCCGGCATCTCCAGGTAAAGGGAGTAGGCAAGTAGGTGATGGGAAAGACCTCCGCCTGAGACCCTGGAGAGCCTTGGAGAGGGGCTGTGACTCAATGGTAGAGCATCTGCTTGGCACGCAGAAGGTCCCAGGTTCAATCCCCAGCACCTCCAGTTAAAGGGACTAGGCAAGTAGGTGATGTGAAAGACCTCTGCCTGAGACCCTGGAGAGCTGATGCCGGTCTGAGTAGACAATACTGACTTTGATGGACCAAGGGTCTGATTCAGTATAAGGCAGCTTCATGTATTCAGATTACAGCCAATTTATGGTAATCCCGTAGAGTTTTCAAGGCAAGAGACGAACAGAGATGGTTTGCCATTGCCTGCCTCTGCTGAGCAAACCTGGACTTCCTCAGTGGTCTCCCAAACAACCATGGCCAACACTACTTAGCTTCCAAGAGCTGATGAGATCAGGGTAGCCCGGGGCCACCCAGGTCAGCGTCTGCCCCTCTAGTATCCCAGATATGCATTTCTAAGGTAGAACATTCATCTGGAACTTGCAGGTGGGAAAGCAACTGGGAGAGCAGAGAGTAAGAAGAAAAGCGGCAGGCGGGGGATGAGATAAGCACGGACTCCCTCCCCTCTCCTGCTTCTCCAGTCCAAATTTCCCCAGCACAATTTAGAAGGCAGCAGCTGCCAAAGGTTTTCGTATAGACTTTCATATGTAACGGGTAACTGAACCCTGATCGGATTTGAAACCAGGCCCATTCTCTCCACCTAGGTATTTTGCATTCCATCGGCACAGTTGCTATGACTATGACTGCTAGTATTTAACATGTACTTAGTGTCTGCATCGTGTACATGCAGTGCAGGACATAGGATCTTACAACAACCTTGCCTAGGAGAAGCAAGAAGGCCAGGTATTGTCTACCAACCACTGAGTAGTGAAGATGGGGTAGGAGAGGATGAAATGCTGGTATGGTGAAGACAGTCTGAAAAGTGGGCCTTGAAGAAGGACTTGGAGGGGGAGTGCGAGGTGTGTTGAAAAACAAAGAGCGGGAGAGACTGGTCCAAACCCAGGGAGCAATTTAATAGAAAGCACAAAGACAGCAATGAGAGAAGCAGACAAAGGGTGTGAACGGAAAGTTTTTTCTTGGGTATACACGATCAAGATTTAGCTGAAACAGAGCACTATGCGCTTCTGCTTGGAGAAGATGTTCCTCTGGACCGGCAGAAGACCAGTCCTAATGATACTTGTATTATGAAAGCACAATCCTGAACTGGCCAAAGCCAGCATGGTGTAGTGGTTAAGAGCGGTGGTTTGGAATGGTGGACTTTGATCTGGAGAACCGGGTTTGATTCCCCACTCCTCCACATGAGCGGTGGAGGCTAATCTGGGGAACTGGATTTGTTTCCCCACTCCTACACATGAAGCCATCTGCGTGACCTTGGGCTCTCTCAGCCCCCCCCCCCACCTCACTGGGTGTCTGTTGTGGGGAAGGAAAGGTGATTGTAAGCTGGTTTGAGTCTCCCTTAAGTGGTAGCGGAAGTCAGCATATAAAAACCAACTCTCCTTCTTTAGTAAGGATTGCAGCAATTGACCAACGTTTCCTGGGAAGGATGACTTCCTCCTTTCTTAAAAATACGCCTTTTCATCAGATGCTCGCAGATTCATCCCTTTATTCCTTTCCTTAGATTTTACAGCCGCTGGCTATCCATCAACCACTTCACACTTTAAAAAGGGGGAAATGAAATTTAATTTTTCCTTGACACTATAAAGAGGAAAGTTGCCACATCTCTCATGCAATTGACCAATCTATTTGACAGCAGATAACGTTGTCCCTTTAAAATCTGCTGCAAATATCTTCCCTGGGACAGAGGTCAGACTGACTGGCCTGTAGTTTCCTGGGTTATCCGTTCTCCCTTTTTTTCGAAGACTGGGATAACATTCGCCCTCTTCCAGTATTGTGGAACATCTCCCGTCCTCCAAGAGGTCCTAAAGGTGTTGGCGCTTCGTCCTGAGGAACTCCACATCCCGGTTTTGTTTTGCTTTGGAATCAGAATGCAGCAGAAAGTTTCCTAGTACACCACCAATTTAAGCAGTCTCCTGGTGCCCATGGCAAGGCTCCCTCTCTCAACTGAGTAGCTTGTATCACTATGCACTCAAATGTTTTGGAGGATGGTTCATCTTCACACAACTCATAGTTAAATTGTGGAAATCCCTGCCCCAGGATGTGGTGATGGCTCCCAACTTGGAAGGCTTTAAGAGGGGAGTGGACATGGAAGGCTTTAAGAGGGGAGAGGGCTGTCCATAGCTACTAGTCAAAATGGATACTAGTCATGATGCATACCTATTCTCTACAGTACCTGAGGAGCATGCCCATTATATTAGGTGCTGTGGAACACAGGCAGGACAATGCTGCTGCAGTTGTCTTGTTTGTGGGCTTCCTAGAGGCACCTGGTTGGCCACTGTGTGAACAGATTGCTAGACTTGATGGGCCTTGGTCTGATCCAGCATGGCTTTTCTCATGTTCTTTTGATTGCTCTGACATAGCCATGCCAGCATCTCACAGAGCCCAAAATCAGTCTAAACCCTGGTTCTCCCCAGCCCACGCTTTGCCAGAAAAATTGTCACAGCTCTCAGAATACAAAATTGCCATTCATTCACAAACAAATGCTGCTATGTTAATTAATTACTTCATCTACTCTTCCTAATTGGGTGATAATTCAAATGGGGCATAAATAAAGAGAGAGACAGACATTTCATTCCTCGTTGTCTTCCTATCAGCGGTAGCTCAGCTGGGTTAAATTTCACATTGAATAGTCACTTTAGCAGGTTTCTCAGAGGGGACACTGGTAATTTAGGAGAGATGGTCAAGCATGAAAAGTGCATTATGCATAGCTCAGGACTCCAGGATTCTGCCTGGACACGATCATGTCTCGAAAACACAAGAAGAAATTCCTATTTGCATCTATTAGGATTTTAAATCACGTTCTGCCTTATGTGGCTCCGCTGGTTGAAATCTGTAATTCATGCCCTTGTGGCCACGACTTTAATAAACTTAAGTAATGTGCAAAGTAGCAGCCTAGCCAAAAACCTTTACATCTGATAGTTTGACAACTCAGAGTTTGACAGTCCCAAATCCAGTAAGAATACAAACTCCATTTCTCCTTTCTGACAGTTAACCTTTACTCCCTGATCATTCATTTCCATTTCTGTTTTGTCAACTTACAATCAAGCACGTTTCCATGGGTGTCAGAGGAAGGGTCAACTATTTCATGGACTAAATAGCTACAAAAGATTTGCCAACCACTTTCCCCAAATCAAGGAAAGATAAAATTGCATTAGTGAGTAAACCGTTATGTAGATTAGCATCTACGGGCCAATGGTCACAGAAGTGTGTTATGGTTTCATGAACACAACGCCAGATTAACTTGGGGTCAATACCCGATCAGAATCATCCTGAAGGTCACTCTTGTTAAGGGAACCTTGTTTTTAGCGTCTCTTGCTTAAATGCTGTCGTGCGGCACCCATGCCAGTGCCGTTACAGTCACTTAAAATAGCCACATACATCTCCTCCAAGGACAGGAGGGTCACATTAACACAGCATTCAAATCTGTCGTTTCGCTCAAAGGGCTTCACAATTAACTTAGCAGCACTTAAGAGCACTGAAGCCCGCCATGTGGCTACTTACTTATTGTCAGGGAAAGCTATTGCCAGTTTAAGCTCTGCTTTAAGAAACTTTGGCCTTTTACGCATGGCTGTTTCCCTCGCAGTCACCCCTCCGACGGCTTCAGGCCTTTGTTTCGACTATGCATGCCATTTCCAACTGTCAGAGGTCGCCTCGCTCTCCCCCTGCAATTCCCCGCATATTGCCCAGGTTTTCAGGGACCTGTTTTATCTCAAATTTGAAAACGTGGGCAAAACGCGAGAAAACACAGGGGGAGGGGGAGGCGCCAGTCGGAAATGGCATGCATAATCAAAACAAAGATCCGAAGTCGCTGGAGGGGTGACGGCGAGGGAAACAGCCATGCATAAAAGGCCTTTCTGAGCAAATCAACCCAACAGCTGGGCAGGGTGGGTGGGAGAGACATTAGCTGGCCAGATGTGCTTTCTGTGCCCTTAGAATTGCCCCTCCCCACAGTTCCAGACTGTGCATGGCTTTATTGTCAGAGTCTACCACACGGAGTTCAGATGACATGGACTGGCCCACTTTCCTTGTCCTTCTCAAAGCAAGTAGTTTTTTTTTAATGCATGCGGCACTCTTATGGATTCTCACCCCATGGTTGGGTCCAACGCAATGCCTTTGGGGTTGTAGAGCTCCAGGTCAAGCAGCGTGACACAGGTGTCCCCGTTCTTGTTGCAGACAAATATCCGGTCATCGATGTCATCCACAAAGTAGAAGTTGCCCGTGAGCCAATCGATGGCCATCTGCTCCACATCTAATGAAAAGAAGCATACAAGGATGAAATAAGGAAGGGCTCGGCTTCGAATCCTCTCAGAGAAGCTAGCAATTTTGAGCTGTACAACATGAATTTAATCTATCAGCACGAGAAGTCCTAGGCATCACCATAAAAGATTGATTGATTCTGATAAGCAAGGTGCTCCAGAATCTTTCCATGGCTGAGGGAGAAAATAAATCAGTCAACATATATAAATAGCCAATGGCAGGCTTTTTGCCAGGAGTGGTCTCTTTTGTACCTCTGGAACTATAATCTGGGATAACTCGGTTTTTCATTTGGGTTCCCGGGAAAAGTGTGGTGCAGAGCATACCAACTATAAAGAAAACCCCCCAAATGCCCCCCAACAGATCACTTCTTGGAAAAAGAAGAGGCAGAACCACACAACTGTTTCTGGGGATCAAGTGGATCTCTGAAGAGTTGTACACGTGGATCCGCTCAAACCTCCCAACATACCAGAGCTAAAACAGGCGAACAAAGGCCCAACTGATGAATGTGTGAATGGGCTGTACCGTTTTAGGTTACCGGCGGGTAATTTATTCAAAATTAGAATGCTAGGAAATGGTTAGCTTAAATTCTTCTCCCTCACACATTAGTTTTGTATGTGTAGGGAGTATTTCATCCACCACATGAAATACTACACCACATGAAATCATATTAGAGTGTTCCACCACAATATGATACTCCGCCTGCAATCTGAAATATTACAGTTCAGAAACAGATCTTCTTCCTGATCTGTTTCAGCTCTAACTCTGTTCTCTTGAGGAGAAATACCAACCTCAGGCCACAGTAAACCTCCATTAAAAAAAAAAAATTCTCCTAGGGAATTACTGGTAAGTACTCTGTTAAAGTACCCTACAAAAATCATTCATCTATTTAATTAAATGCAGTGGTCGCCACTCCAACAGACCAGTGGTTCAAAGTGATGTGCAGCACTTCTTGAAAATATCACACAAAACAACAACAACCAACAGCAACAACATAGGAAAGCTTTTAGAATCCCTTGCTGGGGGAACTGATTTCAATACTGCTATTGGCAGCAAAAATTTCTGATTGCCTCGTACTGGAAAAAAGCAGAGATGCCTTCTACTGGACAGTGGTATGAGAAGGTGTGGAACCTTTTAATTTTAGATAAGGTATCTTCACAACTTAAAGTCATAAACAACTTATCTTACTCTACAAACTTTTAAAATAGATGGCTGCCTTTTCTAGAATATGTGGAGAAAGGGGCATCACAAAGTAAACGATGCCCGCGAAACCATCGTATGATTTGCATTTATTAAGTTCTGCTAACTGAATACGACAAACGGTACGATTTCTGTAAAAAGTACTGATGTGTAATATTGGAACATATATTGGAACATATCTCGACTGTACGATGTTGAAACATACTGTTGTATTTTCATTTTGTTGTTGTTGCTGTTGTTAATATAAAATAAACTTAAAATAAAGATATGGTTCCATATTAACATACCACACCCTCATTAGCACATTATCTTGATACTTACAGGACAATGATTAGCACATTACCTTTGATACTTTTTGCACGACAATGATTCAGCTCAAACCCAACCCCTTTCTGACTATGTATTACTCTTCCTACACCCTTGACACTGAGAGACACTGTCCTTCGGTGTTACTCCTCTGAAGATGCCTGCCACAGCTGCTGGCGAAATGTCAGGAAAGAAAATACCAAGACCACGGTCACACAGCCCGGATTACCTACAAGAACCAATGAACTCTGACCATGAAAGCCTTCGACAATATTTTAAAATAAAGATAATTCACAGTGGGTAGCCGTGTTAGTCTGTCTGCAGTAGTAGAAAAGGGCAAGAGTCCAGTAGCACCTTAAAGACTAACAAAAATATTTTCTGGTAGGATATGAGCTTTCGTGAGCTTGTGCCACTTGTGAGCTGTGGCTCACGAAAGCTCATATCCTACCAGAAAATATTTTTGTTAGTCTTTAAGATGCTATTGGACTCTTGCCCTTTTTTATTAAAATAAAGAGTTAAAAAAAAAGAATCCCTTGTTGGAAGGGAACTATTGAATGTAACGGTTAATGAAATGGTTTGAAAGTAAGATGTGCCAGATTGCACATTGGTCTTCGTTGTTTTGCACTATCACCAAATTTCTACCCAAGGCTTGAAAACAGCCTAATTCCATGAGACGTATGCTAAGTGAACGCCTGCAGACTCGCGCTCTGTTGTGACCGAGAAGAGTGTCCTGCCTTTGACTACCTCTACCCTTCTCTCCCCTCCCGACTCATCTATGGCCCTCCCAGCTCTCTCCCTAGGTTTCTCGTGGCTGAAAGAATGAGCCCTTACAACCCCTTCTCCTTCCCAAGGCCCTGTTTTGTGTTGCTGAGAATAGCACCGGCCAGAAGATTGCTCTCCCACTGAGATGTTTAGAGGCCTGTTTTCCTCTCGTCCTTCTGTGCGGCTCTGTTCTCCTGGAACTGATTGTTGCCCTCAATTAGGCTCCTTCGCTGGCCCTGTGCCTCCCTTGCAAACCAATTTCAAACTCTCTCTTTTCACTGGGGTTTCCTTTCCAATGCATTCCTGGCAGCCGCTGGCTCCGGAGAGTACTGGGCCTCCACCGTCTATTGCCGCAGTCAAGAGTACTTCGTTGGCCAGATGGTGTCTGTAAAATGGGGGTGAGGGAAGCAATCGGAGAGTGAAACCAACCAGCCAAGATTGGGCCTGGCCTCTATATCTGAGATCCGATCCACTGTTAACTCTACAACAAAAATAATAAATTGCATGTTGGTTAGTTGCCATGGATGGCCCAGAGAAGCCTGAGCAGATTCATGAGAGGGAGGGCATCTTAGCCATCTTCTGGGCATGGAGTGGGGGTCGCTGGGGGTGAGTGGGGGAGGTAGTTGTGAAATTCCTGCATTGTGCAGGGGGTTGGACTAGATGACCCTGGTGGTCCCTTCCAACTCTATGATTCTATGATCTCAAAAGCTTAGCATGGTCAGCCCTGGTTAGTACTTGGATGGGAGACCGCCATGAAATACCAGGGTTGCTATGCAGAAGAAGGCAATCCTTTCCTTTATCCCTTAGAAACTCCTTGATCCATTGATCTTGAGCAGTGTAAATCTAATGTTTGAGGGATATAAGGACTGAAATAAATCTTGCCCCTGACAATGTAGCCTTGGAATCCCTGTCACTTAATAAAAAAGGCATTATGACAGATACAGAGGCATTAGATTTATACGTTAAAAGGGGAGAGATATAACGTGATCGAAGTTCCTCATAAAAGCGGCATTCCAAAAGGGCATGAGCTAATGAATCAATAGAGCCAGAAGAGCAAGGACAGGTCCTGTCTGGGTATGGTATATTCAAAATTCACCCTGTATAACCATAGAGGGGTTAGCATTCAGTCTAGCTAAACAGAAGGCTCTAGAACGACGAGTTGTTAAATAATAAGTATAAGCGGGCAAACCACATGGTGGTGGTATTCCGAAAAACTGAGATGAACAAACGCGGAGAGCACGAAAAGTAGTGCTGTTATAATCAAGCTCTTTAATGCACTTTTTAATTTTGGTGAAAGCTTCAGTTTTCCCAAGATCTGATAACATATCCTGCAAGAAGCCCAACAATGTCAATTTCTCATCTAAGATTTTTTGCCATGAGGACTGAAGAAGGTAATGGCAAATCACCTCTGTTAGTCTCTTTTCTTGAAAACCATACTGGGCTGCCGTAAGTCAGCTGCGTCTTGACGGCACTTTACATACGCGCGTGTTGGTTAGTTCTGGCTGCGTATTGTCATTTATGCATGGGAGGTTTCGTCTTGGATTTGCCGCTCTCTAGATGCACATTTCCCCCATCCACATTCTCAAAACTCTGCATGGGGGCTTATTTTGTAGTTTTGGGAATTCGGATGGGGAAAATGTGCATCTAGAGAGCGGCAAATCCAAGGCAAGGCCTCCCATGCATAAATGGCCTATGACTGACCAGCTGAGAATACGCTTCCGTAACTGTGACTGAGAAGTGTCGTTGTCTTTTGCCAACCAGTACTGGAGAACACCGTGAACAAAAATTAAAATGAAGGGAAAAAAGCATCGGGCCCATCAGCTATGAAATATCATCTGCAGGGTGGTGGCAGCAAACAGCTATCAGGAGCATCAAACAGAAGAGAGGGATGCAGGCTGTGTGGAACATCCTCAGACATCGGCCTTAGGAGACACCAGATGGCTATTAAGGCAAGATCAATACAAAGAACAAGAGGCCGACATCGAGCGTCTGACTCAGAGGAAGTGCAATCAAGCCAGAACTACAGCGTAGCGCCATAGCTATTATCTCCTGGGGCCTGGCCTTGGAACAGCTCTGGAGTCCCAGTGGCCAGGGACTCACGTATCAGAGCCGGCTGCATCCGTCTTGGAAGAGAAGATGCTCCCCTCTAAGCCACACAGCTGATCGGGGACTGCCTTTGGGGATACAGTCCGCCCAACCCTGCATTTGGTGTAATGTCGACCTCAAACGACAATCGAGTCTGCAGCGTTTTCAATGGCTGCATTCCCCCCCCCTTTTGTTCCCTACTCTAAGATCCCTTTAGAATAGATGCTCAGATGCTAAAGACTAAGGAAGGAAGTTTAATGAATTACCACAGCAGAGTGTTTCAGTTCTTATAATCTTTTCACATATAAAACAGTCTTACGGTTACCAAGTTTTAATCAATAACTTCCTATTATCTAAAGACCCTGAGAAATACTGTGGTCTCCCAGATAGGGTTGCCAACCTCCAGGTACTAGCTGGAGATCTCCTATTACAACTGATCTCCAGCCGATAGAGATCAGCTCACCTGGAGAAAACGGCCGCTTCGGCGATTGGACTCTACGGCATTGAAGTCCCTCTCCGTCCCAAACCTCGCCCTCCTCAGGCTCCGCCCCACCCCAAACCTCCCGCTGGTTGCAAAGAGGGACCTGGCAACCCTACCAATAACAGTATAACTGAAGATTGATAAATATATTCTTAGATGCAGGGAACAGGTTTACCTCTGACATCTAGCTGTGCAAGAACTGGAATTACACAACATATATACATTTCATATATATAAATAAGAAAACTAGACTTTATTTTCTTTGCGTGTTCTACTAGCAGGAGATCACTGTACTGTTCGTTAGTTATTTACTGTGTTTGCTTGTTTAAAGCCCGGTTTTCTAAAATAAATAGGTTAGAAATAGCCGCTTTACCGCAACTTGCCACGGAGAGAGTAGTAATTTGCCGCAAACAATGTCACTCAACAAAACCTCCTGCTATGCAGCACAAAAACCAACTGGACCATAGCAAACATTCTGCGTTGGCAGGTCGGACCACAGTTCCCACACTGAGCGTGTCTCATGGCGCCGGAGGGGAAAGAATGTGGGGTTGTTGGTTTTTTGCGCTCTGCACTGTGTAGTGAAACAATGAAATTGCGAGCACTTCCCCAGGCCACACAGCTGAAGTCCCAGGGGACAGAGGGACACTGGATAAGTAAAGCTACTCGCTTCCCTCCAAGGATGCCTAGCAAGCAATTGCCAGCTTTACTCACAGTTAAGGACTGACTGACTCATTGCATAAATTTGCCGTTCATTAATGCGCAAGAGGAGAACAGATTTCTCCACTCAACTGGAAAAACAATTTAATGCGTGTGTATGCGCATGCTTTTAAAAACAAACAAACTGGAGAGCCCAAGTTTTTAAATTACGACATCCAAGCTGCAAAGAGGAGAGGAGCCTCAACTTTATTTATTGGCTTACATATTTGGAACATTTATATGCTGCCTCACCCAAAAGAATACAAGGAAGTTACTCAAACAACAGCAAAAAAAAATCAATAAGCCATAAAAACAAGGAAGAGACTTAAAACCAGCATAAAACAACATCCAAGTCTAAAATTATATCCATAAAACGACTAGAAGCAGGCCGTAAAAGCAGCTTTAAGAAGATGGAAGCCTTAAATTAAAAGCCTGGATTAAAAAAAAATGCTTTGGCTCTAAGAGACAGCCCAAAAATTTAGGAGCCACATTCGTGTATCAATCTTCAGAATTTCATACATTAACTACCATAGTTTTGTAATCCTAGCCTATACAAGTTGTTTTGTAACTTTATTAAACCGATGACAAAAAAGTTATGCATAAATAAATATAGGGATAGCCCTGGTTGTCACTGCTACAACAAAAAGCTAATGCCTAACCCTTGCCTAACTTCTCCCTTATTTTTGATAATTCCACTAATGCCTTATTCGTTTAATTAAATATCGGAGCCACTATAGAAAGCAACTGGTTAAGAAATGAATTAAGCCACCGCCACGGAATGGGGAAAAGTTTACATACAGACAAGCAATGACAAGAACTTCATATATAAGTGTTTTATGAGGAGGAGGAGGAGGAGGAGGAGAAGAAGAAGGAGGAGGAGGAGGAGAAGAAGGAGAAGGAGAAGGAGAAGGAGAAGAAGAGGAGGAGGAGTTGGTTTTTATATGCCGACTTCCTCTACCACTTAAGGCAGAATCAAACTGGCTTACAATCACCTTCCCCTCCCCACAACAGACACCCTGTGAGGGACATGGGGCTGAGAGAGCTCTAAGAGAACTGTGACTAGCTGGCTTCGTGTGTAGCAGTGGGGAAACCAACCCAGTTCACCAGATTAGCCTCCGCCGCTCATGTGGAGGAGTGGGGAATCAAACCCGCTCCAAACCACCATTCTTAACCACTACACCTCTTAATCTGACGTGAAACAATAAATAAGATTAGTAATTCTCATTGAGAGACACTACAATAAAATAATTGCAACAATAGTTAAATAAATAAGCATTGCTTAACAGGGGAGGTTTTTTGGGGAGCAGCCTGAAAAGGGCGGGGTTTGGGGAGTGACTTCAATGCCATAGAGTCCAATTGCCAAAGCAGCCATTTCCTCCAGGGGAACTGATCTCTATTGGCTGGAGACCCACTGTAATTAGGGCTGCCAGGTCCCTTTTCACAACTGGCGGGAGATTTTTGGGGTGGAGCGGAAGGACTTCAATGCCATAAAGTCCAACTGCTAAAGCGGCTATTTTCTCCAGGTGAACTGATCTCTATCAGGTGGAGATCAGTTGTAATAGCAGGAGATAGTACCTGGAGGGTGGCAACCCTAGTGTACGTCCCCACGCTGGTGTGTTTGCCACTTTAGCCAGGGAATAAAGTGGCACCTACACCGGCGCGGGGTCACGCCAGCTCCTATGGAGATTCTCACACACACACACCAGGATTGCACACGGATGAAGAGAGGTTTACCTCTGTAAATTACAGCCCGTCAGGTCAACAAAGAAATGGCATCAAGTAAGGCACAGGGGGCTTGCCGTGCTCAGCCAACCTATTCCCTGTCCTTTGCCTTTTCCAAACAGAAGGGCCTGCAAACCAGGAGGCTGATCCTGGCTATCTAGCTGCGAGGAACCCAACCAAATGGCCAACCCTCACCCCAGCTGGAGCGAGTTGACCACTGCTGCACAATGCAAATGATATTCCAGCATTGCTTTGAGCTTCGGCCCCATAATAACACTGGCCTGTGCTCCAGGGCAATAAAAAAAAAAAACTGCAGCGAAAAAACAAAACAGTGAATAAATCTGCCGGTTCCAATGAAAACCGTTGCTAATCTTGCCCGGAATCGTAATTTCAAGCCACTTTTGGCTCAAGAGCCCGGCCTCTTTGATCGGAAGACCGCTTCCAGGGGCTAAGTGTTAAGACGGTTTTAAAAAGGCGCATTCGGGCTGCCCGGCGGCGATGTGCCCTCGAAGAGCTTGGATGAGCCTGTGGCCCTAGTGGAACATTAAACCCCACAAGTGAGCACATGGTCGGGAGGGATGCTCCAGAGCAAAGTTCACCATAGAGTTAAGAGACGGTCATTAGTGTCAAACATCTTGTCCCTCGGAGGGAAGAGGCCATGAAGAGAGCTACAGCTCCTTTTTCCTTTAACATCTGGTTAAATTTTCAGCTGAGTCATCCCTCCTGGTGTCAGCCTCAAACTCTCAGACCTCAGGAGCGACTGAGCTTCCAGGACTATTAAGCAACCCTAAACTGTTTAAGGAAAAAAAAAAAAAACTCTTTTCCAATTTTCCTTGTCCCTGATCCATTAATATCTTCAACAAAGACAGAGGCACTGACGCCAGGCAGGTTCTTGCACCAGTGGGGGGGAAATAGCCATTTCGAAGCAATTGAAAAATGAAACAGAACTTGGCTTAGAAAGCACTTTTGAGTCAGAGTCACAGGACTGATTCCGGGCACTCCGCGTGGGGGTATGTGGGAGAAAGAAAGAAAGAAAGAAAGAAAGAAAGAAAGAAAGAAAGAAAGAAAGAAAGAAAGAAAGAAAGAAAGAAAGAAAGAAAGAAAGAAAGAAAGAAAGAAAGAAAGAAAGAAAGAAAGAAAGAAAGAAAGGTTGGATAGCCATCTGTCAGCAATGCTGATTCTATAACCTTAGGCAGATGATGAGAGGGAGGGCATCTTGGCCATCTTCTGGGCATGGAGTAGGGGTCACTGGGGGTGTGGGGGGAGGTAGTTGTGAGTTTCGTGCATTGTGCAGGGGGTTGGACCCTGGTGGGCCTTTCCAACTCTGATTTTAGGAAGGAAGGAAGGAAGGAAGGAAGGAAGGAAGGAAGGAAGGAAGGAAGGAAGGAAGGAAGGAAGGAAGGAAGGAAGGAAGGAAGGAAGGAAGGAAGGAAGGAAGGAAGGAAGGAAGGAAGGAGGGAAGGGAAGGGAAGGGAAGGGAAGGGAAGGGAAGGGAAGGGAAGGGAAGGGAAGGGAGGAAGGGAGGAAGGGAGGAAGGGAGGAAGGGAGGAAGGGAGGAAGGAAGGAAGGAAGTAGAGTGTGGAAATTTTAAGCTCTTAAATAATTATTATATATTGCTCTTAATACTGGAAGTATTTTCATTCCTTGTTTCATTCTGCCGCACAACAATCCCAACACAGAAGGAAAAACGAGGGTGTGACTAGGCAAGATGCTGGGAGATCCAAAATCAAAATGTTCCAGAATTTCTTAAAGGCAAAAAGCAGCTACACAGGCAGGAGGAGCCCACTCTACCGTTGTCTACCCCCAGGTGCCACCATGATGCTGTGGGGGAAAAGGAGATAAAGAAAAGAAAAAAACTTCTTAAAAGCACTGAACCCGGGGCAGATAACCTGTGAGGAAACAGCCTTGGTTGCATTGCTGATTATAAAATTAAGCAGTACAATAAAATAAAGAGTTACAGATTTATTATTAAACATGCATCTGTTTTTTTTTAAATTTCATGCATGCTTCATAATATTTATTGCTGACATTTGAAGCTGTAACTAATCAGAGCTCTTAGTTAATTCTGCCCCACTTTGCAAATCAGTATCATGATAAGAATGGGGTTTCAATTTTCTCAGCTCAACCAGAACTGATTTGGTTCAGGTAGGTTAAACTATTTCCTGAACCTTTATTGGCCAGAACCAAAAACAACTTCCATTGCAGCTGAACCTGAAGCGGAACCAAACTGCATACAAAAAAAAAATAAAAATGGTTTAACTCTTTGACACAAGCACAGTTTTTCAAATGCAGTCACAATAGCTGCTTGTGGTCACAAGGGACTTCTAATCCCGCCACCAAGGGGAATGGCTTGTAACTGTGCCAACACAACAGCTGCATTCAGATGTCATTATAAAACCAAGCTTACAAACTGTAGTTTGATCCAACCCTGGCTAGTTAAGATGCCCAAATGAAGACAGTCCCAAAACACACCCCATCGTTATTTGGCACCAAACCTAGATTTCAAATTAGGGTTTGCAGCGTGGTATAGTGGTTAAGGTTAAGAGTCCCGTGGCGTAAAGTGGTAAGCTACAGTACTGCAGTCCAAGCTCTGCTCATGACTTGAGTTCGATCCCAACGGAAATCGGTTTCAGGGAGCCGGCTCAAGGTTGACTCAGCCTTCCATCCTTCAGAGGTCGGTAAAATGAGTACCCGGCTTGCTAGGGGTAAAGGGAAGATGACTGGGGAAGGCACTGGCAAACCACCCCGTAAAAACAGTCTGCCTAGTAAACTTCGGGATGTGACGTCACCCCATGGGTCAGGAATGACCCGGTGCTTGCACAGGGGACCTTTATTTTTAATAGTGGTTTAGAGCGGTAGTGGTTTGGAGCAGTGGCTCAGATCTGGAGAACCAAGTTTGATTACCCACTCCTCCACATGAGCGGCAAAGGCTAATCTGGTGAACTGAGTTTGTTTCCCCACTCTTCCACACGAAGCCAGCTGGGTGACTTTAGGCTAGTCACAGCTCTCTCAGCCCCACCTACCTCACAGGTTGTCTGTTGTGGGGAAGGGGAGGGAAGGTGATTGTGAGCCAGTTTGATTCTGCCTTAAGTGGTAGAGAAAGTCGGCATATAAAAACCAATTCTTCTTCTTCATCATCACAGTTCAGACTAACTGTGGTTTGCTGTGATTCACAAGCAACTGTTTGTTGGGCAGCACTGCCCCACGTGGGTCCCTCAACAGAGAGACAGTGGTGCAGGCAGGATGCCATCCCTGTTGGGATGGTGGGAGAGAGACAAGAAGCAGATCAAGCAGGACTGATGCGGGAATCAGGATTAGTTATTTATGTGTGACAGACTCACCCCGGTTTGCTGTCCAAGCAACAGTTTAAACCAGTGGTTCCCAAAGTGGGCAGTACCACCCCCTGGGGGGGGATTACCTAGGGGGGCACTAAGAGGCATGAAGGCAGCAGAGGGGCGCTAGAGGTGGGCCCCTTCAATTGTGTTGTTCACTAATTTATAACAGATCAAGCTATGGCACCATGCTGGCAAATTTGGTGGAAACTATCAGAATTTTTCCCCAAGTATCTGAAGAACTGGTACCACTGGATCAAGTTCATCAGTTTTGTTGAATAAATTTCAACTAAAAGGTTTTAATTTGATTTTGAATAGATGTGCAATTAATTGTTAGTGTTTTGATATGTTATCTTATTTAGTGAGTCATGCAAACCCCATATTTTGAATAATGCTTTTTATAGGGTAGGGTAGGGGGCGTGGGGTTGAGTTTGTGGAACCAAGGGGGCGGTGGCCCGAAAAGGTTGGGAACCACTGGTTTAAACTAACATGACCTTGAAGACAACTCAGAAACTTCAATGGCGAAGCAGAAGGTCGTAACATGCTTGACAACTGGGGTTAGCTGCTGGGATCATACTTCCCCTGTATTAAGATCTTTGTACTTCCGGGTTTCAATGGACATAGCTGGTTTTGATTGGGGTCTCATGTACCTGAAGGACCACTTCTCCCTGTATGAACCTGTGCAGCAGCCCTCTTATTCTAGCCAGCTCCTGCTCCTAGTCCCTTCTCCCCCCACTTCACTCTGCCATAGTAAGTGATTGCTGCCCAGCAAGATCCTTCTCGGTGGTGGCCCCTTTATCATGGAACAGCCTCCCAGATCAAGTAAGGAAAGTTCATGATCCGCTCACATTGTGCAGAGGTAGTAAAAGAAAGCAGCAGCTGCTCACCAAAGCTCATGCCACTATCAGGGGTGGACTGGGATGTTAAAACAGCTCAGGAACAAGCCAAGTTAAGCAACTCCTGCAGAGCTGCAGGCTGGCAACTATAGATGCTACTGTCTCAGACCTAGGTCATTTATGCATGGCATTATTACCTGAGGTTCGTTGCTGGCTGGACCCACACTTTCCTGTTGGGAATCTATGCACCAGCAGTCTCCAAGCTCAAATCAAGTCCCTGCCCCTTTAAATGCTGCTTTGTAATTGGCTTACTTGTAGTGCTTACTGTGAGAGAAAATCTCCCTCCCAAACCCTATTGCCACATAAAAAAGCATTTTAAGAACAACAACATAAAAAGTGGAGCAATCAGAAAGGGGGTGTTATGGGGAATGCTAGGGGTCTCCAATACTTAGATGGGGAAATTAGCTTATTGGAGACTGAATTTAGAGCTCTAACGAGAAGCTTGATTTAAAGCGGAGTCTTAAACCTAAGTATACGAGAGATGAGCGAATCGAGAGGAATCCAAGCCTAGGTTTTAAAAAGCTTTCTTCTGCTCACGACAAGCTCCCAGGAAGTATTTGAATCCCCACCTCTGGACATGCTGCTTTGTAACTGGCTGTGAGAGAAACCAAGCTCGCATGCCCCGCGCTTTGCCTTCTGCGTGGGGATTTCACCTGGGCTTTGCTCAGGGAAGATGGAAGAGTCGGGTTGACAGAGGAACGGGAAGACCCGGAGATTGTGAGGGCTGGCAGCGAGGTCATCTCTAAAGGACGGAAAACTCATGCATAACTCCAAGGAACAACCGAGACAGACCGGGGAGGAGGCAACGTAAGTGAAAGTAACCATGCATAAACAACCCTAGTTAGGGGCCCTCCAGAGTAGCAGCCCACCAGGAACTTCCCGAACAAGTTAAATGGCCAGTAAATACCCCTGGCCACAGTAAACAGCCTGTCGGGTACCACTTCACCTTCTTTGCCTTCTTATATCCAGACTGATGCTTTTCACTCACATTGAAAAATAAATATTTGAATCGCCGGATATTTCAGTTCCACGTTATGCAAATTCCAAATCTGCTTCCTATTTGCAAACTTCGGGGGGGGGGGCAGCAAGATATGCTTCCTTTCCCCCTTGGTCGCCTATGTTTCAGCTTGCTAATAAGGTTACCCTCAAACTGTTAAATCAAATTAGAAGACTAAGAAGAAACACATCTTGAAATTCAGACAGCGAACCAAGTAAGTTCTGTTCATTCAAACATCTCCCCTCGCCCCCTCCAAACACTACTCCACTACTTGTTTGTTGCTAAGGATTCTCTCTGTGCCACTAAAAAAGAAGCGAGTCTCCTATTCCCCAGTCTGTATCCATAAATACCTTTACTTTTATCAGCCCCCACACCCCCAAGGTGGCAAAATAAAATGTGAGAAGAACTACCCGAGTGTTTCTCTACTTAGGGAGCACAATAAAAGAACCCGGCATGTTCGGTTATCTTTCTGACGCGCAAACCTTTGAAGACAACTTCACTTGTAACACGGACAGGCAACAGAAAAAGCTCATGAATTACATCCCACAACTGACTTACTCCAGCACGTTCCTATTAAAGGCAATGGGGCCGCTTCGGAAAGTAAGCAAGCTGCTTACAACCACCGGTCCCTGGGCCCATACCACAAACCCCTTCTAGGTTCCCAAATCTCCCCCCCCAAAAAATGGACCAATGAAGAATTTTGCCTTGAAATTTGGGGCCGGGAATGGAATGAAGGATAAGGGGTGGGGACCACCGCAGGAGTGACACGGCCGGTCCCCTCCCTTTCCCCATCCCACTCTATTTTTGCAGCTGGAACGCATTACGCTTCTAGCAAAGTCTTTTGTTTTTCAAATTGGTGGGTTGTTTTCTTTCTCTTTTCCCTCTCCCGTTCGGTTTCTTTCCTCCTCATCCTCCCTTTCAGGAATCCGTTTTCTATTATGATTTTCAGCAGTTCGTTCATAGCTTCGCTGAAGTAAGATTTCCTCTGGCGCTAGATGGAAGCTAAATTTGCAAAAAAAAAAAGTTTTTAACCCTTAATACAACTCTGCACTTTCTTTCTCTTTTGCTCTCTCCCTTCCTCATCCCCCAGCCTCCAAGATAAATTTCTTCATTTCTCTAGCTTGTTTGGAGCCAAGGTTTCCCCCATTCCCGTAACCTAACAGACAGGGAACTTTGGGGTAAGAAACAACTCCTGGGCCTCAGCTGGACTCCAGAGAGTTCAACTGCTTCTGCAGCATACCAGAAAGGGGCTATGGGGTGGGGAGGAAGAGGTGGCAAATAGAGCTACCCTTATAGGGTTGCCAACCTCCAGGTACTAGCTGGAGATCTCCTGCTGTTACAACTGATCTCCAGCCGAGAGAGATCCGTTCCCCTGGAGAAAATGGCCACTTTGGCAATTGGACTCTATGGCACTGAAGTCCCTCCCCTCCCCAAACCCTTTTCCAGTGACTCTTGTTCAGAACAAAAATTGGGGGGGGGGCGAGGAGAAAAATAATGTGTCGGGGTATGATGGGACGGAGCCCAAAATGTGCAGAGAACGAGGTATTCTCCAGCCTGAACATAACAATATTCCACGTACAGCGCAAGGAGAGAAGGGGAGAAAGAGACAATGCGTCTGAATCTGTGCTCAATGCCCATCCATGATCTTTGACGCTTAGATCGTTTATGCATGGCTGTTTCCATTGCGGTCCCTCTTCGGACGACTTTGGGACCTTTTTTTTTTTTTTTATGCCGGCTGTTTCTGACCATCGGAGGTTGCCTTGCTCTCCCCCCTGCGTTTCCGCGTGTTTTCAAATTCGAGATAAAACAGGTCCCTGAAAACGCGGGCAAAACACGCGGAAACACAGGGCGAGGCGACCTCTGACGGTCAGAAACGGCATGCAGAATCAAAACAAAGATCCGAAGTCGTCGGAGGGGTGACAGGAAGGGAAACAGCCATGCATAAAAGCCCTTAAACAAGTGCAAATCTCACGTTATTCTGAAAGGCCACAATTCAAGCCTTTCCTAAGCCCATGTTAAGAGACAAGCGGTGAACAACGCCTAAAATTGGAGCTGCCAGACCTCCATTCTGCCTATAATCATTCGATGTGGAAGCATTGCTCTCTAATCCCCAAATATGTGTGATTGCCCAGTGACGGGGGGAACGCACTCCGCACATGCTCTGAGGCATACTACTACTTCCTATTGCTTCACATACTCCTGGTCACTACAAATGGGTCCCAGAACAAAATCTCTGACTCAAAACAATTATCGAGCAGGTGGAGAAACAAAGAGGACATCCATTTTTAAAAGATGTCCTCATCTCGAAAAGCAGCAACACAGATTCTAGGGTCTGGTCTCAGGTGCACCCCGGCGTCATGCTTTCCAATCATCATTAGCACCTGTTCAGGACACCATTCATCTTTCTCGATGCGCCTTTCCCCTCGGGCAGGATAATGACCCCCTTTCATGCCTGGCATGCGGAACATACAGCCAGCTGTCAGTCAACCGTACACCATATGCACCATATGCATGTTGAGCTCCTCGGGGGTTCTGGCCGCGCCTCTGTCAGAAAGCAGAAACACAGGCCCTGACATGAAGGGAAAGTGACAAAGGGGCCCGAGGACCCCTATTTCATCCTTTCCCACCCTTTTCCGTTTGAAACAATTTTGCTCCAGCGCCGGAATAATCTCACTGGCCTGCCGGCCCCACAAACTGAGACCGCCTGTGGACCCAGCTTGAGACATTTCAATATGGGTTCAGACAGAGAGAAAAGTCCAGCTTTTATTCATATCTACGGCAGATGTTATTCCTCAATTAATTAAGGGGGGGAATGCCTTGTTTTGCCAGCAGATTAAATGCACATCTCTTTTCAAGGTTTTTTTTTTTTTTCCTATTTAGAGTCATGTGTATTTAGTGGTATTTATATTAAAGGAAATCAAGTTAACTAATTGCATCCCCCCCCCATTTTACACCATGGTTTGGCAATTTGTGTTGTAACTGGGCTGCTTTCACACAAAGGCAGGCTTGTGCGATTCCCCATTGCTGCTGTGGCTGCTGATACACCGCAGCGGTAATGGGACATGGCAGGTTTCCCCGCAGCTCCCCTGCCTTTGGCAGCAGCCATCACCCTTCCCCCAAGCCACTGAGGCTTTTTCCATTTTAAGTCAGCAATTGAACAGCGTTTTAGCAGTACAACGCCATCACAATGTATGTATCAGGTCCTCTGGTCCCCCCCTCCTTTCTTTTCTTTTTTACCGTCTCTAGTCTCTGTTAGATTCTGAAGTGTAAAGATGTGTTGCTGGCAACCAAGATCAAGTTAATTCATGCCATTGTATTCCCTATTACTATGTATGGGTGTGAAAGCTGGACATTGAAGAAAGCTGATAGGAAGAAAGCAGATTCCTTTGAAATGTCGTGTTGGTTGGAGGAGAGTGTTACAGATACCCTGGACCGCCAAAAAAACAAATCAGTGGGTTATAGATCAAAGCAAGCCGGAACTGACCCTAGAAGCTAAAATGACTAAACTGAGGCTATCGTACGTTGATCACATTATGAGAAGACAAGAGTCACTGGAAAAGACAGTCATGCTAGGAAAAGTTGAGGGCAGTAGGAAAAGAGGAAGAACCAACAAGAGATGGATTGACCCTATAAAGGAAGCCACGGCCCTCAATCTGCAAGACCTGAGCAAGGCTGTTAAAGATAGGACATTTTGGAGGACATTGATTCACAGGGTCACCGTGAGTCAGAAGTGACTTGACAGCACTTACTGTATTTTTCGCTCCATAGGACGCACCGCTCCATAAGACGCACCTAGTTTTTAGAGGAGGAAAACAAGAAAAAATCTTGTTTTCCTCCTCTAAAAACGCGGGCAGGGAGCGGGCGTGTGGGCGCGCCAAGCGCTCAGAGCGGGCGGGGAGGAGGCGGGCGGGCGCTCCAAGAGCTCAGAGCGAGCTGGGAGGAGCCGGGCGGGAGAGGCACGCCAAGCGCTCAGAGCGGGCGGGGAGGAGGCGGGCGGGCGTGCCAAGCCGCCCCCCCTCCGCTTCCCAGCTGGGAGGCGAGCAAGCGCACAGAGCGGGCTGGGCGGGCGCACAGAGCCGGCTGGGCGCGCTGGAACGGCGCGAGGCAGCTTTCCCCGGCTGCCTCCCAGCGCGCCCAGCCGGCTCTGTGCGCACATTCGCTCTATAAGACGCACCCACATTTCCCCTCACTTTTGAGAAGGAAAAAAGTGCGTCTTATGGAGCGAAAAATACGGTAACACACACAGTTTCTGTTGTTGGAGAGATATAGCAGTGAAGAATATAGAATGATAGAGCAGGATCAGCCAAAAGCATCCCTAACAAGTATTTGTCCAGCTGCAACATAGAATCAATTAATCACACAGCTTACCCCTTTCAATATTTCTGTAACAAAAGTGGACTAGAGACTTACTTTTTAAACATGAAATCCGGGAATTCAAAGAACTTGGTACACGCGTTGGTATAACATGATGTTAATTATGTGTAACCCCCACCAATTTTTTCTACCTTTTAAGGCGAATCAAACCGGCTTATAATCTCCTTCCCTTCCTCTCCCCACAGCAGACACCTTGTGCGGTGAGGCTGGGAGAGTTCAAAGAGAACTGTGACTAGCCCAAGGTCACCTAGTTGGGTTCATGTGTAGGAGTGGGGAAACCAACCTGGTTCTCCAGATTAGAGTCCACCGCTCTTAACCACTACACCACACTGGCTCTTAAATTAATTAATTTAAAAGGAGGTAGAAACACAACATTAGATATGTGACCAAGTACTGTACATCTCAAAGGGAAGTCTTTAATCCATGACTGAAACAACCAAAGCAAACCCCTCATTCTGGTAAAGATTCCTCTATTCTTTGTACCGAATGTTACTAACCAACCAATCAACCACCTATTGGTTCTGGATCCTTTTCTTCGGACAAAGCAAGGAAAACTTTTAAGCATGCTTCAAAAACTACCCAGTTTGCAAACTGGAAACTTTCTGCCCATTCTTCCTAACTATTTACAGTCAGGAATTGAGTAACCTGCCTCTTGCACAATGAGTGGCCGACGTTTTAGAGTTTATTTTCCCAAAGGTTCTCATTTTTAAAAGAAAGGAAAGGAAAATTGCGACATCGCATAAGCCCGCAAAGTTTGTGGGTATGGAGAAATCTTCATTAGTGGGAATTTGCGGGGGGGGGGGGGACCACGTGTTCTGCCTACTAATCCGGCTCCCCAGAGCCTCCAAATATTTACTTACGTCGTTTTTGGTCCTGGAGGCATTCAGCAAACCCCACAAGATGACTAATGTGCAAATAATAGCTTTTTAATATTTTTGCAAGCACAGACACATGCACACAAACAAAACGAGAGATCATTCATTCATTCCTCGGTCTGAAGAGATGACATGAAGCTGCTTTACACTGAGTCAGACTATTTCGGTTGGCAGCGGTGTTCCATTTTTAAGGTTAGATGGATGATACCCAAGATCCTTCCAACTGGGGACTCAACCTGAGACTTTGTGCATTTGTTCTACCCCTAAGCTATGGACTTTCCCCTGTAGAAAAAGTTGGACGCACATCATTAAAAAAAAAAAACAGCATGTCCTTGTTTGCAAAGATAATTTGTTCTGCCTAGAGGCAATACTGCACCTTGACAACTATAAAATAAATATCATGCGGTATGTTATCGTTGCTACAGAATTTAAGAAACTTAGAGATAGTTTTATTTATAGGATATGCAACGTGCAGCCCGGCAGACCCATGTTATGAGGCCCAGCCCTTTGGGAGATCAAAATGCTGACTCCCAGCTGAGCGACTCTGATCCTCCCTTCCTGCCTCCCAGCTAAGGTTGCCAACCTCCAGGTACTAGCTGGAGATCTCCTGCTATTACAACTGACCTCCAGCTAATAGAGATCAGTTCACCTGGATAAAATAGCTGCTTTGGCAATTGGACTCTATGGCCCTCCCCTCCCCAAACCCCACCATCCTTAGGCTCCACCCAAAAAAAGGCAGGCAGGCATATTATCCCTTATCCAGACTGCTTGAGACTAGAAGTGGTCTGTACTTCGGATCTTTCCGTATTTTGGAATAGTTTGGAATTTTTTCATATGCATAATGAGATATCTTGAGGATGGGACCCAAGTCTAAACACGAAATTCATTTATGTTTTATATATGTTTAATATATACTTTATACACATAGCCTGAATGTAATGTGTGTGTGTGTGTGTGTGTGTGTGTGTGTGTGTGTGTGTGTGTGTGTGTGTGTGTTAAGTGCCGTCAAGTCGCTTTCGACTCATGGCGACCCTATGGATCAATGTCCTCCAAAATGTCCTATCTTTAACAGCCTTGCTCAGATCTTACAAACTGAGAGCTGTGGCTTCCTACAGTCAATCCACCTCTTGTTGGGTCTTCCTCTTTTCCTGCTGCCCTCAACATTTCCTGTCTTTTCCAGTGACTCGACTTCTCATAATGTGACTAAAGTACGACAGCCTCAGTTTAGCCATTTTAGCTTCTAGGGTCAGTTCCGGTTTGATTTGATCTATAACCCACTGATTTGTTGTTGTTGTTTTGGCAGTCCACGGTATTTGTCACACTATCCTCCAACACCACACTTCAAAGGAAGAATGTAATTTAAACAATATTTCTAGTAATTTTGTGTACGTTGAACCATCAATGGCACTGCTGAAGAAGGGCCTATGAGTAATGCCTGCATGCCTGCTCAAAAGGTCCGGTTTTCAGATCAGTCCTGATACTGGACGCCCGGATAAGGGATAAGCAACCTGTATATATACATACGCATGCATACGTACACTGATGGCTCAATGTGAGCAGCCCTTCCCACCGCAGAAGCCTGCTCTGATACAGCCAGCAGTAGTGGAAACCAAGTCTTCATGCCTTCCTCAGACATCAATGGGCCCTGGTGCTGCTCTTCCGTCATGCTCATCCAGCACACGAAGAACCAACACTTTCATTCCAGGAAGCATCACAAGGGATTGGCCATGGACATATTTCCCCCATAGTATCCCAGGAATCCACATTTCATCGCAAGCCCCTGGAATGTTATGTTACCAACATCATGTCATGTAAAGGTAAAAGGTAAAGGTCCCCTGTGCAAGTACCGGGTCATTCCTGACCCATGGGGTTATGTCACATCCCGACGTTTTCTAGGCAGACTTTGTTTTACGCGGTGGTTTGCCAGTGCCTTCCCCAGTCATCTTCCCTTTACCACCAGCAAGCTCGGTACTCATTTGACCGACCTCGAAAGGATGGAAGACTGAGTCAACCTTGAGCCGGCTACCTGAAACCAACTTCCATTGGGATCGAACTCAGGTTGTGAGCAGAGCTTGGACTGCAGTACTGCAGCTTAACACTCTGCACCATGGGGCTCTTCTTCATGTCATGTTACCTGTGGAGACGTTTCTAGGGGCAGGGAAGGATGGGAAACTTCTCAGCTCAGTTACGTGAGCCATGATGGAGGATGGTGACATCACAGGAGGGGACGTGGCTCAGTGGTAAAGCATCCACTTGGCATGCAGAAGGTCCCAGGTTCAATCCCCGGCATCTCCAGTTAAAAAGACTAGGCAAGTAGGTGATGTGAAAGACCTCTGCCTGAGACCCTGGAGAGCTGCTGCCTGTCTGAGTAGACAATACTGACTTTAATAGACCAAGGATCTGATTCAGTATAAGGGAGCTTCATGTGTTCAGGTGTTCACAGGGCAGAGTGTGGTAACATCATGGGGCAGCCTAGTTAGCTCCAATCAAGATGAAGAAGAAGAGTCGGTTTTTATATGCCAACTTTCTCTACCACTTAAGGAAGACTCAAACCTTCCCTTCTCCTCCCCACTTCCTGTGAGGTAGGTGGGGCTGAGAGAGCTGTGACTGGCCCAAGGTCACCCAGCTGGCTTCATGTGTAGGAGTGGGGAAACAAATCCAGTTCACCAGATTAGCCTCTGATGCTCATGTGGAGGAGTGGGGAATCAAACCTGGTTCTCCAGATCAGACTCCATTGCTCCAAACCACCGCTGTTAACCACTACACCATGCTGGCTCCATTATGATCCATGATGGTCAACATAAGCATCTGAGCCTTGAACCCCTGCTCTAGATCTAACCTCTATTCTGAGACAAGACACCTTTATACTTGAAGTATTCCCCCACAGATGCTTGCCCAGCTTTCCCTTAATTTCAATTTTATTAAATTGTATATAAAATAAAAAAGCTAGGTATCTACAATAATAGTATATTTAGTATATTGTACCATAAATTAGCCATTACAAGCCATGCAATATAAAAAGGAATATAAATTTCTCCAGCCTTCCCATGAAAATCGTTTAAGAAAAGCGATTCTACAATTTTTCAAAGCAGTTCTAGCAATTGCTGAACACCTCCTATGGGCTGCAGTCTTTCCTGGGAGGAACTGGAAATGTCTCAGCCCTGAGGATTAAAGACTAGGCATATAATAGAAAAATAAGCTAAACTGTTGTCCTAAAAACTGGGACTGGAGTGGGGAGAGAACACAGCTGCTTCCAAGATCATGCTAACCTAACTCATTCTTAACCTTCTACACCCCCACGGAAACCAGATCAGAGACTCTGCCCAAAACTGCGGCAAAGAGGAGAGAGAAGAAGAATGTCAGCGCACCCAGCAGACAAACATTAGGCGGCCAATTCATAACCGAAATATATGCTGCAGGGCAAATAGCAATCAAAAGTTTCAACCAGGAAATAGTTTTCGGGGAAGAACCGCTGGAGAGGAATGGCTCTGCCGGACCAGAGAATGTCTACATTCAAACGCCTTTGAGGGGAGGAATGAAACCGTGCCAGGAATGCAGTCCCAAGGGTCTGAGTTTCCTTTTTCTTTAAAGGAAAGATCCTTTGGATACAGCATTTACATAATGCCTTAATCTTAAGGAATTCCAATTCCCTTCCCGTGGCGGGGGGAGGGGGGAACAAGACAAGCTCTGTCACAGCAAAAAGACCTTAGGGGCTAAGCGTTTCCTCCAGCTACATTTGCATCAATTAAAAGAGGTTAAAGAAATATATTATCAGGGCAAGCTTTAAAAAAAGGGGGGAGGTCCTGCCATTCTCTAGTTGTCATAAATTACTAGATGTGCCGGAGTCAAAAGGTTGCTCTTCATCAATTCCCCGGGAGAAAACTGTCTGAAAAACACAGTCCTGTCGCTATTTGCTTGCCGGAGGAAGTCCTTTTTGAAGGGGGGAACTTGGGTCATCTTTTTTAACAATGGGAATAACCCCCGTTTGTCAGAGGCTACCACTGTGCACAAATGGAAAGGTTCACATGTTAAGTTCAATAAACCAATCTACAGAATTCACCAATTGCACCAGTAAAAAGGCATTCCTGGACCAGGCAAAGATGGGGCCAATTGGGGGGGGGAGTAGACCAGGTTGATGGGCTGTGTGTGTTAAGTGCCATCAAGTCGCCACTGACTCATAGCGACCCTGTGAGTGAAAGTCCTCCAAAATGTCCTATCTTTGGCAGCCTTGCTTAGATCTTGCAAATTGAAGGCCACGGCTTCCTTGATTGAGCCAATCCATCTCTTGTTGGGTCTTCCTCTTTTCCTGCTGCCCTCAACTTTTCCTAGCATGACTGTCTTTTCCAGTGACTCTTGTCGCCTCATGATGTGGGCAAAATACGATAGCCTCAGTTTAGACATTTTCGCTTCTAGGGTCAGTTCAGGCTTGATTTGATCTAGAACCCACTGATTTTTTTTGGCAGTCCACGGAATCCATAACACTCTCCTCCAACACCACATTTCAAAGGAATCTATCTTCTTCCTATCGGCTTTCTTCAATGTCCAGCTTTCACACCCATACATAGCAAAAAGGGAATACGATGGCATGAATTAATCTAATCTTGGTGGCCAGTGACACATCCTTACACTTCAAAATCTTTTCTAGCTTCTAGGTTGATGGGCTACTAGGGAGCTATTGGGGAATGTCTTTAGATGCCAGTTTTGTCCCAAAACTTTCAGTGTCAAGGGAAAGCTGTTAGACTTTTTTTTTTTTAGTTATTCATGAATTTTGCCTCCTTTGGGGGTCACTCCGCAGCCGCCCCACACTTGACTTGCGGCTTCAGAAACCTCTTTTATCACAAATTTAAATTTTGTCTTGACCCCAAAGCAAAGCTAAATGGGGCAATTCCTCTGAATAGGGTTAATTTCGGGTTTATTTCCTCATGCCCATTCCTGCTAGTCCCTCCCCCTTGAAACCCCCTCCCCTTGAAAAACAGCTGCAACAGATCCATGGTGCAATCAGAGGGTATGAGTTAAGTGAAGAGAGAGATGAGACAGCTAGAAAACATCCAGGGACCCATCCTTAAAAACGAGCAGGAAAAAGTCGACCAGAACACAGCTATGGATGATATCAAGGCCACGCATACACCATCCATCAAAGCCTGTCCCCTGTCCCTCAGAAGAAAGCCATAACTCATATCTGTTCTCGCTAACATAACGCCACCGAAGCAATCGCTTTGAAGTGAACTGGGGCACAACAAGAGATGGCAGAGATAGGACAAAGTTCCATTTCAGCTCTGTGGCACTGGGCCAAGGATCTTTCCCGTTAATAGGAACCCAAGTGGCCTTGTGCCAGCCAGTCGGACACCGAACTGAGGCCACCCACAGACAAGCTAGGGGCTTCTGCATACCTGGGGAACTCCCCAGGTAGACAGAAAAATATTGGTTTGTGAGGAGGAGGAGGAGGAGAAGGAGGAGGAGGAGGAGGAGAAGAAGAAACGGAGGAGGAGGAGGAGGAGGAGGAGGAGGAGGAGGAGGAGCTGGTTTTTATTCCCTGCTTTTCTCTACCTTTAAGTAATTTCAAAGCGGCTTACAATCACCTTCCCTTCCTCTCCCCACAACAGACACTTTGTGAGCTAGGTGGGGCTGAGAGATTTCTTCAAGAACCATGATTAGCCCAAGGTCACCCAGCAGTCTTCATGTGGAGCAGTGGTGAATCAAACCCGGTTCTCCAGATTAGAGTCTTAACCACTACACCTCACAGGTCCAGTATTGCAAGAAAACAGAGGTGTGTTTCGTTATCTTGCATAGCACAGACAAAAAAAGAGAAAGGAGTCAAAAGGGTAAATGATCCGAACGGAGTGGGTGTGGACCTCTCTGGACTGCTGGCAAATTAGTTAAATAGAATAATTTCCCAAACCATTCATTCCCTCACCCTGCCTCCTGGCATCCTTCCGAAAGAAAATCCAAAACAAGGCAATAATATTCCTACCACAAGGGGTGGGATCTGAAATAAAGACAAGGAAGTGACCACACATCTGGCTTAAAGCAAAACACGGCAAGCTGCATAGCAAGTCCATGTGCATGATGCCTATTCAGTTACACCAGAGGTTCCCAAACTGGGCTCCGTGGAGCACTTGGTGCTCTGTGAAACATCTCCTAATGCTCGGTGAAGAGATTGGAAAGAAAAACACTACTGTCATTCGGTTTCTTATGTAGGTGCTAGGTGAAAATTAGTGCTCCGTGACGCATTTCTCTCCTGAAAAGTGCTCCATGGCTCCAAAGGTTTGGGAACCTCTGAGTTACACCATAGGAAGTAATTTCTCCTCTGCATTTTAAGAAAGGGGGAGGGCTTCCGACACCCCAAGCAGGTGAAAGGAAAGCTCGCGACACCTTGGTTCAGGCTGAAGAGAGAAAAAATAAAAGCCTTCTCGGAGCCACACTGGGAAATCCTGATCAGCCACCCCAGAATGATACCTATGCGAAGCTGCAAATGTGGGTCGAGGGAGGACTTGACAACTTGATTACTTTGCAGCAAAACAAAATCAGTCTTTACGAAAGGGAAGTTATGTAACCACAGAGGCTAACACCCCAGAGCCTCCCCAGTTACCGCAAGGCCCCTGATAGGACCGGATAAGCTGTAGCTGTCAATTTCCCTGGCATCTGGGTTTTTGACAGCCCTCTAACAAGGCAGTTGCCTCCCTCCTGATGTAACCTGAAGCGCTCTCGCTTCCTTGTCTCTCCCCCCCCCCCCGCCGCCCCCTTCCCTGCTTTTGCATGATAAAAACTTAACACAACCCGTTTAACCAGTGATTTGACAGCTGGCTGCTCGCCAAGCTCGCTAGACCTAAAATGCTTCCTTAGAAGTGAAGTCCATTCCTGACATCCTTGGAATGCAGAACTGTGATGCCACCTGACCCCCCCCCCCATCAGAAGAGGAAGAGGAAGAAGAAGTGGAAGAAGAGGAGGAGGAGGAAGAGGAAGAGGAAGAGGAAGAAGAAGAAGAGGAGGAGGAGGAGGAAGAGGAAGAAGAAGAAGAAGAGGAGGAGGAGAAAGAGGAAGAAGAAGAAGAGGAGGAGGAGGAGGAGGAGGAGGAGGAGGAGGAAGAAGAAGAGGAAGAAGAAGAAGAAGAAGAAGAAGAAGAAGAGGAGGAGAGTTCTTTATATGGCGACTTTCTCTCCCACTTAAGGCAGAATCAAACCGGCTTACAATCACCTTCCCTTCCCCTCCCCACAACAGACACCCTGTGAAGTAGGTGGGGCTGAGCATGTGTGACTAGCTCAAGGTCACCCAGCTGGCTTCGTGTGTAGGAGTGGGGAAACAAATCCATTTCACCAGATTAGTCTCCGCTGCTCATGTGGAGGAGTGGGGGAATCAAACCCGGTTCTCCAGACCAGACTCCACAGCTCCAAACCACCGCTCTTAACCACACAGGCATCCTTCTCCTCCAGGAGCACTCAACAAAGAATTCAGGAATTAAATTAAACTATACCCTGAGCAGGAAAATCTAGTTAAGGCAGATAGAAGGCTTTGCCGTAAGAGGATGAGGAACGGATTGCCTCAAGTATGGGATCTGATCCAGCTCCCTGACCAAAGGTGGTATTGTCTTCCATGAATATCATTACCATAGCTTAAGGTCTTTACTAATTTATTACTTTGCTTCTTTTGATATGGGTTCAATCCCATCCCTGGGGGCTTACAACAGCCAAGCTGTCTCTAGATCAGTGGTTCCCAAACTTTTCGGGCCACCGCCCCCTTGGTTCCACAAACTCAACCCCAGAGCCCCCTACCCTATCCCATAAGACATTATTCAAAAAAGGGGTTTGTATGACTCATTAAAGACGATAATAACAACAAAATTCCAAAACACTAACAATTAATTGCCCATCTATTCAAAATCAAATTAAAACTTTTTAGTTGAAATGTATTCAACAAAACTGATGAACTTGATCCAGTGGTACCAGCTCTTCAAAGTCTGGGGGGAAATTCTGATAGTTTCCACCAAATTTGACAGCATGGTGCCACAGCTCGATCTGTTGTAAACTAGTGAACAACACAGTCGAATGGGCCCACCTCTAGCGCGCCCCCCTGCTGCCCCCTTGCCTCTTAGGGCCCGCTAGGTAATCCCACCGCCCCCCAGGGGGTGGTACTGCCCACTTTGGGAACCACTGCTCTAGATAGATAGAAGCAGTACTGGGAACAAGGAGGGATCCCTTTTCTTCTTTTCCACCCCCCCAACAGCACATTCCTGTTGGGAAGGAAGGGGAGAGGGGTGTATACAGAATGTACAGAAAAGGCATTTACACAGACTTGCAATTAGCCACTTTCAAAGTAAATAAACCTTCCAGCGAGCACTCTGCCGGACACACCACTCCAGTGGGGAGCGGCTGTGGCTCAGTGGTAGAGCATCTGCTTGGCACGCAGAAGGTCCCAGGTTCAATCCCCGGCACCTCCAGTTAAAGGGACTAGGTAGATAGGTGATGTGAAAGACCTCCGCCTGAGACCCTGGAGAGCTGCTGCCGGTCTGAGTAGACAATACTGACTTTGAAGGACCAAAGGTCTGATTCAGTATAAAGCAGCTTCATGTGTTCACGGATAACTAAACATCTTCTAGCTGAATGAAAGCTGTGCATGCTTCTGAGGGAGTCTCTCTGTGAGGTTGTGTGCCTGGGAACACCTTGAGATGGAGAAAAGGAAGACAACACACACATCTGACTTTACGGTACCACTGGATTCCTGTTATATTTTCTTGTCACAGACGAAGCCAGCCACCCATCTGGAATTACACCCACGCTTTGAAATGGTCGACTGGCTAGACTGACAGGCATGTTATGTGGTTCTCTGTCAAACATTTGACTTCCACTCCTGCTCTCAAGTATTTAATTTAAAGAAGATGTGGAAGACAAAGTAAAATTCGCATTTAGAGTGCTTCTAATCATGCGACAAGGAGCCCCGTGGCGAAGTGTTAAGCTGCAGTACTGCAGTCAAAAGCTCTGCTCACGACCTGAGTTCGATCCCGACAGAAGTCGGTTCCAGGTAGCCGGCTCAAGGTTGACTTAGCCTTCCATCCTTCTGAGGTCGGTGAAATGAGGACCCAGCTTGCTGGGGGTAAAGGGAAGATGACTGGGGAAGGCACTGGCAAACCACCCCGCAAACAAAGTCTGCCTTGGAAACGTCGGGATGCGACGTCACCCCATGGGTCAGGAATGACCCGGTGCTTGCACAGGGGACCTTTACCTTTAATCATGCGACTGCAAGCAAATCCATCAATGGATTACTTTTTGGGGACGACGGCCATCCTTTTCCTACCTGTGCTTTCCTTCAGAAGCATCCAGGGATAATCGCAGAACCAAAAAAAGAACAAACTAACAATTACTAACTTTTTTTTAAAAAGCCCTCCAGTTTCGGGGCGGGGAGACAAAATGGTGGCTGAAGGGGATAAGGCAAGGAAGATGGCATTGATGTGGGTGGGACCTCCTAAAATTTGCACCTTCCTGTCCAGATGGCTTTCTAACATGTCTGGACCCTGCTCTTTCCAGAAAGATCATACCAAACCAGCTTTGAGGATGGATGAACACGCCAGGGACAAGAAAAGCCTGGAAAGTGGATTATTAAGAGTACAATGTTGTATAGATGCTTCCGCTCTACACCCCATTGCAGTTTTGAAGCCAAGGCAGAGCAAAATCTCTGTGTAGATGCAGCCACATTTAAAACCAACCCTGACTGTAATACAGATATTCCTAGCCAGTATTTGTTTGAGCCAACACATTTATCTCTGTCCTTCTCTCACAGAATCATAGAGTTAGAAGGGACCACCAGGGTCATCTAGTCCAACCCCCTGCACAGTGCAGGAAATTCACAACTACCTCCCCCCCACACACCTCCAGTGACCCCCACTCCATGTCCAGAAGATGGCCAAGGTGCCCTCCCTCTCATAATCTGCCTAAGGTCACAGAATCAGCATTGCTCACAGATGGCCATCTAACCTCTGCTTAAAAACCTCCAGGGAAGGAGCACTTACCACCTCCCAAGGAAGCCTGTTCCACTGAGGAACCACTCTAACCGTTAGAAAATTCTTCCTAATGTCTAGATGGAAACACTTTTGATTTAATTTCAACCCACTGGTTCTGGCCCGATCTTCTGGAGCAACAGAAAACAACTCGGCACCCTCCTCTATATGACAGCCCTTCAAGCTCTCTCTCTGTCTCTCTCTGCTCTTATCCTCTCTTTAAAACATTCTTGCGAGAAAAAGAACTATTCAGACAATTCCTGTTCCAGGTATAACAAGAGTTAAAGGGAATGCACAGCAGATGAAATTACGGAGAGCTCCACTCCGTTGCCAAGTTAGCTCAAATCATTGCCTCTTTCTTGGCTAAAAGTATAAGGCAGCCTGGGGACAGAAGGAGGGGGCAGGACGGTTTTCTATGCAAAAAAGGGAAACTGCACTTGAATTTCTCTCTACTATCACTCGCACACACCCAGAGTGTCCTAAAACCAATGTGTCCTAAAACCAAGAGCTTTCTGGTTGTTGGCACCTGAATGCTTTTGGGATTTGTACGAGTGAACCTGAGCATCTCAGACAAAGCCATTTAGAAAGACGCTTCCTGCCTCGCTGCTTCAGAAGACATTTTAACAGTGGTTAGATTGCTCCCTTTTAGGACTTGGAAGCAGAATCTAGTTCAAGAGTCCCCCCTGCCTTCTAGAAAATGTAAATATGAAGGCATAAATAAAAGGTATAATTAAAATAAATAAGGTTAGACATACAGTGTATAGACTGGATCTGGATGGCCCAGGCTGGCCTGATCTCAGAAGCTAAGCAGGGTCAGCCCTGGTTAGTATTTGGATGGGAGACCACCAAGGAATACCAGGGTTGCTGTGCAGAGGAAGGCACTGGCAAACCACCTCTGCTAGTCTCTTGCCATGAAAACCCCAAAAAGGGGTCGCCATAAGTCGGCTGCGACTTGACGGCACTTTACACACACACAAAGATTTCAGGCTTAAATTAGTGACTAATCAAAGAAATATTTGTAAGGAAAGTATTTAAAGAGTAAGATTAGACTATATAGCAAGATACAGTTCCGCCTACACTCGACATCTGAAGGAGATCTTGTTCCTAGCAAGAAGTATTGTAAGGGGACCGTAAGTTGTGTGTGTGATATATTTGTGTTGCATTTGTGTGTGTGTTTTTAACTAAAATATTAAAAAGAGTCCCCGCTGCTTTTCTTCTCTGCGCCGCTTCAAGATTTCCCCTTTCCAATTTCACAAAACGAAGGAGGAAAACAAAACAAAAACTGCAAGAGAGAAGGAGAGAGCTCAGCCTCGGTGGACATTTCCCAGAAACCCTGGAAAATGCTCCCAGATGGGATCACAGACAACATTCCAGCACACGCAGCTGGAAACATGGACTCTAACACCGACGGTATCGCAGAGTATCTCTGCCAGCGTGGAGCAGATACAAACATTCGGGAAGGAGGGAAGGGAAAGGGCTGGAAACGCATATGCTGCAGTCTTCTCCAAGGCCCGTGCCATCTCAGAACAGCTTCTTTCGAAGGTGCCTCCGTGGCAGAACCTTCCAGCGCATGGAAAGATGCCTTACCAGGGAGAAGGCTAGACTAGAAGCCATCTTCTCCAAAGTGTAAACTTTTCCAGCTGGGGCTGCTTACCAAGAAATAGTTTAGTAAAACAAATCCAGATCTCTCCAGCAGAAAATCCGCACCATGTGTTTTCAATAAAGCAATTCCTTCTTGACCCCAAAAGTGGTGATCGGTTAAAACTCAAAAGCATGCAGCAAAACAGATCGCACAAAGCCTCCCCAAGATAAATATTTTAGGCAATCCTGCTCAACGCCCTCCGTTCATGATCCCTTTTCCTAGCCTGTGGGCTAAATTACACAGGATCCAGGAAATCCAGTGCTGGATCTCATGAGGTTTTGCTTTGCTTTGCTTTTTTACTGAAATAGACTTGCAGGACAATTTATACTAGTGCTGTAGTGCACAACATTTTAACAACCTATTATCCTCCTTCCTCAAAACTGGGGGAGACGATGTGTGTGTGTGTGTGGTCAAGTCACAGCTGACTTATGCCGACTTCATGGTGTTTTCAAGGCAAGGGACATTCAGAAGTGGTTTGCCATTGCCTGCTTCCCCATCACAACCTTGGTATTCCTTGGAGGTCTCCCATCCAAATTCTAACCAGGGCTGACCCTGCTTAGCTTCTGAGATCTGACAAGATCAGGCTAGCCTGAGGCTATCCAGGTCAGGGTGGAGATGATTTAGACTGGCAAAAACAGAATGAGAGGGAAAGAGTCGAACTCTTCTTCCTGCCGTTTCTCTTCTGATCCAACTCAGAACCCCTTTCAGACTGCTTTACAGTAAAATCAAAACACTAGGAAATCTAATCAATGAGCTCCTGTCTTCGGATGTCCCAATGGAAAGAAGAAATTTGGGGGGATACATGGTTTTTGGAGGAGGGCGTTTCCTTAATCCAGCAGGTCACAGCAACAGACTTAAATGCATCATTTATAAATTTGTTACTGAAGATAGGTTGGCAAACAATGGTCGAGCTGAATTCAGATAACTGCCGGGGAGGGATAGGGAGAACCGAATGTTGTCAAAAGTTTAATCTTTCTGCTATATATATGTTTATTCACTATGGGCCTTCAGAATAAAGCAGTCTAACATTTAAATAAATTAATACATTCATTCCATTCTTTTTTAGGAGGCCTTGTAAAGGAAGGGTCTAACATGAGTTGTAAGGCATGGAAGCTATTCATTATATTGCTCAGTCATTTCACCATGAGCTTTTGACAAGCTGATGTGGTCTACAACCAGCTCTCTGTCCTTAGTTTTGTCAGTATGCTATATTTTACAGCACTGTCTGGGTGATTTATACTAGTTTGCTTCACACAACAAAAACCAGAGAGCCTTGAAACATTTTCTCTGGAAGATACCATTGGAACCCCAATAAATATGCTACATATAACGCAAAAACAACTGTATGAAAGCACTAGCCATCTTAATAAAATCACGCTCTCCTGTTTTTTTTTTGGATTTACATATTGAAATTCTCATTTGGCCATTTTTGCATGGTCAACTTTGATGCTCGCTCAAAGCTCTTTCTTAAAATACGACTTTTAAAATGCCTTTTCACAGTCCCGAAGCAAAAGGAGAAGTACCACTCCCCACACTTGCCTGCTCCTTTGTTCCTGTTTGCATTGTTCCTGTTTGCATAGCTATTAGCATATGCATAGCTAACGCGCCTCTGTTGTTTTGCATTGTTCCTTGAGGAGGATTCTTCGCAGCAAACACCAAAGGTCGCGTTAAAGGGGCTCTTCTGTAATGCGAAGCAGGTCTGCACCAGCTTCGCAGTCACTTCTGGAATGACGGTTCAGCGTGCAAAATTCAAAAAAAATATGCTGGGCAATTCAGCCTGGAACGCGCTGCTAATTACCATGCAAAAGCCACACATAAGCCGACTGCCTGTGTCCCAAAGCACCTAATATAATAGGCACGCTCCTCTGATCCTGGAGAGAATAGGTATGCATCATGACTAGTATCCATTTTGACTAGTAGCCATGAATACCCCTCTCCTCCATGAACATGTCCACTCCCCTCTTAAAGCCTTCCAAGTTGGCAGCCATCACCATATCCTGGGGCAGGGAGTTCCACAACTGAACTATGTATTGTGTGAAGAAATACTTCCTTTGATCTGTTTGGAATCTCCCACCCTCCAGCTTCAGCAGATGACCCCGAGTTCTAGGTTTATAAGAGAGGGAGAAAAGCTTCTCCCTCTCCACTCTCACCATATCATGAATAACTGGGTAGGCTATTTGTACCAACAAAGGGACATTTTCATTCTCCACCAGGACCTGACCTAAGACTAACCTATTAGTATCTGCTTGCCAATGCTTGCTGGGAGCATGAAAAGCATATAACATATAAGCATGGAGTTAAGAGGCAGGCACATGATGTACTGGTGGAAAGCAAGCCGCACAGAGAAAAGCATTACATTATTAAAAGTATACGAAGCCAGCCTCCTGCTAAGCTTTGAGAATTTATTGGCCTAAGAGCCCCAAAGCGGATTTCCCTCTGGAATTGTTTGGAGGATAAGAGTCAGAAGGCAACCCGGTTCCAAATGAACGCGAGCATTGTCGGTGGGGCACAAGGCTGTAGAAACAGCATTCATAAACAGGAATGGTTCAGGTGGTTTAGACTGAGATTAGGCCTAAGGGAGGCTAGTACAGTATCCCTTTCAAAAGGCTCAATGAAAGAACAAATCCAGGAGTCGTCGTGGCCTCTTGCCGATAAGCTGGTCTTCCAAGCCACACTCTTCTAGAGCAATTTAAAAAAAAAAGGGACAAAGGCCACAAATCTACTAAAGAGCTTAAGAGTAGGGTTGTCCACTTCCATCTCCCAGAATTACTACTGATCTCCATAATCAGCTCCCCTGGATAAAATGGAGGATGGAATAAGAACATAAGCCGTGCTGGATCAGACCAAGGCCCATACAGTCCAGCAGTCTGTTCACACAGTGGCCAACCAGGAGCCTCTAGGAAGCCCACAAGCAAGACGACTACAGCAGCACCATCCTGCCTGTGTTTCAAAGCACCTAATATAACAGGCATGCTCCTCTGATCCTGGAGAGAATAGGTATGCCTCATGACTAGTCTCCATTTTTACTAGCAGCCATGGATACCCCTCTCCTCCATGAACATGTCCACTCCCCTATTAAAGCCTTCCAAGAATTTATGGCATTATGGTCTGCTGTGATCCCTCACCTCTTCCAACCCCACCCTTGCCAAGCTCTGCCTCCAAATCTTCAGAAATTTCCCAACCCATAACACGTAACCCTGATTAAGGTTAAGGATGTTTAGTTAGAAGGTAGAAAAGAGTGAACAAGAGATGTTTAAAGCGATGATATTAGCGGCTCACGCAGTTATAGCTTTTGGATGGAAAGATAAAACAAAGTGGACTATGGACAGGTGGAATAATTATGTGTTTGAATATGTGCAAACAGATGTATTGGGATACTTAAAACAACAGACAATGGGAGAAACAGAAGAAATGGAACTGAAGACTAAGTGGAACCCATACATTAATTGGGTGAAAAGAGGAGAAGCCAACGAAGAGACTTTACTAAAATTAAAAAGCCTATGCTCATGGCTGAAAATATGATATTATGGATTGGTCCGTGGGGGGGGGGAAGGGGGGGAAAGGGGAAAATTTGTATTGGAAGAAGGAAAGTGTAAATTGTAATTATAAAGGTATGGAGATGTAAAATGACCTCCAATGCAATAAAAAAAAAATTAAAAAAAAAAGGATGTTTAGTTTGCCCCTAGATGACAAACATACATCAATTTTACTGTCCGGTGTTCTCCACAGAATCCTGGAACTGGGTTTGGGGTGATTCTCTGTTTGAGACAGGAAGTATCCCTCCACTCTCCCAACTACAGGGTTCTTCGGAGAGAAGGAATGGCTGTCAAACCAGTTCATGCCCTCTTGGGGCAGTTCCTAGGCTCAGACTAGGGTTGCCAGGTCTCCCCTGGCTGCTGGCGGTGGATAGAGTAGGGTTGCCAGATCCAGGTTGGGAAACTCCTGGAGATTTAAGGGTGGAGCCTGGGGAGGACAGGGACCTCAGTGGGGTACAATGACATGGAGTCCACCCTCCAAAGCATCCATTTTCTACAGGGGGACTGATGTCTGTAGTCTGGAGATGAGCTGTAATTCTGGAGGATCCCTAGGTCCCACCTGGAGGCTGGCATCCCTTCCACAGTTACTTCTCACCTAGGATTGTTCATTTGTCAATGAGTTCTGTTTTTGAGCCTCAGTGTCTGTCACTTTAGGTCCCCAATGAAAAGAAGGAGCTGGGGGTAAGCTGGGTGGGAGAACCAACTGGCAACAAAGGTTTGGATTCCTGCCTTTACTACAGACTACTCTTGGTCACGTTATGAGAAGGCAAGAGTCACTAGAAAAGACAGTCATGCTAGGAAAAGTTGAGGGCAGCAGGAAAAGAGGAAGACCCAACAAGAGATGGGTTGACTCAATAAAGGAAGCCACAGCCCTCAATTTGCAAGACCTGAGCAAGGATGTCAAAGATAGGACATTTTGGAGGACGTTGATTCTTAGGGTCGCCATGAGTCGGAAGTGACTTGACAGCACTTAACACACACACACACACACACACACACCCTTGGAACATGGGATACATCATGCCGTGTGCGTCAAGGCCCTAGGGCTGATTTGCGCATGCAAGAGGACGGTGTGGGGAGAACAGACTGCACCATTTCGGACTGCAGGTGTGTGGGAGGTCTCATTTTGGAATGTTTCCCTGTGTTTAAAAAACCCCTACAACTAAAAAAAGAAAAACAAAACCCAGCACGGCAGGAAAAGAAAGAGAGTAGAGCCTTCGGCCTGGCTGTGCCAGTTCTCAGTTTACAGCGAGTTTTTAATGTGAAGAATCATTCAAAACTGGAACCCACCACCTGCTGTCTGAAGTGGTACAGTCCCTTCTACCTACTTCATTCTGTTGCATGCGTAAACCAGGTCTAAATCTTGTCCCTCCCCATGAAATGTGAATGGAAGGTAGGGTTGCCAGGTCCCTCTTTGCTACCGGCGGGAGGTTTTTGGGGCGGAGGCTGCAGAGTGCGGGGTTTGCAGAGGGGAGGGACTTCAATGCCATAGAGTCCAATTGCCAAAGCGGCCATTTTCTCCAGGTGAACTGATCTCTATCGGCTGGAGATCAGCTGTAATAGCAGGAATTCTCCAGCTAGTACCCGGAGGTTGGTAAACCAAAGTTAGTCTGCTGTACAGTATGTTGTAAAAATCACTACCACAGTAAAATTGCCGGGAGTCAAAATGACCACCAAATATTCTATTTGAACAAATGTTTGCACAAAACAGACCATAAACACAGGCTACATAAGTAAATAGAACTAGCTACGTCCCGATAGTATCAATGTACTTAGGTGACAGAGCACAGTCCTCCGCAATAGATGGGTTGGTAGTTTTCCGCGATTCTTGTGGAGCAGTTGTATCCAACGTGTGTAGCCTTGTAGTTCCGATGTATTTTCTTGGGGTACAGCTTACAGGGGTCCGGTTACCGCCCTGTTTCGAACCAATCGGTCTTCCTCAGGAACCAACGCTAGCTGTTAAGTAACCTGCTCTCGCGTTGGCTGGGGGACAAAGTTTTCCTTACTGCAGGAAAATGCTGCAGTGTTAAAAAAACAAAACCTTAGCTTCCTTTACTCCCCTTCCCTCCTGCACTGTTTTCTCCCTCCAGTCTCCAGCAAGATCAGGCATTTTTTAAAGTTAAAAAAAAGGGATCTAAAATGGTGCCATGTTCCTATGGCAGACTGGGGAGGGACGCAGCTACCATCGAGTTGGACCCTAAGAGGCTGAAAAGCTATTTCCCCTGCTTGTGGTCACAGGTCTAGCCAGCCGCTGCAGTGAGCTTACAAGAAAAAGAGATCCTGACAGAATATATTGGTCGTTTTCTTTCGTCGTATGATATAACATGACACCGAATGGCCCTTGCAGCCTACTATGAACACACACACACACAAAGTACAGAGGTGCTTCACGAACTCTTCTCTTCCCAATGCTGTGAGAGCCAGCGTAGTGTAGTGGTTAAGAGCGGTGGTTTGGAGCGGTGGACTCTGATCTGGAGAGCCAGGTTTGATTCCCCACTCCTCCACATGAGCGGCGGAGGCTAATCTGATGAACCGGATTGGTTCCCCAGCTCCCGCACATGAAGCCAGCTGGGTGACCTTGAGCTAGTCACAGCTCTCTTAGAGCTCTCTCAGCCCCACCTCCCCTCTGTTGTGGGGAGGGGAAGGGAAGGTGATTGTAAGCCGGTTTGATTCTTCCTTAAGTGATAAAGTCGGCAAATAAAAACCAATTCTTCTTCTTCCTCTTCTTCTCCTTCTTATTCTTATTGTATATGGCTCCACAAGGTTGATTCCCACCTCTTTTCTGCCGGCTATACCAGCCTTAACTGCTCACATATCAAAATGAGATTAGCCCGTGCTGATAAAAATGCACTTTTTCTAACAAAGGCCATTTATGCACGGGAGGTTTTGCCTTGGATTTGCCTCTCTCTGGATGCACATTTTCCCCATCTGAATTCTCAAAACTCTGCATGGAGGCTTATTTTTGAGTTTTGAGAATTTGGATGGGGAAAATGTGCATCTACAAAGGGAAAAATCCAAGGCAAACCCTCCCATGAATAAATGGCCAAATTGTTTTTAAAAATCAGGGTATTTTGGCACCTTTGGGAAACCCGGGCTTTAGCACCGAGCTTCCAAACTGCGCTGTCGGCTGACGCTAATGAGGTCTTTATTGCTGATTTTTAACAAAACGGGAATTGCAGCCACAAAGCCGGTTGCTTCTGAGATCCCACTCGGAGGGGTTTGGAGTCCCAACCCTGCAATGATAGGCCCATAATTACAACTAGGAGCTCATTATGGGTGATTTGAAACGTCCCCGAAGCTCAGGAGCTGTTGGGGATTTTTTGTTGCTGTCTTAGTTTGGGTTTTTTTTGCACAGGGACCAGCTCAAGAGGCCCGTTCCTTTTCGGCAAGCTGATCCCGGTTCACGGATAGGTTGGGGGGAGAGACAAAAAAGAAAGAACGGCTCCCTCTTGTCCTCGAATGTGAGCAGACATTCTCCTCTCGCCAGGATTTCTTTGATTAGAAACAGAACTGGTACATCCAGGAAGAGAAAGAAGGGGAACGAAAGAAAGGTGGAAAGAAAGCCTCCCTTTCCTAAAAGGGGCGGTGGGAGAAAATCCCAATCTTTCCAGACTGTAATAGATAAAAACAGGGCTAGACATCTTTCTTTCTAGTAATCCGTTGGACTTATACTCACTTTCTGCCCCCATTGTTGTCTTGTGCTACACAATCCAAACCAGGACAGTTACTGTTTCACAAAAGGAAGTACTTCTTCACACAACCAATCTACACAATCCAAACCAGGACAGTTAGATTGGTTGACAGTGACATATTAAGGTTGCCACAGGAGGTGCATTTATTGGGAAAGGGTGTCTTCTGTCTACTTCTTAACAACATGCTGGTGTTCGTTTAATCTGAATACCACTATTTATTTGTTAAATTAAAAAAAATAGCCTCTGCCCCTTGGAGGTGCCGTGGCTCAGTGGTAGAGCATCTGCCTGGCGCGCAGAAGGTCCCAGGTTCAATCCCCGGCATCTCCAGTTAAAGACTAGGCAAGTAGGTGATGTGAAAGACCCTGCCTGAGAGCCTGGAGAGCAGCTGCCGGTCTGAGTAGACAATACTGACTTTGATGGACCAAGGGTCTGATTCAGTATAAGGCAGCTTCATGTGTTCATGTGCTCTTCGTTATGGGAAACCATAACTTATCACCTTCATTACCACCACCCCCAGAGGTCCTTCTGTCTGCCCAGTATAACATTCATTGAGTCTCAAGACCTCTGTTCCTCTAATTCAGGGGTCCCCCAAATTTCTGGGCTGGGACTACTGAGGAGAGAAGTCTATCCACCTCTTAGCAATTCTGTGTGTCTTTCAAAGGAGGTTCAGTTCACATTTTGAGAACCAAGCTGGGGGTTCCCCTTAAGGAAACACATGCTAAGCCAGCCCATGTCCAGATGTGATGCGGCTAATGCAAACCACCCAGGTAAAATTCTCTAATGCAAACAAGGCCTTTCTGTACGGTCCGCAGAACATGAGGCCAAGAGGGCCCCTCCGGATTATTGGGACTGACATTCTGCATCTCCATGCTAAGAATTCGAGCCAGTGCTGAGCCAAACAACTTGTAACTTTCTCCCATTGCAACTAGAGCCGTTTGTAGGCAGGGTTGAAATTCCTCGTTTTAATCCAGGGCTCGTGTAAAACTAAGGGCAGTTCTGTCAAAGATGATAGATAGATAGATAGATAGATAGATAGATAGATAGATAGATAGATAGATAGATAGATAGATAGATAGATAGATAGATAGATAGACAGACAGACAGACAGACAGACAGACAGACAGACAGACAGACAGACAGACAGACAGACAGACAGACAGATAGACAGGCAGGCAGGCAGACAGGCAGGCAGACAGACAATGGCTGTAGGGAAGGAAGCAAATACACAGAATCATTTTCGTAAGCAGCAGTGAAAACCTGCAGTAAAGTTTCACCATCAGCAGCATGCCAAGTATCCACATTTTGAAGCACTGAGGCAGACTTCATTCAGGAGAGAATAAAACCCTAGGGTTACTTGGATGGTTTTTTCAAAAAAAACTGCAGCAATAAAAAGAAGCTCAGTGGAAGTTCTAGTTTGCGAAGCCTCACAGAGGGAACGTTCTGCAGATTTACAAATATGCATGAGACCCACTCATTCCAGGCGCATCAACATTAGCACAGAGGATGGTCAATTTCAGTCCCTTTGCGGTCACACTGCTTGCCTAGTCCCTTTAACTGGAGATGCCAGGGATTGAACCTGGGACCTTCTGAATGCCAAGCAGATGCTCTACCACTGAGCCACAGCCCCTCCCCATAGTACTTCAAGTACTTGAAGATGGTTATCATACCCCCTCTCAGTCTTCTCCTCTTCAGGCTAAACATACCCAGCTCCTTCAACCTTTCCTCATCGGAAATTGGTGAGCTCATCCACATGCCAGTTCCTTGAAGGAGGGGGAATAGAAAGCAGTGAGCAAGGATTTTTTAAATATGCAATACAATGAGTCAGTGCAATCTTACAGTAGGGAGAAGTTATGTATGGGGAGCTGTTTCTGGCCAGCGGCTTCGATGGCAATGTCAGCGGCATCCAGCCAGCTGCATACAGGTGTTGGCAGAAACTGACCAACTTGTCGTTTTGGAAGAAAACTAGCTGGCCCCGGGACAAGGAAAAAATATCAGGTATTTCTAAGTCAGAAAGCTACGTGGCAATTGCTACCGCTGCACTAATTTGTGTCTTAATCCTCCCAGCCTGTGCAAAGACCGGGCAGAGGTGCCATCCCCCAAAAGCTGGCTGGTTTGCTGAGGACTAGATTGAACAGCCAGCGTTGTGTAGTGGTTAAGGCGTTGGACAGTTCACACATACAATTTGCACATGCAGCCCAAAGACATATCCACAGGGACAGATTTACTGTGCGCCTCTTTTGATCATGCAGAGCGCAAAGGGTAGCCCATGCAGGCTTTCCTTGGGAAAAGCTTGAACTCGCATTGTGAAGACCGGAAGTACAGACTGCATGACCAACCACGGCCCGTGCCTAAAGTGCAGCAGAGGAAATAAAGCAGACTAAAGCATCTGTCACACTTACTGGATATGCTTAAGCCACATGTACAGTTCCCCTAAGCCGAAGCCATACAGAAATGCCTCCAAAGACCTCATTACCAGGAAACATCCCTGCAGATCTCCAAATGTATGTACATATGGGCTGTGGCTCAGTGGTAGAGCATCTGCTTGGCATGCAGAAGGTCCCAGGTTCAATCCCCAGCATATCCAGTTAAAGGGACAAGGCAGGGAGGTGATGTGAAAGACCTCAGCCTGAGACCCTGGAGAGACCCTGCTGGTCTGAGTAGACAATATTGACTTTGATGGACCAAGAGTCTCATTCAGTATAAGGCAGCTTCGTGTGTTCATGTGAGGGTGCAAGGCCATGAGGTGAGGGGCCATGGCTCAGTGGTTGAGCATCTGCTTGGCATGCAGAAGGCCCCAGGTTCAATCCCCGGCATCTCCAGTTAAAGGGACCAGGCAAGTAGATGATGCGAAAGACCCCTGCCTGAGACCCTGGAGAGCCGCTGCCGGTCTGAGTAGACAATACTGACTTTGATGGACTGAGGGTCTGATTCCGTATAAGGCAGCTTCATGTGTTCATGTGTACACACATGGTAGTGGTGGAAAGTGCTGTCACGTCACAGGTGACTTTCGGCAACCTCACAGGGTTTTCAAGGCAAGAGATGTTCAGAGGCGGTTTGCCATTGCTTGCCTCCGTGTGGGCTGAGAGAGTTCTAAGAGAACCATGACTAGCCCAAGGTCACCCAGCAGGCTTCATGTGGAGGAGTGGGGAATAGAACCCGATTCTCCAGATTAGAGTCCACCGCTCCTAACCGCTTCACCATGCTGGCTCTCATGTACACATACCCACTTTTAACTTTTCCATGACACCAGTCCGCAGAACGAGACGCAACGGCCTAACAGGTGTCTTGCCTATAATACATGCAGAAGGATATTCAATCGCCTCAAGGACACATTCATATTCGTCCTGGGTCATCTACAACTTGGACTGTACGGCTAAGCGATAATTTCTCCTACAACTTCAGTGGATGGACGAATCCCCCCAGATCAAAGCGAAAGCGCTGGAGGTATGCCCTTCCCGTGTCCCTTTCCAGATTCAAAGGGTTCAGACTATTTCTGTCTGGCCTAAGAATGAAAGGCGAGAGGCGGCCTCTTGGAAAAGGAGCGGTGGAAAGGAGAGCTTGACTTGAGCTTGCAAGGAAAAAGCAAAAAAACTGGAAAGAGTAAAGATGCAAAAGGGCACAGAGTGAGTTAAAGCGTCTTTCTGGCTAATTAGAGAGCATCCTTCCAAGACCAAACAGGATGTTTTCAAACTAATCTCACTTCCTGTGCATATAATTATATACAAACCCAAACGTTCAGGGCAAACCCAGACAGGATGGTGGCACATGGTGCTCTTTAAATGCAGGTTTTTAATAATCACGCAGAATGCAGGGATGTGTGTGTGTTAAGTGCCATCAAATCACTTCCGATTCATGGTGACCCAATGAATCAATGTCCTCCAAAACATCCTATCCTTAACAGCCTTAATCAGGTCTTGCAAACTGAGGGCCATGGCTTCCTTCATAGAGTCCATTCATCTCTTGCTGGGTCTTGCTCTTTTCCTGCTGCCCTCAACTTTTCCTAGCATGATTGTCTTTTCCAGTGACTCTTGTCTTCTCACAATGTGACCAAAGTACGACAGCTTCACTTTAGTCATTTGGGCTTCTAGGGTCAGTTCAGGCTTGATTTGATCTATAACCCACTGATTTGTTTTTATTTTTGGCAGTCCACGGTATCCATCAAACTCTCCTCCAAAACCACATTTCAAAAGAAATCTACTTCCTTCCTGTCAGCTTTCTTCATTGTCCAGCTTTCACCCCCGTACATAGTAATAGGGAATAAGATGGCATGAATTAACTTGATCTTGGTGGCCAGTGACACATCCTTACGCTTAAGAATCTTTTCTAGCTCCATGGTGAAAGGGTACGGTAAAGGTCCAATTTAAAGTGCAAAAGGAATATGCAAACGAGGAACGCTGAATCCTCCCTTCCCACCTACTATTACTTATTTCCCTTCGATCCCATTCACACTGGCACTCCCCCCCCCCCCCAGACCAGTTGTTTACAGCCAGGTTGGTCCAAAAGCAAAGCCCCAAGGCTTTGTAATTCACATAACACACTTTTGTAAGGACCAATCAATGAACTAGTATCACTGGCTGTGAGTGAAGGTCTCTGTTCCTCTTGAGCTGATTCTATGGAGCCTTTGCACTAGGAGGAGGAGAAGAGTTGGTTTTTATACCCCACCTTTCTCTACCGGAAGGAGTCTCAAAGCGGCTTACAATCACCTTCCCTTTACCCCCACAACAGGCAGCTTGTGAGGTAGGTGAGGTTGAGAGAGTTCTGAGAGAATTGTGACTGGATGAGGAGGAGGAGAAGGAGAAGGAGGAGGAAAAGAAGGAGGAGGAGGAGGAGAAGGAGGAAAAGGAGAAGGAGGAGCAGAAAGAGAAGGAGAAGGGTTGGTTTTTATATGCTGACTTCCTCTACCTTTTTCTCTACCGTCTTGCAATCTCCTTCCTTTCCTCTCCCCACAACAGACAATTTTGTGAGGTAGGTGGGGCTGAGAGAGTTCAGAGAACTGTGACTAGCCCAGCAGGCTTCATGTGGAAGAGTGGTGAAATCAAGCCTGGTTCTCCAAATTAGAATCCATCACTCATGTGGGGAATCGAACCCGGTTCTCCAGACTAGAGTCGGCTGTTCTTAACCACTACACCACGCTGGCTGAGAGAGACCAGTGTGGGGATTGGCACAGCTGATAACTGGATTGGCAGATCCCCACCCTTACACATACACAGTCACTCATGTATTTGATCTCTTTCACTTTCTATTCCACACGAACCATGTTCCTAAGTGGCACAAACTCCATGTTGAGAGAAACAAAGCTGTTTCCTGTTGGCTTAAAAGCAGTTATGAGAGCCGACAAAAAGGAGTACCATCGCTATTGGATGGGCAAGATTCATGTGGACCCTTGGGAGAAGGCCCAACTAGGGTTGCCAACCGCCAGGTACCAGCTGGAGAGCTCCTGTTATTACAACTGATCTCCAGCCGATAGAGATCAGTTCCCCTGGAGAAAATGGCCGCTTTGTCAATTGGACTCTATGGCATTGAAGCCCCTCCCCAAACCCCGCCCTCCTCAGGCTCCACCCCAAAAACCTCCCGCCGGTGGAAAAAGAGAGACCTGGCAACCATAGGCCCAACAGAGCAATGAAAACAAATGAGTGAGGGTTTCCTTAATAGTGAAACGCGCAGACGAGACAAAGAGTTGGTAATTTAGGAGAGGACCTGTTAATGAAGATGGTTTTCTTGAGGGAACAAGGAATAGCAAGAACTCTTTGGAGCACAGAGAACATTTTCTCAGGAGCTAAAATTGGCAGAGGAAGAAGGAAACTGATGGAGTCGATTAAATTTTCATGGAATGAAAAAGAAACAGAAGTAGGTTGGGGGAAGATATTTCTTCAGTGAAGCGTTATTTGTTAGATTCGTATCGCAACCTTCTCCCAAGGAACTCATAGAGGCATATACCAGATTTTGGAGTGGTCTCCAATTTGACAGAAAACTGGCATAGAAGCTGAAGAAGGATTGGATGGTCCTCAGTCCTTCTCAGTAGGTGATCAACACACCAAGAACGGGTGTAGAGAAGTAGATGGAATAGGTCAGGTAGAGCTGGCAACTGGAAGGGGTGACACGAAACACAATAAAATAGCCCTTTTTGTGTGTGTGCCATCAATCACAGCTGACGTATGGTGACCCTGTAGGGATTTCAAGGCAAGAGATGTACAGAGGTGGTTTGCCATTGCCAGCCTCTGTGCCACAACCCTAGTATTCCTTGGAGGTCTCCCATCCAAAAACTAAACAGTGCTGACCCTGCTTAGCTTCTGAGATCAGATAACACCAGGCTGTTAAGTGTTGTCAAGTCGCTTCCAACTCATGGCGACCCTATGAATCAACGTCCTCCAAAATGTCCCATCTTTGACAGCCTTGCTCAGATCTTGCAAACTGAGGGCTGTGGCTTCCTTTATTGAGTCCATCCATCTCTTGTTGGGTCTTCCTCTTTTCCTGCTAGCCTGGGGCTATCCAGGTCGGGGCAATAGGCCTACCAGAATATTTAAAGGATATCTTGGTTACCAGTTGACAATGGCACCAATTCACTGTTTATTAAGGATCCCTCTCGGTCTACCATGTCACATAAAGCTCCAGGCAAGTCGCGGAGCTTCCTTATGGCAACAGAGCTTAACAGAGAATCCAACCGCAATCCATGCAGCTTGTTCTGAATTACTCACCCTGCCTCCCAGATGGCTTAGATTAGAAAAAAAAAAAGACTGGGAAGCAGCAACTATTTGGCCAATATTAATGCAGTAATAAAATAAATCACAAGCACAACAACAATGCAACTTAAGTTATTTGATCAATCCTAGATTTCAGCATATGACTAGTATTTTCTATGAAACTATGCAGCCAGCTTACTGTGGGGGGGATTAAAAAAACAAAAAACAAAAACAAAGGAGAGCCAAAGACTGAAAAGGAGAAAACAGCAAATACTGGAGCCAGAGTTCCTAGCAGCTACCCACAGCCACAGTACAAAACACGATCTATTTCACAAGAGGGAGGAATCCACAAAGCCCAAGGCCTAAATAAAAGGAAATAACCACATCCACTCTTCAGGGGTAAAAACTGACGTAAACTGACGTGAACTGCCAAGAAAATACTTGGATCCCGTATCCTTAACAGTAAGTACGCAAAAAAGTCTGACGTATTCAAGAGAGGCCCACGTTCAATTCTTTGCCTCACCATATTTTTTTGTGGCAGTGGGCAAGCTTCTAAGTGCAATCTCTCGTTTTTTGACAATGGCCTTCCACTCAATATTTCATCTATCTTCGCGGCCCCCTCCCACCCAACCCAGGGGCAATCATGTATGCCAGAAGAGAGCGTGTAAGGGCTGCGAGCAAGGATTTTGGGTTTGAGAGCAATGTCTCAACACTGGCACTAGACGTGGAACGAAACGAGATCTCTCTGCCATTTCTAAATTCTTTCCCGGGCGTCATAAGGGGGGGGGGGAAAGGCAGCTCTTTTAAAAAATGTCCTTCTTCCCAAATCATTTGGGACGTTAAAGCAATGAGAGGTTCAATCACACCCATAAATCCAATCTGAACCAAATGAGGGTTCTCAGCCAAGAGCCAGGCAAACCAATTCTACCACCACCCCTTGATATTAGTTGATGAAGGTACCAAGGTATCAACTGGATCCTATTCCTCCCTAGAATGTCAAATACCCAGGTTCCCCACACACACCTCTCAAGGTGGGGAAGGCACACTACATCTTGAGGATCCGTGACTTACAGTGCAATCCTAAGCAGAATTACTCCAGTCTAAACCCACTGAAATCAATGGGCTAAGGCTGGAGTAACTTTTCTTAAATTGCACTGTCAGAGATAATGCATTTCACAGTCCAGCCTCCCACTTAGGAACCAAGAAAGCTACAGACCTAGAACTTCTATCATCGCCTTTAAATGCTTATTCTTTAACCTGCTGTCTCTTTGTCTTCCTAGTTATTTTATTTATTCGTTCAATTTCTATCCAACACCACCCTCACCCAAATCGTTTCTATCATGTAGGAGGATGCTGTGACAAAGTACAGCCAAGACGCTGTTAATCATTTGTTCTATTTAGATCTGGGGAAAGCTGTTCCTGGATAGGATAAAGTATTATCCCTCCTGCCTTCTTCTTTCAGGGAATACCACAAAGGGCTCTGAAAATACAGGTCTCCACTGCTTAGCTAAACCAAAGAAGAAGGAGAAGAAGGAGGAGAAGAAGAAGAAGAAGAAATAGAAGGAGGAGGAGGAGGAGGAGGAGGAGGAGGAAGAAGAGGAGGAAGAAGAGGAAGGAGAAGAGGAAGAAGAGGAAGGAGAAGAGGAAGAAGAAGAGGAAGAAGCAGAAGTTGGTTTTTATATGCCGACTTTCTCTACCACTTAAGGGAGACTCAAACCGGCTTACAATCCCCTTCCCCTCCCCACAACAGACACCATGTGAGGTGGGTGGGGCTGAGGGAGCTCTAACAGAGCTGTGACTCGCCCAAGGTCACCCAGCTGGCTTCGTGTGGAGGAGGGGGGAAGCAAATCCAGTTCACCAGATTAGCCTCCACCATTCACGTGGAGGAGTGGGGAATCAAACCCGGTTCTCCAGATCAGAGTCCACCGCTCCAAATCACTGCTCTTAACCAGTAGTTTCTTTTCACTGTTATAAGAGGATTTGTTATCAAGCCATTATGCCTCTAGCTGGCAGACATTACAGGATTTATATTTTCCTGTTCACGTGTCTGGGTTCTACCTGAGCCCACACGTCCCAGAGGTGCCAAAGGGCATAAGAGGAACCTTGCAGGATTAAACTGAAGGTTGGTCTAATCTAGTATCCTGCTGCCAGCAGTATCCAGATGCCTATAAGCAAGGGATGAGGAACACAGCCATCACTTACTGTGCATCCATCCGGTATTCATGGCACACTGCCTGTGAGCCTGATGGTTCAGTTTAGCACATATGGCCAATAGCCATTGACAGGCTGGTCCTCCATGAATTTTCCCAGCCCGTTTTTTAAAGGATTCTCTGCGGCCAGGAATTCCATTTGGATCATTTCAGATTTCAGATTTCCAGATAAGGGATACTCAACCTGTAGTTTATGTACTTTAACGGGAGGGGAGGTTTTTTTGTAAGACACTTTGGGTCTCTTTGGGGAGAAAAGTGGGGCATGTATGTATACATAAATAACTAGTTTCAACCCTCAACATAAATTCCTTTGAGAATTGCGAATAAAATAAAACTACAACTATCAATAGAGCACATAAATAATAGATAACAATAAAGAACCAAGAAGGAACTCGCACCGTAAATTTCCTGGTAGGTGTCAACTGAAGGAGGCAGTTTTAATTTATCCTTCCCTTAATGTTTAAAGCAGAAAAACACGTCTCAAATTTGATAGGGGTCTTTCAGTCTCCCTTATTTCACTTGTTACAATAGCCATTCCAAAATCAGCTGTTCAACCTGCCATTCATGAAGATGCAGAAGGCAGTCAAGAGCACATGGAAGATGGGGGGCACATGAAAATTTTAGTTATAAGTATTGCCTGAGAAACAACAAAATCTCTGCTGAGCCAACCGTTTCCCTCCGTGGCTCACAGCAAATCGTTCAAGCCCTCCCATCCAGCAGTATCCAATTTGTGCAAACGAGATTAAAAAACCTTGCCTCAAGGGACAAGGTTATGAATAATTTAATTAACATATACTAAATATGATCTCTTTTCCCCCAAAAAACAGTTGTCCTTTGCTGTTTGTTCCATTCAAAGTTCTGTGCTAATAAAATTATTTGTTTTCTGTCAAAGAATATGCGTTTCTTTTTGCTACAGGGTGTTTTTGTTACGATCCCTAACATAAAATATAAGCCAGAAAAAACTATAAGAAAATCACAGTATTTGTTTTAAAAGGACAATTAGCTGATCAGGAGTGCAATGCAACCAGTATCTACTTACGATGCAAGATGAGGGAGATGTTGATGGACCGCTCCTCAACAAAGCCCTTGAGATTGGGGATCTTGGCACATTTCAGGATCGTTTGTGAGGCACTGTCACCAACATGGACCCAACAGACGGTGTCTTCTACATAGTTGAAGTCCATGGCAGTGGTCTGCTTGGTGCTGGTGGGAGTGATGTTAGGGACGGGCCCACCACTCAAGAAAGTCGCCAGGATGTTCTGAGAGTTGGCAATGAGTAGGATGGGAGGTCGATCCACGGGTTCTGATAAGAGAAATAGAGACGATGAGGAACCAAGACGGACTTGCAGCTTTCATCAGTGACTCACACTTCCTAGAATGAGGCCCACCAAAGGCACTGCAAGGGAGACATCCCGGAACATCCGCCCTGAGCTGGCTTGCTGGGGAGGGCAGACTACAAATATGAAAAATAAATACGGTAAATAAATAAATAAACAGGGGTCCCCAACCTTGTTGAGCCTGCAGGCACCTTTGGGATTCTGACGCAGCATGGTGGGCGCAGCCACAAAATGGTGGCTGCGGCTTACTTTCAGTCACACAGTGAAGATATCTGAGCTATGGTGGCAGCCGCTGCCAAAGTAGTGTTTTTTAAAATCTGCATAGCTAAAGAAACCTCCAGTGGCCAATCAGAAGGCTTGCTGGGCAAAAGCTCCACCTGGCCCTGCCCACTTCCTAAAAACACTTGGCGGGCATCAGGAAAGGTGCTGGCAAGTGCCACGGTGTCCACAGGCAGCACTTTGGGGATCCCTGCCCCAGACTAACGGAGTATGATAGTCTCTATATGAAGTTTCAGTTCACTCTTTGCAGCTTTTTTAAAAAATCCAAAAAAAGTGAAGGGGAAACTTTTGAGGCAGAGAAGGAAGTAGAGATAGGACTATCATATGGAGCAATGTGTCCAACGATCCAATTGTCCATTCCCAAAGGAAAAAGCATTCCCACGCAAACAAGTTATATGTATTGCCTTGCAAAAGAAACAATAAACTAAAAATCTGGGATGTTTCACTGATGAGATGCTGGAAGAGGGAGCATTTCACTCTCTAAACACCATTCAGGAAGTCCCCAAGGAACCAAGCAATCATCTTCCATTACGACAGCCAACATGAAATAACTGCAGCACAATATATGTGTATGTACCTAGACATCTAATTCTAAACTTGGCTCCAGGGTGTAGGTCAAAAAATCCACACGATGGGGCCAAAGACAAATGGAGGGGCTACAAACAGGCGCGGGGTGGGGGGGAAGTTTTGCAGAAAAATCAGAAATGGGAAAAAAATAAAAATTTGGGCCAGTTTTTAAGAAATAATTTAAGTGATGTTGGTAATTTTAACAAAAGAATGCTGACCGGGCTCTCACATGACTATGTTGTAAGATGTTGTGAGCCATTTAGAGGGATGCTAAGCAACCCCAAACAACACTGCCAAGGCTTTCCTGCCTTGGTTACTTTCAACCAGCAGGGAGCTGGGCAAAGAGAGAAAGCAAAAAAGGTAAAAGATAGGAAGGAGGGAAAGAAGGAGGCAGGAAAAACGGTGAGAAGGAGGGATGGGAGGTAAAGTTGAAGTTGGGGAGGAATAGGAAAAGATAGGTGGGTGTACAGATGAGAATCAAACGCTGGGGCTGCCAAGGGGAGGGAAGGAAATACAGAAATATATAGACAGGTGGGAGAGAAGGAAGCGCCGTTCACTTTATTCAAGTTTAGTAGCCTATAGGCCATACACTATAAATAATTTTAAGAATTAAAAATCACAGTAAAACAGAAATTTGCCAAGTCAACAGTATAGCTTTTGCTGAGGCTGCTCAGAAGTAATTTTAGTTTTTGAATGTCAGGTGTGGCAGAGTATTTTAGCAGCCATTTTCTGAGAAATTCCTCTTTGGCTGTTGCATGCTTTGGGCAGTAGAAGAAATAATGAATCAACCACTGCCGGAAGGCAGTCGCAAAAGCGAGAGAAGGGAGAAGAGAAAGGGAAACGGCTAAGGGCTGCCAGGAGAGGAAAACAGGAAAAGCCAAGATAGTGCCCCCACCACCAACAAGCCATGAGTCTGAGTGTTTTATATATATATGTGGAAGACACTGATATCACAACAAAACTTTACTCTGATAATAAGAAGACAATGGGGAAAACAGAAGTAACTTGTAGAACGGCAGAATAGTTTAAGGCATGAAATAATCTCTTACCATTCTTGGCTTTGCAAGATTTGTGGTCAGGCTGGAGAAGATACCCCTCGACGCAGCTGCATATGTAGGAGCCATGATGGTTGGTACAGGTTTGGCTACAGGTGCCGTACACGGTACACTCATCAAAATCTGTTAGGGGGGAAGAGAAATCAAAACATCTTGGTCTGCCAAAGGCGGGGGGAGGAATCTAACCAAAACATACTAACCTTTTACCATTTGTACAGTACTTAATAATTGTCCCCGAAATGAGGGATATGAAGCCAACCAAATCACTTTAATAACTAACTTGTTTGATATATAACATGCCCAACAACAAGCTGTTATGAGTAGATGAACTGGGCAGAGAAATAGATCACAATGGGTACCCGTGTTAGTCTGTCACTAGCTGGAGAAATGATTAAACTGAGGCTACCGTATTTTGGTCACATTATGAGAAGACTAGAAGTCTTCTAGAAAAGAGTCACTAGAAAAGACCGTCATGCTAGCAAAAGTTGAGGGCAGAAGGAAAAGAGGAAGACCCAACAAGAGATGGATGGACTCAATAAAGGAAGCCACGGCCCTCAATTTGCAAGATCTGAGCAAGGCTGTCAAAGATAGGACATTTTGGAGGACTTTTATTCATAGGGTCGCCATGAGTCGGAAGCGACTTGACGGACACAGCTGGAGAAAAGGGTAGGAGTCCAGTAGCACCTTAAAGACTAACAAAATTTGTGGCAGGGTGTGAGTTTTAGAGATCTGGGATTCCTGTCTCACTACCAATGCTGATTTCTCCATGCCTACCACACCCTTGCATATCACACCTAATCCAACCACGCCTGCTAATGTCATTGACTTGCTTTTTACATTTACATTGCCATTGTGTGTCTAATTAGCTCTTCTCTACTTAAGGATAGATGGAATCACATTCCAGCTGTATCTGAAGAAGTGAGTTGTGGCTCACGAAAACTCATATCCTGCCAGAAATTTTGTTAGTCTTTAAGGTGCTACTGGGCAGAGAGAGAAAGGGTTTGTTTGTTTTAATTAGAATGATTGGGCAACATGAAATAAGAACATACTCACTTCTTGGAGGGCTTTCTTCTGAAGTCCCAATCCACTGGGAAGTTGTCCTATATCAGCCACTTTGAAATGAATGGTAGGTGTGCGAATGGATTGTAATACTCTGGCGTAATGCCCATTCATTTCAATGGGGCTTTCACAGGACAAGATTCCAAAGTATTGGCATGCCAAGCTGAGAATCCTCAAAATACAGAGGCTCTTAAAAAGGAGGAAACATTAAACCATAACCCATTTTAAGATTACTGTTTCTAAGAGCTTTGCCACTGTCGTGCTTGAATCAAAAGATGCATACCAACCTCTAAGGTTAGCCAAAAATTGTATTTGAAAAGAGAAAGTGAGATTATCTGGCTTAGCCAAAAGCAACAATGACACAACTCTTGTATCTGCGATGCATATGAAATCACCTTTACAGAATGATTAGTGGTGCAGCTTCTAAAATGCTTGCTGGTGAAAAGTGCCATCAACATGAGATCCCATAATGTTTTCCAGGCAACAGATGAACAGAGGTGGTTTCTCATTCCCTACCTCTGCATAGGAGCCTGGACTTGATTCTATGACCTTAGGCAGATCATGAGAGGGAGGGCATCTTGGCCATCTTCTGGGCACGGAGTAGGGGCCACTGGGGTGTGTGGGGGGGGGTAGTTGTGACTTTACTGCATTGTGCAGGGGGTTGGACTAGATGACCCTGGTGGTCCCTTCCAACTCTATGATTCTATGATTTAGTCATCCTTCTCAATTCTAATCGCCACTATGGGGTCAGGAAGGAAATTTCCTCCAGGTCAGATTGGCCAGGAATCCTAAAGGGTTCCCCCATACACACACACACATCTTCTGGGCATGGAATAGGGGTCACTGGGGGAGTAGTTGTGTATTTCCTGCATAGTGCAGGGGGTTGGACTAGATGACCCCGGTGGTCCCTTCCAACTCTATGATTCTATGACTTTCCTGGTGGTCTCCTATTCAAGTACTAACTGGGGCCAACCCTGCTTAGCTTCCGAGATCTGACACAACCGGGCTAGCCTGGGCCATGCTTACGCAGGCTTTTCCCCATCACAAGATGCAGACATGTGACGCTTGAGAGATATCGTTAATTAATGCATGAGTGCTGTTGACTGTCAATCAAGAGTTCTAAACTCCGATTCCAGATTTCCTACAGCACTGGAAGTCTTTCAATAAATAAGACCTACCATACATTCTCACGGACTATAACGGGTAGGAAAGACATAGCTCTGTGTATCAAGTGCACAGCCTGACAAGGTTTTCCAGCGGCACCTGCCAGCCATCTCTCTCCTCATTATTGCCTACCTTTACAGCTTTTCCCGTCTTCAGCCAGCTGGAAGGAACTGTTGCAATAGCAGGCCGGGCCGTTCAGAGTTGGGACGCAATTGTGCTGGCAGCCCATAGTGGAGCAGTTCGTCAAGAATTCTAAGGAAAAGAGAAAAAGAAGCAAATGGTATCCATTAGAGGCTAGGAAAGTGGTTTATATTAGAGCATCCTTCACATGTGAGGCTTAGTCAGACCTTTCTTTAAAGCCGTCTGTGAAGCAAACGTAATACGTATACGGGCCAGAATGCACACTGGATTTCTCATCAGCGTTAACAGCATCCATATGTGGCCCCCAAAAATTCTGCAGTTCTTGATGCTGCTGTCTAACAATTGGACTGTAAAAATGGCAATTATTTTTAAACTGCTCAGCTTGGTTGTGCCCCCCAAAAAGACACGAAGACCATTTATGCAGGGCTGTTTCCCTCGCGGTCACCTCGCCGACTGCTCTGGTGCTTCGTTTTGATTACTCATGCCTTTACCGACTGTCAGAGGTCGTCTTGCTCTCCCCATGTGATTCCATGCATTTTGCCCGTGTTCTCCAGATGCTATTTTAGCGAGAATCCGGAAAACGCAGCAAAACGCACAGAGACCCGCAGGGAGAGCGAGGCGACTTCTGACTGTCAGGAAAGGCACGCGTAATCAAAACAAAGCACCACAGCAGTTGTTGGGGGTGACCATGGGGAAACAGTCCTGCATAAATGGCCAAAGATGCCTCCGTTACCTTACAGTTCTGGCAAAACCGTATGAATCCCATACATATTTCAAACACTGCAATCACAATGTGACCTGGGCCCTTGGTGCATCACGGATCAGCATCACAAAAATGATAACTACTATTTCCAGATCCATTTAAAAAAACCCTCTAAATAAATAAATAAATTGATACAGGGCACCAAACATGGCAGGAATAGGAGCACGAATGTACAGAAGCTGGCTTGGGCTCAACTCACACAAACTATGGCAGTGATCATTCCATCTATACTAGAGCTGCCCCAATACTGCACACAAATGTCTATGCCAGATTTTCCCAAACATTTCGGGCCACCGCCCCCTTGGTTCCACAAACTCAACCCCAGTGCCCCCTGCCCTATCCTATAAAAAGCATTATTCAAAATAGGGGTTTGCATGATGCACTAAACAAGATAATAACAATAACATTTCAAAACAGTAATAATTAATTGCACATCAAATTAAAACTTTTTAGTTGAAATTTATTCAACAAAACTGATGAACTTGATCCAGTGGTACCAAAGTCTGCGGGGGAAAATGCTGATAGTTTCCACCAAATTTGCCAGCATGGCGCCATAGTTTGATCTATTGTGATTTAGTGAACAACACAGTTGAAGGCGCCCACCTCTAGCGCCCCCCCTGCTGCCCTCTTGCCTCTTAGTGCCCCCTTAGGTAATACCACTGACCCCCCAGGGGGTGGTACTGCCCACTTTGGGAACCACTGGTCTGTGCATACGGCATACAATTGTAATAGTCATTGCTCTTCTCTGTATGCCCACTTTCGTCCTTGACCCTTTGTTTCTAAGCCTCTTACATATGGAAGTTTTTGCTCTTTTCCTCAGTGTAACGTGTGCTGGTTGCTAGCCATGCAAATAGGCCTGAGAAGAGGGCGCACACTGCCAAAAGCAAGGACACGAAGTATGATTCCTCTGTGCAGTTCCCAAGGAGAGAGGGGGATTTTTATGGGAATTCTGTCCCAGGTAAAGAGTTTCAGGTTCTCTGCGATAACAGCGAATTAGCATCTGTTCCTTCCCAGATCATCAGAAGGTACCCCATGTCAATGAAGCATTACAGGAGCAAAAAGTGATAATCCACAGTGCAGGATGGATTGTTCTTAAGTGCCTTTCAAAGAATGGTGCTATAATATATCACTGCAAGCCATTCTACCCAGTGTTGTATCTACACATGTCTTCAGGAATGGGGTAACTACAGTCTCCTAACAGATTTTTGTTTTCATGAATAATTCAAGCCTCCCTCGGGAATAACTGAGGCAAAAACACCAGCGATGTTTTTTTTTTAAGTAGAACAAGAAAAAAAAGAAGAAAGAATGTGTAATACTAAAAGCCTCTTAGCAGGGTATCCCATAGAATCACAGAGTTGGAAGGGACCACCAGGGTCATCTAGTCCAACCCCCTGCACAAGGCAGGATCACAACCACCTCTCCCACACACACCCAGTGACCCCTACTCCATGCCTAGAAGATGGCCAAGATGCCCTCCCTCTCATGATCTGCATAAGGTCTCAGAATCAGCATTGCCGACAGATGGCCATCTTGCCTCTGCTTAAAAACCTCCAAGGAGCTTACCACCTCCGAGGAAGCCTGTTCCACTGAGGAACCGCTCTCTCTCTGTTAGAAAATTCTTCCTAATGTCTAGACAGAAACTCTTTTGATTTAATTTCAGCCCGTTGGTTCTGACCCAACCTTCTGGAGCAACAGAAAATAACTTGGCACCCTCCCCTATATGACAGCCCTTCAAGTACTTGAAGATGGTTATCACATCCCCTCTCAGTCTTCTCCTCTTCAGGCTAAACATACCCAGCTTCTTCAATCTTTCCTCATAAGACATGGTCTCCAGACCCCTCCCCATCTTTGTTGCCCTCCTCTGGACACGTTCCAGCTTGTCTACATCCTTCTTAAATTGAGGTGCCCACAACTGAACACAATACTCTAGGTGAGGTCTAACCAGAGCAGAGTAAAGTGATACCATCACTTCGCGTGATCTGGTAACCGAAGCGGTTTTATGAGATCCCCAAAATGAGATTCACCTCTAAACACTAAGGCCATGAAGTCCTGCATGAGATCAGTGCATCCAACAAAGTTACCCGATCAGCTAAGCTTTCATAATTGTTATGCATGGCTGCAATAAATGTTAATAAAATGTCCATCTGCCTCATGTTTCCACCATTGCACGGAGGGACAACTGGGGCCAATAACGAATTCTCCACAATAGTGATTTGTATTCGTTTCTCCAATAATCTGTGGCAACTCAGGATTCCACCAAGGTCAGTTAAAGACAAGTCGCATTTGACAGACTAATTTTTCCTCTACATTGACAAGGAGCTAGTCTAGTAGCAACTACCCGAGATGACCACAGAACGTAATGCCATGCCTAGACTGTCCTTAAAATTCTACAGGCTACAGAGATCAGTTCACCTGGAGAAGATGGCTGCTTTGGAAGGTGGACTGTTTGGCATTATACCCCACTGAGGTTCCTCCCCTCCCCAAACCCTGCCCTCCTCAGGCTCCACACCTCAAATCTCCAGGTATTTCCCAACTCGGAGCTGGCAACCCTAGTAGGGAGTGGTCCCCCTTCCATAGCAGAGCTGTGATTACTCCCTAGGGCTCCCAGGTCCCTCTTCACCATCAGCGGGAGATTCCTGGGGTGGAGCCTGAGGAAGGCGGGGTCTGGCAGGGGAGGGACTTCAATGCCATAGAGTCCAATAGCCAAAGTGGCCATTTTCTCCAGGTGAACAGATCTCTATTGGCTGGAGATCAGCTGTAATAGCAGGAAGTATCTGGTTAGTATCTGGAAGTACCTGGTTAGTACTCCAGCTAGTACCTGGAGGTTGGCCACCCTATCACTCCCCTCATGCTAGCACTCTGTCTCCCAGGAGCAGAATTTCAGGGGCCGTTTTGAACAGCTGTGCGAGGGGGAAGACAGGGAAGTCATGCTCCACAGAGGATATCTCTTCTGTCTGTGCCTTCTGATGGATCCAAGCCCATGTCTGTGGGGAGGGCTGTGACTCAGTGGTAGAGCATCTGCTTGGCATGCAGAAGGTCCCAGGTTCAATCCCTGGCATCTCCAGTTAAAAGGACTAGGCAAGTAGGTGATGGGAAAGACCCCTGCCTGAGACCCTGGAGAGCCACTGCCGGTCTGAGTAGACAATACGGACTTTGATGGACCAAGGGTCTGATTCAGTATAAGGCAGCTTCAGGTGTTCATGTGAAATGAAGGATAGATCTGCGAACAGTGGTCAGATCTCCTGTTCTTCTCAGCCACGGTTCTTCATGTGTGGGCTTGCTGGAATACATGGGCAGTTGCTGTGGCTTTTTCAGGCCTACTTGGTGGGGCCTTTCATGGTCAGAGCCGTGGAGCAGACTTTTCTATTCCTCACAACCTTGTTTTTAATGTTGCCAACCCAAATGATGTCAGTTTAGGAAGCATCTCCTAAGTTTCCAGAACCCATTTCACATCTACCTTCGGCACACGTGCAAACAGATTCCACAAGCAAAAAATAAGAACATAAGAACACAAGAAAAGCCCTGCTGGATCAGACCAAGGTCCATCAAGTCCAGCAGTCTGTTCACACAGTGGCCAACCAGGGGCCTCTAAGAAGCCCACAAACAAGACGACCGCAGCACCATCCTGCCTGTGTTCCACAGCACCTAATATAATAGGCATGCTTCTCTGATCCTGGAGAGAATAGGTATGCATCATGACTAGCATCCATTTTTACTAGTAGCCATGAATACCCCTCTCCTCCATGAACATGTCCACTCCCTTCTTCAAGCCTTCCAAGTTGGCAGCCATCACCACATCCTGGGGCAGGGAGTTCCACAATTTAATTATGCGTTGTGTGAAAAAATACTTCTTTTTATCTGTTTTGAATCTCTCACCCGCCAGCTTCAGCAGATGACCCCACGTTCTAGTATCATGAGAGAGCGAGAAAAGCTGTCCGCTCTCTCCAAACCATGCATAAGTGTATAATTACAATAGTGACACTGTTAACAAATTACCCTGATTAAGCAACAAGGGGTAGGATTTTTTGGGTCATCTCTTCAGGTCAATCCAAATACCTCAAAAGTTTTTGTAAAATAGGATGGCATCCTCTTTTGTTTAAAGAAATAAAAGTTGGGCACTGAGGCTAGCTGGCTCAAACAACCTCAGAGAAAACACTTGGAAGAGATAATGATCGTATGACCTAAATCACCGGAAAGCCTCAGGAAGCCACAATGTTTCATGTACATCACAGGATTTCTTTTTCCCCCAAACCAATCTCATAAATTGACTGCCTAATGGCTTTTGGGGTTATCTGGGAGTGTCCAGCCCTGCAGTTCCCAGAAACAACAATACGCACACGCCGATGCTGCCTCAGTCATAGAATCATAGAGTTGGAAGGGATCACCAGGGTCATCTAGTCCAACCCCCTACGCAAGGCAGGAAATTCACAGCTGCCTCCCCCCACACAACCCCAGTGACCCCTACTCCATGCCTAGAAGATGGCCAAGGTACCCTCCCTCTCATGATCTGCTTAAGGTCACAGAATCAGCATTGCTGACAGATGGCCATTTAACCTCTTCTTAAAAACCTCCAGGGAAGGAGAGCTCACCGCCTCCCGAGGAAGCCTGTCCACTGAGGAACCGCTCTAACCATTAGAAAATTCTTCCTAACGTCTAGATGGAAATTCTTTTGATTTAATTTCAACCCGCTGGTTCTGGTCCGACCTTCCGGGGCAACCCAGAAGGCTTCGATGTGGTAAAATAAATAAATGAATGGCACCAACTTGCTGAGCTTGCCAGCGACTCAAATAAAGCTGCAATAAGATAAGCTTCTGCAGCTCCAATTAACACACAAAAGGGGTTGGGGGACTGCGCCTTTTGTGGCTAAAAGGGACACTCATTGTGTGCGACTAGAATGCACTTCAACCTACAAATGGCTCTTTGTCTCTCCCCCCCACCCTTTTCTTCCCTGGTTGCTACCGCCGACTCTTCGGCACTCAGCATTTCAAGGCTCGCAAGAGCTCCCATGCATATGTATTTGTGTCCAACCGGCTTCCCACAATTTCAATGTGGAATTCGTTATGAGAAGCGCTGCGGGGCGAATGCATACATGACGGTTTCTCTGATAACGCAAGTCGTCCTGACTGAACTGAAGGTATGAGGTCGCCCCAAATAATGCAATTTGTAATCAGAGTTACAGGAGAGACAGCTTCTTTCCCCCAGAACATACTCCCGCAGCAGCCATTCTCCTCCTGGTCATTTGCAAAGCAATCGCACCTACGAATGGCTGTGCTTCGCTTCCACTGTCCTTTGTTTCTTGTGCATTGTGCCTGTTAGATTGCAAGCCATTCTGGCCAGATTTTAAGTGTTTAATTAACCACAATAGGATCCTTCCTGAGGCTAGAGGAACTTCCCTCCATCCTAAGGAGACACCCACCATCTCAGGTGGTTCGTCCTCCAATCCACACAGCCTTCTTCCAACTTGTGGCTTTTCCATTAGAGAAAGAGTTAATTAAGTTGGAGGGAAGTGAGAGCACAGGTCAGTGTGGAAGGTGGTTGGATCGCCCCAGGAGCCTTCCTCCAACTTCAGTGGCTCATTCTCCAATGGAAGAGCTAAATGAAGACAGAGGAAGGTTCCTTAGGATGGAGGAAGGCTTCAAACTTTGCTCAATGGTGAAGTACCTTCACCAGAGACCACGTCCAGCAATCCTTATCTTGCAACTAGCACTTCTCAGCCAGTGGTCCTTTGCCTGTGGGCCACAAGTGCAGGAAGCCAACCATGCCATACCATCAACTCTCCAGCATGGGAGCCAGCATGGTGTAGTGGTTAAGAGCAGTGGTTTGGAATGGTGGAGTCTGATCTGGAGAACCACATGAGAATCTGGATAGCCACTGATCTGGAGAACCACTCCTCCACATGAGCGGTGGAGGCTAATCTGGTGAACTGGATTTGTTTCCCCACTCCTGCACACGAAGCCAGCTGGGTGACCTTGGACAAGTTACAAGTTACAGCTCTATTAGAGCTCTCTCAGCCTCACCTACCTCACAGGGTGTCTGTTCTGGGGAGGGGAATGGAAGGTGATTGTAAGCCGATTTGAGTCTCCCTGAAGTGGTAGAAAAAGTTGGCATATAAAAACCAACTTTTCTTCTTCTCCCAGAAGTAGCACTTCAGGTGAGGCAGTGGGCCAGCTTCATCTCAAGGTGCAAAAGTAAAGGTGAAGGTAGTCCCCCAGTGCAAGCACTGGGTCATTACAAACCCATGGGCTGACATCACATCCCGACGGATACTAGGCAAACTGTGTTTAAGGGGTGGTTTGCCAGTGCCTTCCCCAGTCATCTTCCCTTTACCCCCAGCAAGCCAGGTACTCCTTTTACTGACCTGGGAAGGAAGGAAAGCTGAGTCGACCTTGAGCCGGCTACCTGAAACTGACTTCCGTCGGGATCAAACGCTGGTCATGAGCAGAACTTTTGACCGCAGTACTGCAGCTTACCACTCTGTGCCACGGGGCAAATCTTTTATTTAATTTTGCTTTCCCCCTTTTTAACCCCGGTGATAAATCTTGCTTGCTTTTAACTGTAATAACAAATAAACAAACGCTGAAGTACAGGAAACCCCTCTGAGGCACGCGCACAAGGAGGTCCGCACAACCCTTACAACCTTCTGAGTTTTGGCAGCAGTCGGCACAATGGAGGTCGTTCGTTCTCTCTCCCTCTCTCTAGTTCTCTCTCGAGGCTAATGGAATTACACGTAATAAATAACATTTATTAAACCCAGGCCCCGTCAGGCAGTCATCTGGGGAAGAATTAACTTAGCCTTATCCTCCCTAACAATGGCAGGGGCTTTTATAAGCTCTGAGCAAACAGCCATAGGAAACGAGTGTTTGCTGAGCATACACAGCCCAGCGGGAATTGGAGAGGACTGTTTGCAAAGATCCCCTGTGGACATCGAGCACCCACCAGGCATTTCTCCAAGCGTGTCTTCTCGGCTGCTTTTGCACGGAATGGCCGCACACTGTTCCACACGGCAGCAGAGAATGGCCATCTGGGCTGGACACTGCTACTGTTAGGTGGATTGGTAATTGGTTGATCAACCGAACCCAAAGGGTTCTCATTAATGGCACAACTTCATCCTGGAGAGAAGTGACCAGTGGGGTGCCACAGGGGTCTGTCCTAGGACCGGTACTACTTAATATTTTTATAAATGACTTGGATGATGGAACAGAGGATATGCTAATCAAATTTGCAGATGACACCAAGTTGGGAGGGGTAGTTAATACCCCAGAGGACAGGGTCAGAGTTCAGAATGACCTTGATAAATTGGAGAGCTGGGCCATAAGCAATAAAATGGATTTCAATAGGGAGAAGTGTAAGGTACTTCACCTAGGCAGAAAGGCACAGGTACAGGATGGGAGAGAGTTGGCTTGACAACAGTACATGTGAAAGAGATCTGGGAGTCTTATTGGACCACAAACTGAACATGAGTCAACAGTGTGATATGGCGGCTAAGAAGGCCAATGCAATTCTGGGCTGCATCAATAGGAGCATTGTGTCTAGATCAAGGGAAGTAATACTACCACTGTATTCTGCATTGGTCAGACCTCACTTGGAATACTGTGTCCAGTTTTGGGCTCCACAATTTAAGAAGGATGTTGACAAGTTGGAGCGTGTCCAGAGGAGAGCGACCAGAATGGTCAAAGGTCTGGAATTCATGCCCTATGAGGAGAGACTTAAGGAGCTGGGTTTGTTTAGTCTGGAGAAGAGAAGGTTAAGGGGTGACATGATAGCCATGTTTAAATATTTGAAGGGATGTCATGTTGATGAGGGAACTAGCTTGTTCTCTGTTGCTCCAGAGACTAGGACACAGAGTAATGGATTTAAACTAAGAGAAAAGCAATTCCACCTAAACATTAGGAAAAACTTTCTGATGGGGACGGCTGTTCAACGGTGGAATGCGCTGCCTCGGAGGGTGGTGGAGTCCCCGTCTTTGGAGGTCTTTAAGCAGAGGCTGGATGGCCATCTGTCGGGAGTGCTTTGATTGTGGGATCTGCATGGAAGGGAGTTGGACTAGATGGCCCTTGTGGTCTCTTCCAACCTTGTGAACCCGTGAACCCACAGCACCATGGTGAGGGGGAGGATCCAAACTGCAGTCTAATGCAGCGGCCAATGAAATTTATGCATGAGAGGAGCTGGCCAATCCTGCATCCTAGTTCTCCAGATGCTGCATACTTCCTTATCCTCCTTTGCTCCTTGTAGTTCCATAAGAGCAGGGGGAGGGGATGGTTGCTCTGGTTAGACCTCACCTAAATTATTGTGTTCAGTTTGGGGCACCTCAGTTTAAGAAAGATGTAGACAAGCTGGAACGTGTCCAGAGGAGGGCAACAAAGATGGGGAGGGAGACCAAATCCTATGAGGAAAGGCTGAAGGAGCTGGGTATGTTTAGACTGAAGAGGAGAAGACTGAGAGGTGATATGATAACCATCTTCAAGTACTTCAAGGGCTGTCATATAGAGGAGGGTGCCGAGTTGTTTTCTGTTGCCCCAGAAGGTCGGACCAGAACAAATGGGTTGAAATTAAGTCAAAAGAGTTTCCATCTAGACATTAGGAAGAATTTTCTAACAGTTAGAGCGGTTCCTCAGTGGAACAGGCTTCCTCGGGAGGTGGTAAGCTCTCTTTCCCTGGAGGTTTTTAAGCAGAGGCTAGATGGCCATCTGTCAGCAATGCTGATTCTGTGACCATGGGCAGATCATGAGAGGGAGGGCATCTTGGCCATCTTCTGGGCGTGGAGTAGAGGTCACTGTGGGTGTGGGGGGGAGGTAGTTGTGAATTTCCTGCCTTGAGTAGGGGGTTGGACTAGATGACCCTGGTAGTCCCTTCCAACTCTATGATTCTATGGTGCGGATAAAGCCTTAAGCAAGGCTTTCTTTCCTTTAGCCAGCGTAGAAGACTGCCTTTGTCTGATTGGTGGCAGCAGGGCTTGCAATACAAAGGCCACCTCCATTGGAAGGCATGACCAACTCCGGGGAGGCACAACCGGCTCTTTCAACTCCTCCCAGACTGGTTATAGAGCATGCTCAGAGTAGGGAGGTAGCCTACTCTGTCCCACAAGCTCAGAACCAATCACTACCAGTGTAACATAGGTAGCAACAGCAGATTGCATGCTTTCCACTTTGTTTCATCCACTGGTTGTGCAGAGGACCCTTGATCTTCAGATGCTCCTCTCGTAGGTGCCTGAAATTTGCGCGCCCCGAACAGCTGGGCTGACAATCTTTGCTATTTGTTACCTGCATAGGTCAGATTTGAACCAATCACTTTACATATGAAAGTACAGAACAGTCTTGTATTATGGCAATGTACATTCCTGGTAACTTTGCTGCCATGGGGAAAGGCTATGATTCAGTGGTAGTATATCTCCCTCACCTGCCAAATGTCCCAGGTTCAATCCCCGGCATCTTCAGCTGAAAGGGACCTTGCAGAAGATGATGGGAAAGATCTCTACTGTGACTCTGGAGAGCAGCTATCAGTCAGACTGGAGCAATACTAATCTTGATATAACAACAGTCTGATTGCAGTATAAGGCAGCTTCCTCCATTCATGCAGGCTCAGTTTTGCACAATGTACTATGACATAAAAAAGGTAAAGGTAGTCCCCTGTGCAAGCACCAGGTCATTATTGGCCCATGGGGTGACATCACATCCCAACGTTTCCTAGGCAGACCATGTTTTACGGGATGGTTTGCCAGTGCCTTCCCCAGTCATCTTCCCTTTACCCCCAGCAAGCTGGGTACTCGTTTTACCGACCTCGGAAGGATGGGAGGCTGAATCAACCTTGAGCCGGAGGAGGAGGAGGAGGAGGAGGTTGGTTTTTATATGCCGACTTTCTCTATCACTTAAGGGAGACTCAAACCGGCTTGCAATCACTTTCCCTTCCCCACAGAAGATACCCTGTGAGGGAGGTGAGGCTGAGAGAGGGTGACTTGCCCAAGGTCATCCAGCTGGCTTCAAGTGTAGGAGTGAGGAAATCATCGTCCCTTCTCCTCCCCACAACAGACACCCTGTGAGGTTGGTGGGGCTGAGAGAGTGTGACTAGCCCAAGGTCACCCAGATGGCTTTGTGCGGAAGAGCAGGGAAACAAATCCAGTTCACAAGATTAGCCTTCGCCGCACATGTGGAGGAGTGGGGAATCAAACCTGGTTCTCCAGATCAGAGTCCACTGCTTCAAACCACCCCTCTTAACCGCGACACCACACTGGGGTTGGGTTTGTGCAGCAAAATATGTTTTCAGCACCCCCCCTCCACGCCAGCGCTTTCTGGAGAATACAAGTTGGCCACTCCTGCTTGTAGCACTTTGCCACCTACCACTTGACACTAGTTGCACCTATGTTAGACTGCTGGCCTCGGGTACCAGCGGCTCAGGAACTGGGCTGATCTTTTGCGAACGGTGCTAAGAATCATCGCCAAGCCTGACAGAGAACAGGATTTGACAGGGTGAAACAACGAACACGCACAGCCCAGGAAATAGCTGCTGCTTCCCAGCAAAGCTACCAGGTGACCTACAAGACTGAGGGAAAGAGGAAGGTTTGTCATTTCCCATCCACAGATGGACAGAAGAGCCCACACGATCTAGGAGGTGCCTGGTGCCCGGGTTTAGAACAACCCCATGCGAGCATTGCTCTTTCTGAATTTTACTTTTAGCTCAAATTTGACACCATGCGTGGAGCAACTGTAAATATATATTTTTTCAAATTATGCAACTGTCTACTAAGAGCCCTGTGGCGCAGAGTGGTAAGCTGCAGTACTGAAGGCTAAGCTCTGTTCATGACCTGAGTTTGATCCCAACAGAAGTTGGTTTCAGGTAGCCGGCTCAAGGTTGACTCAGCCTTCCATCCTTCCAAGGTCGGTGAAATGAGTACCCAGTAGGGCTGTTGATTCAGTTCCTTCCGACATGGAAAACAGCCGAATTTCCCCCGATTCGGCGGTTTCCAGTTCGGATAGAGCCGAAGTCAAAAAAGGCGGGAAAACGACGAGCCAAACTCGGTGAGTTCGGGTGGACGGCGGATAAATTTGTACAACTTCGGTGCCCCCGAATCAGCATTCTCCCGCAGCCAATGGTGGCCCAAGCTGGGTCTTCTTCTGGCCAATCAGAGCAGGGACTCTCCCTTTTGAATTGGCCAGGAGAAGAGTATAAAAACTCCCGAGTCCCTCCCATCCCATCCCCTCCCGAGTTCATTTCCTTCCATTTTGGTGGTACTGCTCCTGAGAGATCCTGAGCTGAGCTGAGCTGCTTACTGGAATAGCATTGGATTTACTTCTTGTCCCTGCTCCTGCTGGAAGACATCCACAGAGTTTGATTTTTGGGGTTTTTACTTCTACTGTGTGTGTGTGTTGGGGGGGGGAGACAAAGGGGGGTGACCTGTCCTGGTGGGGGGGCTTGATCTCCTCTTTGTGAGTGTGATTGTTGCTGTGGAAGATTTGAATCCAGCAGCATGAAATCTATCAATCCTGAAGATACGCAATTTGCGCAGGTCACACTTACGCTAGTAGTGTTATAAGATGCACTTTGGCTGTGTTGAAATGAAAAGATGCGTTACCCATGCTAGTTACACTGTTTACTTACGCTTTGAGCGTTGTTGGATGCACTTTCAGCGTAGATACATCGGCTCTTAGAAGCCACGGACTGGCTTCTAATGTGTAGGGGGGGCAACCTCTCCTGGGGGGGCCTTGATCTCCTCTTTGCGAGTGTGATAGTTTTCACTGGTTGCCACCTTCGCCTGGAGGTCAGTGTGGGTCGGTGAGTCTCTCTCTGGCTGCCCCAGAAACAATGGGAGGTTTTGCCTTGGTTTTGCCGCTCTCTCCTCTTCATTCCAATGGGCGGAGGGGGGGACCCAGACCCCATAACCCGGGACCCGCTGACCCAATCTGCACCAAAATTGAGGGTTCTTGCAAGAAGGGTCCCCTCAAGCGACACTGAAAGTTTGGGACCTCTAACTCCAAAAATGCCCCCCGGAGCCACGGAAAGCTGCAAATGTGCTTAAATGGCATTAATCAGCCAAATTTATTCACGAACGCCAAATTTCATGCCGAATTCTGCGGATCCGAATAGGGGGAATTCGGACTTTGGCATTTCCCAAATAAAAACGAGCCGAATTTTGCCGAATCCGAATTTTACCGAATTTTTTTTTTCAACAGCCCTAGTACCCAGCTTGCTGGGGGTAAAGGGAAGATGACCGGGGAAGGCACTGGCAAACCACCCCGCAAACAAAGTCTGCCTAGTAAACGTGGAGATGTGATGTCACCCCATGGGTCACGAATGACCTGGTGCTTGCACAGGGGACCTTTACCTTTTACTACCATTAGGGGAATGCCCCCCCAATGGGAAATCAAGGACACAAGGAATAACAAGGCTAAGCAGGCCTGGGTAAGAAATGCTTCCATATTCTCTTCGAGGAAAAAAATCATAGGGTTGGAAGGGGCCATACAGGCCATCTTGTCCAACCCTCTGCTTAATGCAGGATCAGCCTAGAGCAGGGGTGTCAAACATACGGCCCAGAGGCCGGATCTGCCCCCCTGAGAGCTCTTATCTGGCCCATGAGCCAGACATGGTAGCTACCACCCCCATCCCGATCTGGGCTTGCGAGGCATGGCCCGGCCCAACCAAGTAGCATTTATGTCATATCCGGCCCTCGTAACAAATGAGTTCAACACCCCTGGCCTAGAGCATCCCGAACAAGTGTTTGACCAGCCTCGGCTTAAAAACTGCCAGTGAGGGAGAAGGTACCTAAGCGTTTCCCCTTAGATCCATTATAAACCCTCCCCAGTCTGAGTCTCTAAAAACGGCTGCTTAAAGATCCCCAGAACAGCTTTCCAAGCTTCCAGTTGCAAAATAAACTGTGCTTGACCTTGCAGTGTCCTATACCTTCCCTCCCCTCTCAACACAAAAGCTTTCCTCCAAGCCAAGAGCAGAGAGGGGCCGTTTCGCAATCTCTGGCGGTCTCCAGCCTCACGATCACGTCGCGGCAACGAGTGTCGATATGGCCGCCATTTGGCAGCACAGCCGCCACATGTGCCCAGACACTGAATCAATCTGGAACGCATCAGGAGGTTCGTGTGCAGTAAGAGAAGGTCGTGTTGTGCAATTAAAGGGTTTTGAACTTCTTTATTCCACTGGAACAAGACAAGAAGCGCAGCTGCCTTTGTCTAAGTCTCGCAGTTAGAGGGAGGAGGAGGAAGAGGAGAAGAGGAGTTGGTTTTTGATATGCCAACTTTCTCTACCACTTAAGGACGCTTACGATCGCCTTCTCTTCCACCACCACCACCCCCCACACACACAACAGACACCCTGTGAGGTAGGTGAGGCTGAGAGGGCTTTAAGAGAGCTGTGACTAGCCCAAGGTTATCCAGCTGGCTTCATGTGGAGGAGTGGGGAATCACACCCGGTTGTCCCAATCAGAGTCCAAACCACCATTTTAACCACCGCTCCAAACCACCACTTTTAACCACTACACCCCGCTGGCTCTCTAAGGAGGGGTTACTGAGGTTCAATGTAGAGTTGGGAAACCGAAATGAGTCACACATATGTTGCTTTTGACGAGTTTCAGGTTATCTTTGGTTAGAGGAAGGAACAGACTGGTGGTTGCTGACCGATCAAACAAACAAACAACTTTATTACGGCCTTGCCAGAAAATGCTGACCGATCAGTTTTAGTTCAGTTTCATATGGATACGCAAAATCTACAAAGGGGGTCTCCAATCGAGCTCTTCACCTCTTAGCAAGGCTACCTGTATCGACAGCATGCATACATGTGGCAGGATACCACCAGCCTCATCTCACACGCTGGGCTTGCCACCCGCCATGCCACTGTCAAATGGTCAGCCACAGCATTTACAGGAAAGGACAGGACCTAATACAGTAAAAGCGGCCACAGTCATTGCTAGCCAGACCCAATTCAGTTAGCTGACCCAGCTCAGAAAATATCGGGGGGGGGGGAGGAAAGACAGCAGAGAAGTCTGGGAAACATGCAGGAAGCAGATCCCAGAGAGAACAAAAACGGGGAGGGGATCTACTGTCAAAAAGGGCCAATGGATCCGTGCTATGGTGGGGCAGGGAAAATAGCTGGAAGATGCAAGCAAGCAAAAATGGATGGAGAACTCAGGAGCTTAACCCATACTGGAAGACTGCAAGCCAAGTAAAAGGGAAGGGGGGAAGAATTTTTTAGCAGATAAGAAGAGCTGTGAAATGCCTGGATTTTCTTCTTCTTAGGAAGAATTTTCTAACAGAGCAGTTCCTCAGTGGAACAGGCTTCCTCTGGAGGTAATAAGCTCTCCTTCCCTGGAGGTTTTAAGCAGAGGCTAGATGGCCATCTGTCAGCAATGCTGATTCTATGACCTTAGGCAGATCATGAGAGGGAGGGCATCTTGGCCATCTTCTGGGCATGGAGTAGGGGGTCACTGGGGGTGTGAGCGGGAGGTAGTTGTGAATTTCCTGCATTGTGCAAGGGGTTGGACTAGATGACCCTGGTGGTCCCTTCCAACTCTATGATTCTTACTTTCTTGCTGGGGAAAAGGTTTGGTTTGCAGTGTTTTTACAGAAAGAATTCTTGGCCCGTATTTGACACCAGAGCTTTCTTACTGGGGCAGAAGAAGGTAACCCAAGCCAGAAGTTTGGGGCACCGTGTTCATGCAGGGATTCCTATCAGGTTTTATTTGGGAACGGATGCATTACCTCCATATCATTCATACTCTCTTCATGTACAAGCTTTATTTTCCCACCACAAAACTGCTCATATTTGTCCAGGGAATCAGGACAGGGCACCCTACTGTTCTTTGCTCCACTTTCTGGAAAGGATATGGCATTCTCTTTGGCTCCAAGAACTCTTGCCTCCAGAGGCCAGGTAGGTGGCGATCAGAAGCAGGACCTTCTCTGAGGGGGCACCCCATTTATGGAAGACCCTCCCAAGAGGCATTTGTATGAAACAAAGGGCACTTTTATAAAGGGAACATGATTGTAGTTTATTCCACAGTGTATTCTATGTATTGGCTTGCTTTTACTGCATTGCTTTCTTCTTTTGCAATTCCATTTTTTCCCATTCTTTACGACGTATCATTTCTGATACCATTCCCCCTCCAACGTTTCTATTTTTGGTGATCCTAGTCCTGTTGCAATGTTTGTTGGATGTCTTGTACTGTTTGAGTGCCACTGTTTTACACTGTCTAATCTACCTTGAATCCCAGTGAAAAAGGAGGGCTATGAACCAACTAAATAAATATGATGCTACATTCCTTCTCTAGATGCCAGGTAAGCATGGTTTTATTCTCCTGAATGCCTGGGAGATTATTTGTCTGGCAGCCGCTTCTCGTTCTTCTTTGAAGTGCTGTGTTTTGAAACAGTACTTTTAAAAAAATTTGTGTTACTGGTTGTAAGCAGCGTTGCAGGTTTTTCCATCAAAACATAGAATGTAAAGGGGTTTCGAAGGGGGATTAGAAAGAGAGACTGCTGAATGACAACTAATCATGAAGCTCAAGACTATGCATTCTCCGGGACTTAATAGAGATCTAGGATTCCTGTCTCATTACCAATGCTGATTTCTCCACGCCTACTACCCCTCTGCATATCACACCTAATCCAATCATGCCTGCTAATGTCATTTACTTGCTTTTGACATTTACATTGCCATTGTGTGTCAAGTTCACTCCTCTCTACTTAAGGATAGATGGACTCACATTCTAGTTGTATTTGAAGAAGTGAGCTGTGGCTCACGAAAGCTCATACCCTGCCAGAAATTTTGTTAGTCTTTAAGGTGCTACTGGACTCCTACTCTTTTCTACTGCTAGTGACAGACTAACACGGCTACCCATCGTGATCTGTCTCCACAGAATGTAAATGTTTTTTATATAAAAGAAATCATGTTTGGAAACAGCATTCTGAAGAAAAAAACTGAGTGGTATTCACCCTTGCCTATGCTAATGTTCAAGAGTAAGGCTATATTCTCCTTCCTTTAGCTTCAGTAGCAGGGAGGCATAAATCAGAAGAAGAAGTAGGGAAAGCGAATGACTCACCCTTCCTCAAAGATCCTGGTCTGATAACTCTACGAAACCGTGCAATCAGAATGAATTAAGCAAACTGATACAAATAATACTTTAACATGTAATTTTCGCTTGGCACATCACCCTGGCTGAAGTTCCTCTATTACAGTTCCTTCCCCATGCATGGTTAGTACTCGGGCTACCAGTGAAATCAACACTGAATCCGAAGTATACACTCTGGAGACTTCAATCCCGGCTGGCGGAAGCCAAGTTAAAATCCCTCATCGGCCAAAATACAGAAGAAGAAGATCATTAAAACAAGCTCCAGTAATGGAAGAAGGAGAAGGAAAAGAAGAAGAAGGTAAAGAAAAAGAAGGAGGAGAAGGAAAAGAAGAAGAGTCGGTTTTTATATGCCAACTTTCTATAGCACTTAAGGAAGAATCAAACTGGCTTACAATTACATTCCCTTCCCCTTCCTACAACAGACTAGGGCTGTTGGAAAAAAAAACATTTGGTAAAATTCGGATTCGGCGAAATTGGGCCTGTTTTTATTCTGGAAATGCCGAAGTCCGAACTCCGCCGATTCGGTGCTGTGCAATTCGGCGTGAGATTCAGAGTTCAGGGGGAAATTCGGCTCTTTAAAGCCATTAAAAACACATTTGTGCTTTCCGCGGCTCCGGCAGGGGAAGGTTTGGAGGTAGAGGTCCCAAACTTTAAGCGTAGCTTCAGGGGACCCTTCTTGCAAGAACCCCCAAGTTTGGTGACGATTGGGGTAGGGGGTCCCAAACTATGGGGCCCAGAAGGGGTCCCCCCATCTGCCCATTGCAATAAAGCCATTACAAACAGATTCGTGGCTTTCCGCGGCTCCGGGGGGGGGGCTTTTTGGAGGTAGAGGCCCCAAATTTTCAGCGTGCCTTCAGGGGACCCTTCTTGCAAGAACCCCCAAGTTTGGTGACGATTGGGGCAGGGGTCCTGACTTATGGGGCCCGGAAGGGGTCCCCCGCTCTGCCCATTGGAATGAATAGAAATAGACCGTTTGGAGTCAGAGTTTGCAAAACCATGCAAAGCAACATGTGACGCGACCTTGGGAGTTTGCAAACCATGGAAAGGGACAGAGGCGCGCTAGCTATGCATAAGGAGCAGGTGGGGGTAGAATTTCCCCTTTTGCATCGGGACTGGGCAAATGCACTATTTAAGTCACAATTTGAAAACCAGTTTTGAGCGAGCATCAAAACAGACCTAACCGATTTTATGAATGAGGGAAAACCTGAGGACACACAACTGAAGCCCGCCCCCCTCAAACCAGGGAGAGAGAGACGCGAGCGGGCACACACAACCCCAGGCAGAACGGGCGAAACCCCCCCTCTCAAACCAGTACGGCTCGGCCCCAAACGGGAAAAAAAACGAGGAGGAGGCGCTGTTGCCGAGCGGCGCCGGGGAGAGACTCACGCAAGCCGCACCGTCACACTCAACCCCAGGCTAGGGGCAAAAAACAAAAGCAGAGCACAGCACACACTCCCGCAGAGGCGAGCGGGCACACCCCCCTCGGCAGAACAAGCAAAAGCCCCCTTTGGCTTCCACCACCCACCCACAGAAACTGCTCCCCACACACACACACACACAGACTCTGCTTCCCCCCCACACACACACACAGGAGAAAAGGTATAGAGAAAAAAACCCAAAATCAAACTGTGTGGATGTCTTCCAGCAGCAGCACGGAGGAGAAGTAAATCCAATCATACTCCGGTAAGCACCAGGAGTCAGGAGTAATCCAATTCGATTCCATTTATGCACGGGAGGTTTTGCCTTGGATTTGCCGCTCTCTAGATGCACAGGATCACCTGCTCCCAATCATTCCAGAGGGTGGATGGGGGGGACCGCATAACTCGGGACCCCCTGACCCAATCTTCACAAAAATTGGAGGTTCTTGCAAGAAGGGTCCCCTGAAGCTACACTGAAATTTCGGGACCTCTACCTCCAAAAATGCCCCCCCAGAGCCGCAGAAAGTCATGACTGTGATGTAAATGGAATAAAGATGCACATTAGGAATGGGGGGACCCATTCCGAGCCCCATAACTTCGGACCCCCTACCCAATGTTCACAAAACGTGGGGGGTCTTGCAAGAAGGGTCCCCTGAAGCTACACTGAAATTTTGGGACCTCTACCTCCAAAAATGCCCCCCCCCCGGAGCCGTGGAAAGCAGTGAATGTGTTGTTAATCGCTTCATTCCAATGGGCAGATTGGGGGGACCACTTCCGGGCCCCATAAGTCCGGGCCCCATGACCCAATCTTCACAAAAATTGGGGGTTCTTGCAAGAAGGGTCCCCTGAAGCTACACTGAGATTTTGGGACCTCTACCTCGAAACATGCCCCCCCAGAGCCGCGGAAAGGCGCGAATGTACACAAGCAGCCCCCCCATCTCTCACACGCACCCCATCTCTCTCTCACACACAAACAGACACTCTCTTTTTCTCTCCCCGGGCCGCACAGCAGCTGGGCTCACACACTCAACCGCGACTGATTGGCCAGAAGAAGACCCAGCTTGGCCACCGATTGGCCGCGGGAGAATGCTGCTTACTAACTGACGGTTATGCTGCTGATTTGGAGCGCCTGAATTTGCCGAATTTATTCGGCGATCACCCTGAACTTACCGAATTTGGCTCGTCATTTTCTCGCCTTTTTTTATTTCGGATCCATCCAAAGTAGAGACCGACAAATCGGGGGAAATTCGGCTGTTTTTCGGTTCGGATGGAACCGGACAGCCCTACAACAGACACTCTGTGAGGTAGGTGGGACTGAAAGAGTTCGCAGAGAGCTGTGACTAGCCCAAGGTCACCCAGCTGGCTTCATGCGGAGGAGTGGGGACACCAACCCGGTTCACCAGATTAGCCTCCGCCGCTCATGTGGAGGAGTGGGGGGGAATCAAACCCGATTCTCCAGATCAGAGTCCACCGCTCTTAACCACTAAACCACGGTGGGTCAGAACTCCCTCTCTCTCCATAACCTACCTTACAGAGTTTTTGTTCTGTTAAGATGTAATAAAAACATAAGAGACATGAGCGAAGAAAACACCCACAATACTGAGAGGTTAATTTCAAATTTTGTTACTATAAGGAGTGAAAGCTCTGGCTAGCCTGATCTCATCAGATCTCAGAAGCTCAGCGGGGTCGGCCCTGGTTAGTTACTTGGATGGGAGACCTCCAAGGAATACCAGGGTTGTTGTGCTCTTGCCTTGAAACTCCTACTGGGTCACCATAGGTTTTGATGGCACTTTACACATATACAAGGCATGAAAATAAATAGTAGGGGGAGAGATCGAACCGTGGACAGCAATTTCTCTAGGAATACAATTTAACGTGGAAATGCCAGGCAAGGCTCTTAATATCTGCTGCTGTGGGAAGCGTCACACCATTCCACCGCATTTTAGAGAACAGATTAGAATCTGAAATTAATATCCTCCCAAGCATCCTTTTCCTTCTCCCCCGCCATAAATCCGATAAAGCTTTGTAAACAAGCTGTTATGGCCGTGTCGCCTATTAAATCCTGTATAAAAAGCAGGATTTAGAAACCGGCTTCAGGGCAATTTGTACTATGATGCCAAAGGAACAATAGCCCCCTTTTCCTTTCCCTGCTCAATTTTACCCAGAAACTCAATAAGGGCTGTAAATTAAGCAGCCTAAACAACCCAAAGACCTTACTGCTGCTAGGTTTTTTCAGAGGCTTTCTAGGCCGAACTCTACTTAATGTACAGATCTATGTCAGCACGTGTATGAATTTTAAATAATAAATAAATTGGGGGAAAGAGCTCATCACATCATAAAGCTGTGCTTGGACTGTACCATTTCAGCCTGCATATCTGGATGGCCTTGACATATCTGGAAGGCCAGAAACATAAAAACAGAGGACTGGAAACCGAGGTATACGGTGCAGACCAAACCATGGTTAGTAGTTGTCCTTAAACCTGGTTAAGATCTCTATCATACATGGAAACCTACGATTTCACTTACAGTGCCATCCTAAAGCGGAGATTACACCCTTCAAAGCCCACTGACTTCCACGAACTAGTGGGTGTGAAGCGCCTTCAAGTAGCTTCCAACTTATACTGCCCTTATGAGTCCCTGTCTTTGGAGGTCTTTAAGGAAAGGCTGGATGGCCATCTGTCGGGAGTGCTTTGATTGTGAGATCCTGCATGGCGGGGGGAGGGTTGGGGTCACTGGGGATGTGTGGGGGAGGTAGTTGTTAATTTCCTGCATGTACAGGGGGTTGGACTAGATGACCCTGGTGGTCCCTTCCAACTCTACGATTCTAATTAATGACCTCCAAAACATCCTATTGATAACAGCCTTGCTCAGGTCTTGTAAACTGAGGGCTGTGGCTTCCCTTATAGAGTCAACTCACCTCATACTGGGTCTTGCTCTTTTCCTGCTGCCTTCAACTTTTCCTACCACTATTGTATTTTCCTTAAAAGGATGCAGAGTCATAGAATCATAGAGTTGGAAGGGACCACCAGGGTCATCTAGTCCAACCCTCTGCACAATGCAGGAAATTCCAAACTACCTCCCCACCACACACACCCAGTGACCCATACTTCATGCCCAGAAGATGGCCAAGGTGCCCTCCCTTTCATGATATGCACATGTAAATGTGCTTAGGATACCAATGATAGGGAGCCAGCCCCAAGGCAACACCATGAGACACTAATGAAAAATAAGAACATAAGAAAAGCCATGCTGGATCAGACCAAGGCCCATCAAGTCCAGCAGTCTGTCTACGCAGTCGCCAACCAGGGGCCTCCACGAAGCCCACAAACAAGATGACTGCAGTAGCATCCTGCCTGTGTTCCACAGCACCTAATATAATAGGCATGCTCCTCTGATCCTGGAGAGGATAGGTATGCATCACGACTAGTATACATTTTTACTAGTAGCCATGGATAGCCCTCTCCTCCATGAACATGTCTACTTCCCTCTTCAAGCCTTCCATGTTGGCAGCCCTCACCACATCCTGGGGCAGGGAGTTCCACAAAATGCCTGCCAGCTGGCAAATAAAGAGCTCTGGCTTGCTTGGTGCAGATATAATACTTCATCCTGGTTAACAGAAATCATGGCTTGGAAATACCCTTAAAATCATGCTTTCACCAGGCTGGTTTGCACCCATTTGTTAATTTTGGTTTGGTTGCTCAGTTCCAGTATTTAACCAGGATTACGTAAAGAAAAACAGAAATATGGTTAAGCATTACGTGTGTCCGGTGGGGTCTCCATCACAAGGGTCAATGATCCTGAGAGGGAAAGAGCTAGGCTAGAGGCTCCCTTGATAATCTCAGGGGTTGGGAAATGAATAGATGGGGAGGGTAGGTGAACCTTTGCGTCAGTCTTGAAGAGGAAGCTGGAAGTAGCCTGGATCTCCTCTAACATTTGATTCTGCTCTCTAAGTGGATCCCCCCCTCCCACTAAGAGAGCTATAGGCTGAGGGTTAAACAGTCTGTCTCTTTAGCCTGATCTCGTCAAGCACACACACACACACACAAATCTTGAAAGAACGTGGAAGTAATCCAACATCAGGCAAGACTAGGAGAATGTAATAGGCCAGGCAAAAACCATCCTTCTTTTCACAGCTCCTGTCCTGAAGCGAGGGATTCTGGCAGGTTTCTGCTGACAGCCCGAAAGGTGTTATCAGGGCTTCACTCTCCTGTTGCCTGAAAAGCTGCAGGAAGAAAATTGATTCCAAAAATAGAAGCTTGCAGGACAAGCCAAAGAAAGCAAAGACGGTTGCTTCTCTCGGACTTGCCCAGTTTGAAGAGAATGGGGAAGGGCTGTAGCTCAGTGGTAGAACATCTGCTCAGCATGCAGAAGGTCCCAGGTTCAATCCTTGGAATCTCCCGTTAAAGGGACTAGGCAGGTAGGTGATATGAAAGACCCCTGCCTGAGACCCTGGAGAGCTGCTGCTGGTCTAAGTAGATAATACTGACTTTGATGGACCTTGATGGTCCAATTCAGTATAAGGCAGCTCCATGTGCCCCTTATCTCAACATTCAGCCTGATGAAGGGTTTTGGGGGAATGTTGAAAGCATGCTCCCTTTTCCAGATATTCTAGCCGGTCCTAATAAAAAGGTGCTTCTCAGACTTTCCTACACACCAGCCCACCTGACTACAGTCTGTGCATGGGTCCCATTATGTTCCTTAATTCTACAACCCGAGGGCATCCAATGAAGCTGATGGGCAGTAGATTCAGGACAGACAAAAGGGAAAAAAACTTCTTTACACAGAGAGTGATTAAAATGTGGAATCCTCGGCCAGAGAATGTGGCGATGGCCACAGGCATAGACAGATTTAAAAGGGGGTTAGATGCATGAAGGATAGGTCTACCAGTGACTACTAGCCGGTGACTAAAGGGAACCTCCATGTACAGAGGCAGTAAAACTCTGAATCCAAGTGCCAGGAGGCAACATCAGGGGAAGGCCTCGGCCTTTATGCCCTGCTGTTGGCCCTGCACCGGTACTTTCCTTTCCTTTATCCCTTAGAAGCTCTTTGATCCACTGATCTTGAGCAGCATAGTTTTAAATCTATTATTTGGGGGATATAAAGACTGAAATAAATTTTGCCACTGCCAGTATAGCCTTGGGATCTCTATCGCTTAATAGGAAAGGCATTATATCAGACACAGAGGCATTAGATTTGTCTATTAATAGGGGAGAGAGATATTGTAATCTAAGATCCTCATTAGAAATAACATTAAAAGAGCACATGAGCTAGTGAGTCGATGGAGCCAGGAGAGCACAAACAAGTCCTTTCTGAGTACGGTAGGTTCAAAACCCTCCACAGGAACTGGTTGGCCACTGCGTGAGACAGGATGCTGGACTAGATGGACCACTCGTCTGATCCGGAAGGGCTCTTTTCATGTTCTTAAACTCCGATCTGAGAGCCAGACCACCACCCCCTTTGCTTGTCAGTGCCCATGGGGTTGATAAGAAGCTTCTCTTTGTAACATTTCTGCAAATGCTACGCCTCTCTCTAGTCTGCACAGATGAGGGGTCTTCATTCCTGTAGGATCTTTTTCAGCATCCCATGACCAGGGCTATGTATACTCTATGGTTAAACAAACGTTAGCTTCTTCTCTCTCTCTTTTTTTTTTTAAGCATCAAATTCTACACCAGCAAAACTTCAATTCTGCAACCTGTATAAAATCGATGGTAATTGGTTAAGTTTACACTCCCCTCCCCGCCACCCCCCCGGCTTTACGTTTATTGTTCTGCAAGTTTGCATACGTTATTCAGATTGTGCAAGTCATAGGGAGGGAGAGACATGATAGAGGTCTATAAAATTATGCATGGTATGGAGAGAGTGGACAGGGAGCTTTTCTCCCTCTCTCATAATACTAGAATGCGGGGTCACCTGCTGAAGATGGAGGGTGAGAGATTCAAAACAGATAAAAGGAAGTATTTCTTCACACAATGCAAAGTTAAATTGTGGAACTTCCTGCCCCAGGATGTGGTGGTGGCTGCCAACTTGGAAGGCTTGACGAGGGGAGTGGGCATGTTCATAGAAGAGAGGGCTATTCATGGCTACAAGTAAAAATGAATACTGCTCTTGATGCATACCTGTTCTCTCCAGGATCAGATGAGCATGCCTATTATATTAGGTGCTGTTGAACACAAGCAGGACAATGCTGCTGCTGTCGTCTTGTTTGTGGGCTTCATAGAGGCACCTGGTTGGCCACCGTGTGAACAGGCTGCTGGACTCGATGGATCTTGGTCTGATCCAGCATGACCTTTCTTATGTTCTTATGAGGTCATAGAAGCACTGGCCCCTAACCACTAAAATACTACCCAGCCATCTCTCTGGCCTCAGATTTCAGCAGGCTACGGCCAGACAATTCCTTCACAGGAGGAAATGTGGGAAAGCTGTTCCTTTTTTAAAATGGAAACTGAGATTCTCAGAAACTGATTTCTTTCCTGCCTGCTACTACATTCTGCGCTGTTTCCACATTCCTGAGGAATCCTAGTACACAGCCTGCCTTGCCCGTCATCTCAAACATGAAGTAAGGATACTGGGACAGACTGTTCAGAAGGTTTCCTTGAGTGCAGCTTCAGTTAACAATTGGGGATTTAACCCTACCAAGACCTCTAAAAGCAGAAGGCGGGCTGTGTGCCGTTCTGGCTCGGTTATAATGGACTCTAACGTGCTCTGGATTATCCTGAATACATCAAAAACGTCAAAAGAGCCCTACTGAGTCAAACCACAGGTCCATCAGGTGCAGCATCCTCTTTGGCACAGTGGCCACCCAGAGGTCCCCAGGAAGCCTACAACAGAGGATCAAAGAATCAGTGCCTCCCTGATATTCCACAGGAAGCTTATCCTTCTAGAGCTCTCATAAAAAATTTCTTTTCAGAGCTCTGGATGTTGCAAGATGTTGCTGAAGAATTTTAGGACACCTGAAAGTGGCTTCTTTCCAAGAAGGTGTGGTGTCCCCTATTGGCTACATTGCAGGAAGTGATGGATTATTCTGCACAGGGGCATAAAAACATGTTCCTGCCTCAGTGGCAGAACCAGCAACCAGAGTGGGAAGGAACGGGATCCACAGGCCCTGTCCCCACAGCATGGGCTCCTGCTGCCGCAAAGCTACAGCATGGCTCAGCTAGGAAAAGCACAAAGCCCTTTAAAGAGAGCCAGCATGGTGTAGTAGTTAAGAGTGACGGACTCTAATCTGGAGAATCAGGTTTGATTCCCCACTCCTCCACATGAGCAGCGGACTCTAACCTGATGAACCAGGTTTGTTTCCCCACTCCTACACATGAAGCCTGCTGGGTTAACCTTGGGCCAGTCACAGTTCTCTCAGAACTCTCTCATATGTGGTGGGTATGCATTTCTGAGAAATTATGAACAAAACTCAGCCATCCATATTCTAGAACAGAAGCAAGAACAAGACCAAGGAAAAGAAGAAAGCTGTTCCTTTTTTAAAATGGAAACTGAGATTCTCAGAAAGTGATTTCTTTCCTGCCTTTCTTTGAGACTTGAGACTTTGAGACTTGAACAAAAAGGACATGTTATAAAAAATGACAGAAGCGGCGTAAAAACTAAAACTCATGGCAAGAACAAATCTAAAAGACATCGTTCAACTTGTGGGTGAAAGAGGGACACGGAGAGCTTACTATGGAACTAAATAATTACCAGCCAATTGTAATTACTATTGATCTAATCTTTTTATTTTAAGGATTATTTGTGAAAATAACTTAGCTACTACTACTCTAAGTTAAACAAAATTATATGTATCTTTTATATTTATCTTAGTGGTAGTAAATGAAATTGAAATGTTACTATGAAATATCCTTTTAGGATTAGAAATTCTAAACACAAGGGATTGAACAAGTTTATAGCAGGATGGAAGAAGATGAAGGGGAAGTCTCTTATCATATTATAATTCATTAATGATGAAAATGCTTTTCAACAATATTGTTAATTTTTCTTTTTTTGTATTTGTTTTAAAAATATATATGTTGATGAAAAGTTTACCTTACAGCACAATATTTTGAAAAATAATAAAAAAATTATATATATAAAAAAGAAAGCTTCCCCTAAAATACATTTCTGGAGATCAAAAATAAAAGAGATCTATATTTAAGTGAAGTTAACCACTTAACAAAAAAAATAATGATATTAATAGTGTAGACCTCTTATGGACAAGAACGATTTAAAGAACAGAAATGTCCATTTTGTAATAAGATATCATTTTGGTTAAGTGAGAAGGAGTTACTGATGTAGAGCTGTAAAGTATTTGACGTGATTTTATGTGATTATGTGACTATCTGTTTTTAGTTTATGTATATATCTATTTTTTTTTAAAGGAAAAAAGGGGGGGAATAACGCCCTCGGCCCCATCTACCTTACAAGTTATCTGTTGTGGGGAGGGTGAAGGGAGGGAGATTGTAAGCAGGTTTAAGACTCCTTAATGACAGAGAAAATTGGGGTATAAAAAACAACTCTTCTTCTTCTGCATGGGTGACAAGCTGTCAAAGGTTTTACAAAGCAAGATCTGTGAATCAGTATGTTACACAATGCATGTCTAATTTTCCTAAGCTCCAAGGGGGGGGGGGAGAGCTCTGTCTACATTTTATACTCCTTTAGTATTCTGAAGAAAGAACAGCTATCAATATAGCAAGGAAGTTTCTGAGAGGCCAGGGTGTAGAAGAACTAAGACTAGATGTCGAAGACTCTTCTGTAGACTCCGAGCATGATCTCCCGCTGTACTGCAATTCATAGAATCATAGAGTTGGAAGGGACCACCAAGGTCATCTAGTCCAACCCCCTGCACAAGGCAGGAAATTCACAACTACCTCCCCCCCACACACACACACCCAGTGACCCCTAATCCATGCCCAGAAGATGGCCAAGGTGCCCTCCCTCTCATCATCTGCCTAAGGTCATAGAATCAGCATTGCTGACAGATGGCCATTGAGTCTCTGCTTAAAAACCTCCAGGGAAGGAGAGCCCACCACCTCCCGAGGAAGTCTGTTCCACTGAGGAACCGCTCTAACTGTTAAGAAAATTCTTCCTAATGTCTAGACCGAAATTCTTTTTTCAACCCATTGATACTGTCCTTGACTTGTGTTGCTCACAGAGCCAGTGTGGTGTGGTGGTTATTTGCCCCCTATCATATCCTGTGTCTGTCCATGTTGACTTGACCTTCCAATCATGCTCCTTAGCTCTTCCCTCCCAGACATTAGGACAGTATCAGCTAGTTGCCTCTTTTGGAGACCTGGACGTTAAAGTATCAAAAACGATGGTGACTGCCCCAATAATCTGCGTCGTGCTCCACCACATCACCACCATTCCTTTGCGCCCACTTCATCTAGAAGTCACTGTTTACACAGTGACTGGCACTGACAAGCCGGTGGCAACTAGAAATGCAGCAGCTACGGGGAGTCGGGGGCAAACCAAGCAGCATTGTAAAAGAAGAGTAGTTGGGTTTTTTTATACGTCGACTTTCTCTACCACTTAAGGCAGAATCCGACCAGCTTACAATCACCTTCCCTTCCCCTCTCCACAACATACACCCTGTGAGGGAGGTGGGGCTGAGAGAGCTCTATCAGAGCTGTGACTAGCCCAAGGTCACCCAGCTGGCTTCGGGTGTAGGAGTGGAGAAACAAATCCAGTTCACCAGATTAGCCTCCGCCACTCATGTGGAGGAGCCGGGGAATCAAACCCCGTTCTCCAGATCAGACTCCACCGCTCCAAACCACTGCTCTTAACCCCACTACACCACGCTGGCTCTCCTACTGACCTAAATGCCCTGACCTGGATGGCCCAGGTTAGCCTGATCTTGTCAGATCTCAGAAGAAAAGCAGGGTCAACCCTGGTTAATTAACTGAATGGGAGACCACCAAGGAAGTCCAGGGTCGCTATGCAGAGGAAGGGAATGGCAAACCACCTCTGTTGTCTCTTGCCTTGAAAACCCTATAGGGTTGCCATAAATCAGCTGTAACCTGTCGCCACTTTACACACACACACACACACACACACACACACTCACCTAAACAGGAATACACACACACACACACATCAGTAGACACTGGCATCAGTCCCTGATGAGCCAGGATAAAAAAACAAAGAGAAGGACTCAGGCAAATAGTTCATTCTTCACACTACCTCATATTCTTAAAGGTTATAATGAATCATTCATTGCATTTTTAAAGTTAATTTCATTGTTTGACAATTACAGCAAACGAATTCATTTTCGTCGTATGAGCATCAAACGTGACAGCGATTATCTTTCTGCTGTTGCTCTGATGAAGTTCATGCTTTAAAAACACCTTGTTATTTGACCAATGCTTAACTGGTTAATGGACCACATTTATATTTCGGCCATTCGCGTGCCCTACCTGCAGGGGGGGGTCACAAAAACCTGCCCTTTGTCACGTACATCTCCAGCATGGTGTAGGAGCCAGCATGGTGTAATGGTTAAGAGCAGTGGTTTGGAGTGGTGGAGTCTGATCTGGAGAACCGGGTTTGATTCCCCCACTCCTCCACATGAGTGGCGGAGGCTAATCTGGTGGACTGGATTTGTTTCCCCACTCCTCCACATGAAGCCAGCTGGGTGACCTTGGGCTAGTCACAGCTCTCTCAGCCTCACCTACCTCACAGGGTGTTTGTTGTGGGGAGAGGAAGGGAAGGTGATTGTAAGCCGGTCTGATTCTCCCTTAAGTGGTAGAGAAAGTCGGCATATAAAAACCAACTCCTCCTCCTCTTCTCCTTCTTCTGTAGGCGATTAGTGGCTTAGCATCCACTGATGCTACAGAGAGCCAGCACTGTATAGTGCTTAAGAGTGTGACACTAGCATCTGGGAGCCCAGGTTCAAATCCTCACTGCCATGGAAACTCACTAATGACCTTCGGCCAGTCACACACTCTCGGCCTAAGCTACTGCAAGGGGTTGATGTAAGGATAAAATGGAGGAGAGGAGAAAGACATAAGCCGCTGGGGAGAAAGATGGGACAAGAACGCAGTAAATAAATAATAAATCACAGAATCAGACGGGTTTCATAGAATCACACAGTTGGAAGGGGCCATACAGGCCATCTAGTCCAACCCCTTGGCTCGATGCAGGGTCAGCCTCGAGCTTAGCGCCTGGATAACATTACACTTCTCCAATCCCAGATTGGTCGGGGTGAAGGGCTTCTGGGGAAAGGAATGGTCTTGGCCCCAGTGCCAACGCGAGACAGCCAGAATGCCGCCACCACCCTTTCCATCAAGGGCTCCCCGTGAGGATTTTACCCTCAAGACAGATGGGTGTGGAAGAGCCACATGGCAGGAGAAGCCTTGATACAAACCCTGGATCAGGCAGTAGGCCCTGCTCCCAGGTTGATCTCAAGGCTGACATCCAGGCCCTGAACAGCAGTGCCCAGAATTATATCCAGGGGGTGGAAATTAGAGGAAAAGATGCTGGATCTCTTCTCTGTATGAATGCGCACATTCCACCTACATGCTCTAAGTCCTTGAGTTATTTGGGCTAACCTGTCCGCTACCCTGGATGCTCTAGATCCTCAGTTCCCCAACACATTTATAGTCCTTTGCGGTGATTTCAATGCAAGGATTGGCGCCGGTTCTTCTGCTGTCTCAAAGGGCATAAATAACCAGGTTCTTTTACAAGCATGTTATTTGGCTAGGTCATCTCAGAACCAGCTCTTGAACAAGTCTGGCTTAAGGTTTCTTAAAATATTCTCTTTCCACCATCTACATTGTCTTCATGGAACCACATATGAAAGGATTATCTTGACAAGCTGGAGAATTGGGCTAAAACTAATAAAATGCATTTCAACAGGGATAAATGTAAAGTTCTGCATCTAGGTAGGAAAAATCAAATGCATAATTATAGGATGGGGGAGACTTGGGGGTGTGGGGGGGGAGGTAGTTGTGAATTTCCTGCATTGTGCAAGGGGTTGAACTAGATGACCCTTGTAGACCCAACTCTATGATTCTATTTAACATGGAAAAAAAAAACCCAGCAGTGTAGACTTTAAGACTCTACTAATCTATGACTGGGTTCCAATAGTAGTCTGTGACGCTAGGAAGCATGGGTTATAATGCAGCTTCAATATCCACCTTAAGTTTTACAATTATGTTGTTTATGGTCAGAAAGCCAGTTTGCTTTCCAAGAAAACTGCTATCCACTGAGGCTCCATTTGAAGAAACGTGTAAAGCGATTTGTCAGACAGAACTGAGTCTCCAATTCCTACTTGGCAGTACTGAAGAGAACTTAATCTGCTCCCTGGGCTTGTTGAGACACCTGAGTACTCCTCTCCTTTCAGAAATACAGGGTGGGGAATTTCAGCCAAGGAGTGTGAAGGTTCTTCAAGGCGTAGTCACAATCTGTGCACTGTTGTGATGAGTAAGCTAGGCCTGTAGGCCAGGGATTAACAGAGCCAAATAATTGAAGGTAAGAACATAAGAAAGGCTCTGCTGGATCAGACCAAGGCCCATCAAGTCCAGCAGTTTGTTCACAACCAGGTGCCTCTAGGAAGCCCACAAACAAGACGACTGCAGCAGCATCCTGCCTGTGTTCCACAGCACTTAAGACAATAGGCATGCTCCTCTGATCCTGGAGAAAATAGGTATGCACCATGACTAGTATCCATTTTGACTAGGAGCCATGGATAGCCCTCTCCTCCATGAACATGTCCACTCCCCTCTTCAAGCCTTCCAAGTTGGCAGCCCTCACCACATCCTGGGGCAGGGAGTTCCACAATTTAACTATGCATTGTATGAAGAAATATTTTCTTTTGTCTGTTTTGAATCTCTCACCCTCCAGCTTCAGCAGATGACCCCGCGTTCTAGTATTTTGAGAGAGGGAGAAAAGTTTCTCCCTGTCCACTCTCTCCATACCATACATAATTTTATAGACCTCTATCACGACTCCCCTTAACCGCCTTCTTTCCAAGCTAAACAGCCCTAAGCGCTTTAACCGCTCCTCATAGGACAGTTTGCTGTAGCCCCCTGATCCGTTTGGTTGCTCTTTTCTGCACCTTCTCAAGCTCTGCAATATCCTTTTTTAGGTGTGGCGACCAGATCTGTACACAGTATTCCAAGTGTGGTCTCACTGTAGATTTTCACTAGGACAGTATTACTAGAGGGATTCAAAATTCCTACCAGTACTTACAGGAATCAAGATCACCAGCCTGGAGAAAAGCGAAACAACGGGGCCAGTTGAACTTTCACATGGGGCCCAGAAGGGAGAGAATTCAGCCAGTAACCGAGACATTTCAAGCAGCAAATCGAGGGAGGAATGGATCCTTGGACAGGAAAACACAAGTCTGGGACAATTAAGCTGATTGCAGCCTTGTCCGGAAACCCAACGCTGAGCCTAGAGGCTGTTTGGTGCATCTCTAGCTAAACCTGCGCCTAAGACCTCATGTCCTATCCTGGCCTTTCAACGATTTCTCAACTCCTTTTTAACCTTATGAGATCAAATGCCCACCTTTCAGCAGACACATACTTTCTACTTGATCCAAAGTAGGACAGCCAATGGCCTGGATCCAACCACATTAAGAAAACACGTACGTTTTCTTACGAAGAGGGAGGTGATTTTGGCCAATCCCCCTCCCACTACAGACTTCTATTATGTTGTTCCTAAAGGTCTGCTATACACCACCACCCCTGGAACAAAATTGCAGGAGTGAGAGGGATGAAGCGGTGAAATTTGCCGCCACCCCCTTAGGAAAATGTAAGGGCACTTTTCTTAACTTCATTATCGGGTCCACTCCATTGATTCTTTCAAAGGAATCCCCATGTAAGTTTCATTGTCTTGCCCAAATCTGTGCTTTTCATTAGGTCTGAGGACAGTTCACCCGAAAGCTATGGCTAAGAGATGAGGCCCAGAGCAATACCAGACCTGCCTTTAGCAGGACTCACCTATCTTTATATTTCTCAGGTTTAAATACACCGTGCAAGGGGACCATTACTCCCACTATTTAATATTTATATAGCACCAAAGGTGTGCTTTTGCTATCTACTAAACAGTCGGATAACTGTGTAACAGAGAAGAGATACGCTTCACAATCGCTTACAATCTTGGGTTTTGGGCCATTCATCCTCTAGCCAGGGGTGTAGCACAGTATCCCCATATCACCAAATATTTATAGAAACATATTAAGCAAATATAATAAATAAATAAACAAGAACAATGTCAACCTAGGCATCTGCCGCCATATGATCAGGGCTGTGAGAAGAAAGAAAGAAGAAGAAAGAAGAAAGAAAGAAAGAAGAAAGAAAGAAAGAAAGAAAGAAAGAAAGAAAGAAAGAAAGAAAGAAAGAAAGGAAAGAAAGAAAGAAGGAAGGAAGAAGAAGGAAGGAAGGAAGGAAGGAAGGAAGGAAGGAAGGAAGGAAGGAAGGAAGGAAGGAAGGAGGAAGGAAGGAAGGAAGGAAGGAAGGAAGGAAGGAAGGAAGGAAGAGAAAGGGAGGGAGGGAGGGAGGGAGGGAGGGAGGGATAACTCACAAACTGTATAAATTATGCAAATAAAACAGAATTACATAATTTATTCTGTAAATTCTGCTATCTTGTGTCATTTATGGTGGCTTCGTTAATCCACGGAGAAGCAAAGAAAACGAAGCTCTGCTACCCAACCACGGCAAATCCCATTTCACTTCTTTTCGGGCTTCTGAGATCTCAAAAAACATTGCCCACAAACCGTCAAGCAGATCTTACTTTGTTGAAGAAAGCAGAGACTCCCAGAATGCTGAATTCTATGGCCAATTGTGCACATTTATGAAAATTCATACCCACACAGCCATGAATACAATCTGTAATGGGGAATAAAACAGAATCTATGCACTAGGGCTTCTCTCTCCCAGTCAGAATTCTAGAGCAAAACAACCAATTTGCCACTTTAATCACATGAACACATGTCACATGAAGCTGCCTTATACTGAATCAGACCCTTGGTCCATCAAAGTCAGTATTGTCAACTCAGACCGGCAGCGGCTCTCCAGGGTCTCAGGCAGGGGTCTTTCACATCACCTACTTGCCCAGTCCCTTTAACTGGAGATGTTGGGAATTGAACCTGGGACCTTCTGCATGCCAAGCAGATGCTCTACCCCTGCCTGAGACCCTGGAGAACTCTACCACTGAGCCACAGCCCTTCCCCTAATCCAGGGGTGGGGAACCTTTTTCCTGCCAAGGGCCATTTTCACATTTATGACATCATTCAGGGGCCATACCAGGTGTAGATCTCTCGGTCGGGGGGGGGGGAGAGGCTAGGGTTGCCAGGTCTCCAGACACCACCTGGAGGTTGGCAACCCCAGGGGGGGCCACACATAGAAGGCCTGCAGTGTGCCCCCACTCCCCCCTCCCAGGAGGAAGGGCAGCCAGCAGTGGGCCCGAGCAAACAAGGTGCCAGGGGGGCGCAGCCCACAGTCGATCGGCAAGGGAGGAAGGAAAACAGAGAAAGAGGAAAAGGGAGGGAGGGAGAAAGAAATGGAGAGTGAGGGAGAAAGAAAGAAAAGGACGGAGGGAGACAGAGACAGAAAAAGAGGGAGAAAGAGAGGGAGAGAAAGGAGAGTGACAGAAAAAGAGGAGGAAAAGAGAGAAGCCTTCCCCCTCAAACACACATACCCGACCGGGCCTCAGCCTCCCCTGCCCCCCCCACACACACACACGGCAGCACACAGAGCCCCACGCGACCGGGCCCCAGTCTCCATGCCCTCTCCTCCCCAGTCCACAAAAGGGCCCCCCTGAAGCCCGATCGGCTCCTGCATGCATGCTCTGCCGCCAGGAGCCGCCAGCCTCTTTCCCGCTCCCTCTCGCTGCTCAACAGCCGACAGTCGGCGAGAGGAGGTCCAAAGGGCGCCGCAGTGCCGCTGTAAGCTGTGGCACCAGGAACACCCTCTGGGAGGGCCACCCTGCGCCCCGCCTCTGCAGCAGGGCCCCGGAGCTCCTGAGGGCCACAAAAAATGTCCTCGGGGGCCGCATACGGCCCCCGGGCCTGAGGTTCCCCACCCCTGCCCTAATCCATCACTAAGGTTTAGCAGGGCCAGGCTACCGGGGGCCCTGGTGGAGCTTTCGTAGTAAAGGATGCTGCAGGTCTGTGGAGTGAGCAACGGACCTAAATTGCACACAGTGACTTCCTAGGAATGCTCAGCCGGCCTGGTTTGAAGAGGGGAGAGAAAGAGGCACCTCTGCAAAATAACTGGCTCTCAATCAAAACGTGGCATGACTTGGCATGGCGACTGTAGGGTTACCTGATTAGGATAGCGTATTTCACTTTCCACAGCTAATCCCGATTAAAAACGGATTAAGAACATTATGTCCCTGACTCACCTCCCCCATCACACAAACATACATACACATAGGCTGGCCCCTTGCTTCACCATGACACCATTGGCTGAGAAGCAAGCCCACAGTCCAAAGACCTGTTTTCTAGGCACAATGTTCCCTTGCAGTTGGGCCTGCTTTCTTTTGTAAGTCAACAATAGAAACAGGCCCATTACTCTGAGAACGAAGGGATGAGTGCCTGTACTTGCCTAAAGTTCCAGAACTGGCTCCGTACACTGTACTTGCCTAAAGTTCCAGAACTGGCTCCGTACACAGGCAGATCCCATATTTGTGACTACACAGGGACCACGAAAAAGATCAAGAAGTGATTTCACACACACATACGGGGCATGCATGCACACAGACAGACATACAGAATGTGTTCTTGCTGTTCATCGACTCTTTTGTAATCCTAAACCCACAACTTGTCTTGGTTCTATTAAATATCTACCTCAAAGCAGGTCCCATCCTAAAATGCAATACACAGCCCAGCCATCCCCCCCCCCCACATCCCGCCTGCCATTCCTGTGATTCTGTGAACTTAGACAGATCATGAGAGGGAGGTCAGGAAAGGTTGCGTCAGTGTTTGGCCCTTGTGGCCCTTTCTTACATGCCCGGGGTAATGCCGATCACCACTTTGGGGTCAGGAAGCAATTTCCCTTCATTGGCTAGGGATCCTGGAGGGTTTGTTTGTTTGTTTGGCCATCTTCTGGGCATACAGTAGTCAATGGGAGGAAGTTGTGAATTTCCTGCATTGTGCCAGGGGTTGGACTGGATGACCCTCGTGGTCCCTTCCAGCTCTATGATTCTATGATTCCTCATTTCAGACCAAAGAAGGGGCATTCTGCCACCTGGAGGCCCACGAACTACAGTGGGCTACATTGCCTGGTATGACTGGGGATTAGGCACATTCGTTGGGTCATGCAGTCTACAGGCAAACTCCTTATATAGTGATATAATCCATAGATGTTAGAAGCCAGGCTAGACATAAGAACATAAGAAAGGCCATGCTGGATCAGACCATGGCCCATCAAGTCCAGCAGTCTGTTCACACAGCGGCAAACCAGGTGCCTCCAGGAAGCCCACAAGCAAGACGACTGCAGCAGCACCATCCTGCCTGTGTTCCACAGCACCCAATATAATAGGCGTGCTCCTCTGATCGTGGAGAGAATAGGTATGCATCATGACTAGTATTCATTTTGACTAGGAGCCATGGATAGCCCTCTCCTCCATGAACATGTCCGCTCCCCTCTTCAAGCCTCCCAAGCTGGCAGCCCTCACCACATCCTGGGGCAGGGAGTTCCACAATTTAACTATGCGTAGTGTAAAGAAATATTTTCCTTTTATCAGTTCTGAATCTCTCACCCTTCAGCTTCAGCAGATGACCCAGCGTTCTAGTATTATGAGAGAGGGGGGGAAAGCTTCTCCCTGTCCATTCTCTACAAACCATGCATAATTTTATAGACCTCCATCATGCCTTCCCTTAACTGCCTTCTTTCCAAGCTAAACAGCCCTGAGCGTTCTGACTGCTCCTCATAGGGCCGTTGCTGTAGCCCCCTGATCATTTTGGTTGCTCTTTTCTTGCACCTTCTCAGGCTCTGCAATATCCTTTTTTAGGTGTGGTGACCAGAACTGTCACCAGACAAAAAAGGCCATGCTTTCCATGGCTGCTAACAGAATGTATAGGCCTGGAGCTTCAACATTAATCCAACACGGGTCAACTACGGCTCTCAAGACTATCCGAAGACTGTGCCAGAAGCCCAATTACAGCCTGGAAATGTCTTCCGTAAAGGCCAAGAAAGTGAGACCAAGCTCAGCACTTCCGGGGGCTTTCAGCTGTCCAAAGCTGCAGCCGCCACTAGACTCAAAAGAATCCCAGTTCTAGACTTGTGGGAAGCTAGCACTTGGGACTCTATCAAAACCCCTCCCTTACAAGCCTTGTCATAGTCTTCCTTTCACCATGCACAACAGCTGGTATTCATCTCCAAACAACAGAATAAAAACATTTTGTTAGGGAAAAACATAAGGCTGGCCTCCACTCAACCGCACAGCCTCTGGAAAAAGGACCCACCAGACACGCACATGAAGCTGTCTTAATACTGAATCAGACCACTGGTCCATCAAAGTCAATACTGTCTACTCAAGACTGGCAGCGACTCTCCAGGGTCTCAGGCAGATGTCTTTCACGTCACCTGCTACCTGATCCTTTTAACTGGAGAGGCTGGGAATGAACCTGGGGCCCTCTGCATGCCAAGCAGATGCTCTACCACTGAGTCGTGGGCCCTCCCCAACGATAGCTTTTCATCTCCTAGATCTGTCATACCAATCCAGGTTAACTGCATCTCAAATTTGTCAGCAAACTGTAGTATGTCATGACTAGCAGGATCACACCCCAAGGGCTGTATCATCCAGCTGTAAGTGGCTGACCTGTTCTCTTGTCACAGGACTAGCAGCTTGGTCAGAAGAAGAAGAATCACAGAATCATAGAGTGGGAAGGGATCACCAGGGTCATCTAGTCCAACCCCCTGCACAATGCAGGAAACTCACAACTACCTCCCCCCACACTCCCAGTGACCCCTACTCCATGCCCAGAAGATGGCCAAGATGCCCTCCCTCTCATGATCTGCCTAAGGTCATAGAATCAGCATTGCTGACAGATGGCCATCTAGCCTCTGCTTAAAAACCTCCAGGGAAGGAGCACTTACCACCTCCTGAGGAAGCCTATTCCACTGAGGAACTGCTCTAACTGTTAGAAGATTCTTCCTGATGTCTAGACGGAAACTCTTTTGATTTAATTTCAACCTGTTGGTTCTGGTCCCACCTTCTGGGGCAACAGAAAACAAGAAGAGTTGGTTTTCTCTGTCAATTTTCTCTACCTTTTAAAGAGAATCAAACCGGCTTACAGACTCCTTCCCTTCCTCTCCCCACAACAGTCACTTTGTGAGATAGGTGAGGCTGAGAGAGCTCTAAGAGAACTGTGAGTAGCCCAAGGTGACTGAGCTGGCTTCATGTGGAGGAGTGGGGAAACCAACCCGGTTCCCCGGATTAGAGTCCGCCGCTCTTAACCACTATACCATGCTGGCCCCTGCAACTGCCGGTTTTGCTACTCTGATGTCACAGAGAGGCTGGGCAACCTTGGACCAAACACTAGCCAGGGACACAGGGAGACCTTGGGGTTCATTTTGGAAGATTTAAACTACGCCCACCACTGTTTACAACATCTGGTAGTTGATGACAGGCTGGGAGGTGCCACAGCCTCTCTATGGAAAGAAGCAGGCCAGTGACTTTTGCTGCTTCTGGCATGGGACAGTAACTCGTCCAAGCCCACATATCGGAAGGCAATCAGGTGGCTCGACCAGGTCCCTCCCAGGCAAAATGGCAAAGAACTACACAATCAGCTCTAAAGCAGAGGGCCACTTGCTGGACATTGTTTGTGCTACTTGCAATCTTGGGGTTGGGGGGGGGAGAGTGTGGAATGCACGTTCTGCAGGTGAAAGGGGAACTCTGATCTGCAGAACCGGGTTGGATTCCCCACTCCTCCACATGAGCGGTGGAGGCTAATCTGGAGAACCGGGGTTGGTTTCCCCACTCCTACACATGAAGCCAGCTGGGTGACCTTGGGCTAGTCACAGCTCTCTTAGAGCTCTCTCAGCCTCACCTACCTCACAGGGTGTCTGTTGTGGGGAGGGGAAGGGAAGGTGATTGTAAGCCAGTTTGAGTGTCATGGGCCCTGCCTTGGGAGCTGAGGACTCGGAGGACTCTGAAGCTGAAGTGGAGGAACAGGTTGCCTCTGGGCCCTTAGTACCTCCATTGCAGCCAGTAGCACAGGAGCCTGAAACAACTCAGCAGGAACCACACCTAGGCAGGGAGATGGAACAAGGGCAGACAGAAGCTACTCTTCCCCCAAACCCTGCAGTGGAAGCTGAGAATGGCAGCCCTCCAAGCTCACCTGAACCTGATAGGCGTATCAGGACTCAGCAGCGTGTGGTTCTGCAAGGTAGAAGGAGAAGTGCTCGCTTGGAGAGGCTAAGCAGACAGAGAACTGGTGCTGAGTCGTTTCAGGATGAAGTGTACTGGAAGTGCCTGGAAGTGTACTGACTGATAAAGGCAGTGCAGGCGTGCTTTCACTTTGCGGAAGCAACCGTGCAGTTTCTCTGTGTTCCAGCTACCACTCATGATTAATCTCTCCGGCCGTTGACTCCTGCCTGCTTTGACGACGCCTCCGACTTCTGACCTCGGTAGACAGCATAACCTTTGTCACCTGCTCCGAAAGGGGCTAGATACCTCCCGCACGTCTGAGGACTGCGGGCACCGGCCGGCCCTTGGCCTATGCCGGCACAATGAGTCTCCCTTAAGTGGTAGAGAAAGTCGGAATATAAAAACCAACACTTCTTCTTCCTCTTAAGCGTTTTGGCTGAGGTGGGATTTGAACTTGGCTCCCATCAGCCCAGATTGAAGTCTCCAGAGCGTATACTTTTTCAGCGTTGATTTCACTGGTAGCCCGAGTACTACCAATGCATGGGGGAGGAACTGTAATGGAGGAACTTCAGCCAGGGTGATGTGCCAAGCGAAAATATTACACGTTAAAGTATTATTTGCATCAGTTTGCTTAATTCATTCTGATGGCATGGTTTCTTCTTCTTCAAAGTGCATCGCTACCTGTCCACTCCGCATCACAATGCAGAGATAGATCCCTCTGCCACCACACAGAAGGTACCAGAAGCAGCCGCCCTGGCGTTACGTCACTTCCCCGCCCACAAGCCGAGGACTCTATTCTGGAGTTCACTTCAGGACAGACACCGGCAGGTGAGTAATCTGCTCATGTGACGGCCACTTCAAAATACCTCCAAACATTCAACTCTGCAAAACAGTTTTCCAATAGGATTACGGAGGCAGGGTTGAAAACAAACAAGCCTCTTTGATCGGCACCAGAAATGAGAACTCCCGAGAGCCGTTAAACCTCTGGAGGACAATGCCACTATTTAAGCGAGGCTGCAGGGAAAATAGAAACAAGTCGATGGAAGATTTGTTTCTCCAAAATCCTTAACTGTGCTGGTGCTGGGCCAATGCAAGCCATTTTCTGACAGCCGGGGGCTTCATTCTTATGTATGCTTACTTAAGAGTAAGCCCTGCTTTTGTACGGGATTGGGCAGCACTAGTGTAGCAAAGTTACCTTGTAAATATGGGCCTCTCCATTTCTCACAGTAACATAAGGCAGCTTCGTGGGTGTTCATGTGACTTGTTAAAAAAAATTATGAGGCATACTGGGTTGGATCCTAAGAACTGCAAGCACAAGCAGGTTGTGGTTCTTCCCCCTATTTTCACCCTTTCAATAACAGCCCTCTGTGGGCATTTATGCATGGGAGTTTTACCTGAGGTTCGTTGCTCGCTGGACCCACACTTTCCTGTTGGGAATCAACGTGCCAGCAGTCTCCAAGCTCAAATCAAGAAGCACTTGAGTCCCCACCCCTTGAAATGCTGCTTTGTAATTGGCTATAGTGAGAGAAAAGCCCTACCCCCCAAACCCGACTGCCGCATTAAAAAAGCATTTTAAGAACAAAAACAAAAATCGGAGCTATCCGAAAAGAATGGAGGGGGGGACCCAAGTCTTGTTTTTAAAAGCCTTTCTTCTTCTCAGAAGGAACTCAGAGGAGGCAGGAAGCATTTGAGTCCCCACTCCTTGACATGGGGCTTTGTAACTGGCTGTAGTGCTGTCTGTGAGAGAAACGTCACTCCCTCAAGCTTCCATGTCCTGAGCTTTACCTTACGCATGGGGATTTCACCCGGGCTGAGCTCAGGGGAGATGGAAAAATCAGGTTAATAGAGGGACGGGAAGTCCCGGGATTTGTGAGGGCTGGCCGTGAGGTCATCTCTAATGGATGGGAAACTCATACATAACTCCAAGGAACAAATGAAACAGACCAGGGACAAATGTGAGTGAAAGTACATGCATAAACCACCTGTGTGTAACCTAGAAAAGGCATAGCTGCTTTTCAGGGGACTTCCATAGTGGGCGCTGCTGGGAGGAAATCAGGTGAAGACATCACTCCACACTTCAAAGCAAGGCAGATAAATGCGCCTTGCTCTACTAGCTCACAGGATTTGGATCAACCCCAAATCATCTCACAACCTTGGCCGGAACTGCTCATTGATCCAGCCCGCTTGTCTTCTAAAATCCTGCCTGCTGCAGAAAAGCAACGGGAAAAGGTTGGGACACTTAACCCTTCCCCTGTCTGATATCAGTGCCATGCTTCTCCCCTCCCCCTCCGCCTACTAGGCCTTTCTCCCAAGCCCAGGGACACAGGCCCGTTTTCCTATCACTTCCCCCCCGCCTGGGAGAGAACAACAGTTGGGAGTGGGGAGAGGGAAGGCTTCTAGAGCAAAATGTCAGGAAGGAGAAGGCTTAAGCACAACACCCCACCCCTGTAACTCGCCCTCTCCTTGAACTGTTTCTTCGGAGAAGCAAATGCCAGAGTATAAAAAAACCAGCTGGCCAGACAACATGCATCTCCAGCCTTTGTTTGAAAGACAGCCGCCATGGGCTTTTACTCATTTTTGTAAAGACTAAAATGAAAGACGTGTAAGTTAGAAGTAAAGCACAAATATGAGTCATGCACATCATGCTGTTTTTGCAACCCATGGAAGTATGACTCCAGTCTCCATTAAAAATATAGATTTAAAAAAAAATACTGTTGGAAACCTTTCCCTGCTTCTCCCCACTGTACACCTAATGCACCTAGTTCCTGTTAGTTTTTTCTCTGCTCATCTAATCTACTTGGGGTTCATCTACTCCCCTTGCAACTGTAACACCACTCCCGTCCTTTTATTAAAACAACAATGATCGCATCGGCCATTTTTGCTGCAACACCACGATCGGGGCTCAGAGGAAAATGCTTGCCGAGTTCTAGGATATAGCTCTCCTAATTGCATGGCCCAGCTTCACCCACTGATTCTTCAACAGCACCAGCTTCAGCATAGAGCCATGGCCGGAACAGACGACACCGGAGCACGCTTACCTCGGCAATGGACCCCTTCATCTGAGCTATCCACACAGTCACTCTCCCCATTGCACAGGTCGGTCATGGGGATGCAGTGTTCAGTACCCAGGCAGTTGTGCTCATTGGGTTGGCATCTGGACACCTTACTCTGCGGACCTGGAAAACAGCAAAAATCACTAAGAGTCAAAAGAGAAGGTGTTATAAACATTGAAAATGGGGGTGTTCATTGATCACTTTGCCAGCGTGGTGTAGCGGTCGACAGCGGCAGACTCTAATCTGGAGAACAGGGTTTCCTCCACATGAGCGGCAGACTCTAATCTGGCGAACCTGGCTGGTTTCCCCACTCCTCCACATGAAGCCTGCTGAGTGACCCTGGGCTAGTCACTGCTCCCTCCAAACTCTCTCAGCCCCACCTATCTTACAAGGTGTCCGTTGTGGAGAAGGTAAGGCAATTGGTAAGCCACTTTAAGACTCCTTAAAGGCAGAGAAAAAGCAGGGTATAAAAACCAACTCTTTTTCTTCATTGATAAGGTAATGCGCAGGTATATATTGATAAGGGTGAAGTTCAGGTATAGCCAGTGATTCCTTACCTTGTATTGGCTGGATTAGGAAAATGCATGTTCCTGGGGACAGCTGACACATAAACAATTACATTCAACTATGAAGAGAAGCAAGTGTTGTGTTGTGCTGGATTCAAGAGATCTGGGTTCAAATGCTCACTCATCCAGGCTCTTACTGCAGAGGCCATAGGCAAATCCTGAGATTCTCTCCCTGGCTCTCTGTTGGCACTATCGATTTGATCCATTTTGTAGGAGGAAAGCCAGGAGGGATCTGAATGCTATTGGATCTTTATAATCTTATAGAAGGGATTTTTTTTTGCCCCCAGTGCTACCAAGCGCCAGATTCTATTTCCAAAGAAAACCCATAAGACAAACCCATTCCCAGGTCTCTATTTAAGAGTTAATTAAGCGAGGGTCTTTTACAGCCAAGGGATGGGGGGCCACAAACTGACCTAAGCCCATCAGTCAAAGTGGTTCTTGCCTGCATTGTGTGTGTGTGTGTGTGGGGGGGGGGGTGTTCACCCTCCATCAGCCAATTAATCACAACTGGGGTAAGCGTCATTAACAAGCCGCTTTATTTCTTTAAGGAGCTAATAAATGAGCTAATTTATTTCATATGACAAGCTTGTGGTACACCCCAAAGCGCTGCATTAGACAGGAATTTTTAACCTTCGAAAACCACTTTAAAAGTAGCAGTTCCTTTGGCCCATAAATATATCCCTGTAATTGATTTGGCCAGAGCCCAAAGACAAATAAAACTGAGAAGGCCACAACGGAGGAGATAAGAAAACCCAGAGAGTTTCCCCAGCTCAGTAGTCCGGGAGCAAGAGGGAGCACACTCTCCCTCTGTTTGCACCCTCCGCAATTCTATTTTGCGCCCGCACATTATTACCGTTTAGTGACAAGCCCCAGACGTTTATCTCTTCAGGTGGCATATTGCGATATACACAGTGTGATAAAATTAATTATCAACTAGGGGTCAGTGCGGCCCTCAGGCCCTGTGGGGGAGAAACACAAATTTGTAGGAAGGGAGAAGATGGGGAAGGGCCGTGGCTCCGTGATAAGAGCATCTGCTTGGCACGCAGAAGGTCCCAGGTTCAATCCCCGGCATCTCCAGTTAAAGGGACTAGGCAAGTAGGTGATGGGAAAAACCGCTGCCTGATACCCTGGAGAGCCTTGGAGAGGGGCTGTGGCTCAGTGGTAGAAAAATCTGCTTGGCACGCAGAAGGTCCCAGGTTCAATCCCCAGCATCTCCAGTTAAAGGGACTAGGCAAGTAGGTGATGTGAAAGACCTCTGCTTGAGACCCTGGAGAGCCTTGGAGAGGGGCTGTGGCTCAGTGGTAGAGCATCTGCTTGGCACGCAGAAGGTCCCAGGTTCAATCCCCGGCATCTCCAGTTGAACGGACTAGGCAAATAGGTGATGTTCATCTCTTGTATTGAAAAACTTATGGGGTCACCATAAGTCAGTTGTGACTTGACGGCACTTTCCACCATCACCAGTCAAAGGCCAGCTTTGACTGCCTACTGAAGCAGCAAGAGGTGGGGAACAAAGAGGAAGAAAAGTAGGACGTGAGTGACTACTGAACCACCCTTGCCTCCAACATGAGAACCTGGGGGTGGCAGCGGGGGGGGGGCACTAAGGTAGGCAGGTAGTGCCAAGGCAGGGCCAGGAGTCTAGCTTTGGCGAGCACCATTGCCAGGCCTTAAAGCGAGGGCTTACAACTGGCAAAATAATACTCTTAACCATTGTGCTTCATCAGCCGTACAATCAAGTGTGGTTGGATTGCCATCTTAACACATCTTGTTTTTTAGTTCCTTTATAAAATTGTTTCGTTACATCAGGAGAGCCGGGGGTGGCACAAGGAGCAACTCCCCAGGGATTCTTCAGGATAAGGGCACAGGGCAGGGGGAAGGCTTACTCCCTTTACTCATACTCATAGGGAGGGGGTGTAGCTCGGTGGTAGAGCATCTGCTTGGCATGCAGAAGGCCCCAGATTCAATCCCCGGCATCTCCAGTTAAAGGGACTAGGCAAGTAGGTGATGTGAAAGATCTCTGCCGGAGACCCTGGAGAGCTGCTGCCGGTCTGAGTAGACAATACTGAAGTCGATGGACCAAGGGTCTGATTCAGTATAAGGCAGCTTCACGTGTGTGATCATGGAGCGGGCAGATGGGACGATTCACACATTACATAGTTCTCGTGTCGGCACGTGACCATCCCAGGTTCTCTCATTCTTTGGGAGTTCTGTGCTGGGACCTCAGGTCCCAGGTATGTGCGGGCCTGATTCGGATTGGGACCACAGTGCACAGGGAGCGGGGACTTATGCCTTTCCCACCCATGCCATTTCCCTGACCTGAAATAACTAAGCTATTTGCCCAATTGGTGAAACTTGCACGTAGCCCATCGTTACCCATAGATTTCTCCAACAGCACAAACAGCAGCTCCCCGGGGCCATTTTGGGGCAGGAAAATGGTGTGGGAGGAAAGGCTTAAGCTCTCTCTCTCTCTGCATGCCAAGTCTCAACCCATATCAGAGCTATACATGCCTGAAAATTAAGTTCCAAGCAAGGAACTCCAGCACTACATTGATCAACTGGATACATGGTGAACATGAGGACTATAACATGTGAATCAGCCCGGATTTAGACCTCTAGCTGCAGAGAGGCAAGGGAATGTGGGAGTCTCTAGACCAGGGGTCCCCAACATGGCGTCCATGGGCCCCATTGCACCCGCCAGCACCATTCCTGGCACCTGCCAAGTGTTTTGGAAAGTGGGCGGGGCTTTTGCCCAGCAGGGCTTCTGACTGGCCACTGGAAATCTTATCGGCTGTGCAGTTAGAAGTTACTTCAGCAGCAGCTGCCACCACTGCGCTTCACTGCGTTACTTAGGGTTGCCAACCTCCAGGTAGTAGCTGGAGATCTCCTCCTATTACAACTGATCTCCAGCCGACAGAGATCGGTACCCCTGGAGAAAATGGCTGCTTTGGCCACTGGACTCTATGGCAACCCTAGCATTACTGAAGGTGAGCTATGTGCATGCAAGAAAATATTTTAAAATAATACGTTTATTTTAAAAAGGCATCCTGTTAAACAGAGCTTCTTCCTGAAACGCTGAAGAGTTCCTTTTAGAGCTATGCATGACCTTGGCCTCTAACAATGTGTGGCTTCTCACTAGCAAACCATCTTTGGCCCACAGAAAAGGAATAAGTGTGCACCACCCTACATCTAAGTAACCCCATCCAATATCCATCTGGCATTCTTAAGCCATCTGCCATGCAAGCTCCCTAAAAATCAACCAATGCCCTCATTCCAATTCCAAAAAATCATTCCAATGCCCACACACACACACACACACACACACACACACGGTGCTATGTCCTGCTCACGTAGACATAACTGGTACAGCTCCTCGCCAGCAACAGTTAAGAACGTAAGAAAGGCCGTGCTACATCAGACCAAAGCCCATCAAGTCCAGCAGTCTGTTCACACAGTGGCCAACCAGGGGCCTCCAGGAAGTCCACAAACAAGACGACTGCAGCAGCCTTGTCCTGCCTGTGTTCCACAGCACCTAATATAATAAGCATGCTCCTCTGATCCTAGAGAGAATAGGTATGCATCATGACTAGTATCCATTTTAACTAGCAGCCATGAATACCCATCTCCTCCATGAACATGTCCACTCCCTTCTTAAAGCCTTCCAAGTTGGCAGCCATCACCACATCCTAGGGCAGAGAGTTCCACAATTGAACTATGCGTTGTGTGAAGAAAGACTTCCTTTTTCCAGCTTTGAATCTCTCACCCTCCAGCTTCAGCAGATGACCCCACGTTCTGGTCTTATGAGGGAGAAAAGCTTCCCCCTGTCCACCCTCTCCACACCATGCATAATTCTATAGACCTCTATCATGTCTCCCCTTAACAGGGAACTGGCCAACCAGTTCCCATTGCCAGCCTGCCAGAACAAAGATCCCAATATGTTCCCAGCACACTTCACTACCGAAGAGGGAAACAAACCTAGGAAAGGGAGACTCTATCTGACTTTCACTCATTTAGACAGTGTTTACTTGGCTATTCTGTCTAAATGTCCACAGCTGTCTGCATCAACCATGGTTATATTAGTTTGGGATCTCACATCAGCTACTCTGGGCTAGAAAATTCACAGGGAAGATTAGGAATATATGTGATACTTTGCAAGCCACCTCCAGCAGGTTCTCTGAATAAATAAACCCACAACTCAGACTGCATCCACATGGCAACAATCCCCTGCTGTGTAACCGAGGGTCCATAAGAGGGAAATTCGCGGTGCTTTCCTCGGTACCCCGTCGTGCCTACCGTTCCTCGCTCAACCCTGCCAAAAAGTTTTCTGCTGGCTGTCTTTTTTTATCAGTAGTAGTATGTAGCTATGGGAGGGAAAACAGCATGGTATAGCCCGATCTTGTCAGATCTCGGAAGTAGGGTTGTACACCTCCAGGTACTAGAAGGAGATCTGCCGCTATTACAACTGATCTCCAGCCGACAGAGATCAGTTCCCCTGGAGAAAATGGCCGCTTTGGCCATTGGACTCTATGGCATTGAAGTCCCTCTCCTCCCCAAACCCTGCCCTCCTCAGGCCCGCCCCAAAAACCTCCCACCGGTTGCGAAGAGGGGCCTGGCAACCCTACTCGGAAGCTAAGCAGGGTCAGTACTTGGAAGGGAAACCTCCAAGGAATACTCTGCAAAGGAAAGCGATGGCAAACCACCTCTGCTTGACCACTCGCCCTAGAAATCCATGGCTGGGGTTGCCGTAAGTCAGCTGCGATGTGACAACCCTTTACACACTCACATATAGCTATTGTGTTAGAATGCTGCAGCGATATAGCAACTAGTCTACCAATTTGAAAGAAAGGGCTTGGGGAAAGGCCTGTTGGTGGTGTGAGGATAGGGAAAAGGCAAGTGCAAGGGGATACTGAAGGAAAATGTTCCTAATGTGTGTGTGTGGGGGGTCATAAATCCACACCTTCCCATCCATTCAGTGAGAAAGCCCACGCTGACTATGGCTTTTTTGCAAAGCCCACACTGACCATGACTTTTGTTCCTTTCAAGAAAAGTCATAGTCAAGGTTCGCTTTCCAGAAAAGCCTTAGGGGGAAAACCTGGGAGACAGACAGTAGCATGATAATATCGTGCAGATGCTCTGGTGGAAAAAAAAAACTAGTGCAGGAGAAAAGATGAAGCAAAGCATCCATGTGGAAGCAGCCCCTGTTCAGGGAGCCAGCGTGGTGTAGTGGTTAAGAGCGGTGGTTTGGAGCGGTGGAGTCTAATCTGGAGAGCCGGGTTTGATTCCCCACTCCTCCACATGAGCGGCGGAGGCTAATCTGGTGAACAGGGTTGGTTTCCCCGCTCCTACACACGAAGCCAGCTGGGTGACCTTGGGCTAGTCACATTCTCTCAGCCCACCTCCCAGGGTGTCTGTTGTGGGGAGGGGAAGGGAATTGTAAGGAGGGGAAGTGATTGTAAGCTGGTTTGAGTCTCCCTTAAGTGGTAGAGAAAGTCGGCGTATAAAAACCAACTCTTCTTTCTCTTTTTCTTCCTCTTCTTTTTATTCTGTATTAGTATCTGAATTTAAGTGAAGTCGGCAAGCACACAAGAGCTAGATTTGAGCCCCATGAAGGCTAACCTCTCAGAAGCTAAGCAGGGTCAGATTGGCAATCTCCAAGGAATACCAAGGCCATGACATGGAGGCAGGGAATGGCAAACCACCTCCCAATGTCTCTTGCCCTGGAAACCTTACAGGGTCACCATAAGACAGCACACACAAAAAAGTACCGTAGATCAACAACATATCCAAGGTATCAGCTTTCGAGAGTTAATACTCTCTTTGTCAGAAAAGGGAGCTTCAACTCTTGAACACTTATACCCTGGAAATCTCTTTGGTCTGTAAGGTGCTACGGGACTTGAATCTAGCGCTTCTACTGCAGACCAACGTGGCTACCCACCTGAAATAGGGTTGCCAACCTCCAGGTACTATAACATAAATACCAGCACCCGGGCTCAATATTATCACACTCAACAAAACACTTGGGAAATACTTATACTTTATCTTACTAGAGTGAAACATCTGAAACATACAAAAACCGTACTATACTATATACAACGATATAACATAGACAACACATGAATTGTACAAGGAAAGTCCACACGGTAGAATGTTTCAAAATCAATTCATAACCAGTCCATCGGACTCCATTGAGAATAAACCCTGGGTCAATGGAGTCCGATGGACTGGTTATGTGTTGTCTATGTTATATTGTTGTATATAGTATAGTATGGTTTTTGTATGTTTCACATGTTTCACTCTAGTAAGATAAAGTATTTCCTAAGTGTGGTTTTTTTTTTTTTAGTGTGATAATATTGAGCTTGAGTGCCGGTGTTTATAATATTGTCGAAGGCTTTCATGGTCAGAGTCCATCAACAAAATCAGTCCGTTGAGACTCAATCTACAGGATATATTAGTCAGTTTTGATGTTGTATCCCTCTTTACCAAGGTTCCAGTAAAAGACACAATCTCATTGATTAACCAGATTTTTCCAGAAGATATAACAAGCCTTATTTCACCATTGTTTGACAAGTTATTTCCTATGGGATAAAGAATTTTATGAACAGATTGATGGAGTAGCTATGGGAAGTCCACTCAGTCCAGTAATAGCAAACTTTTACATGGAATATTTTGAAAAGACAGCATTAGAATCGGCACCTTACAAACCTACAGTCTGGTTCAGGTTCGTAGATGATACATTTACTATTTGGAGCCACGGTGAAGAAAAATTAATGGACTTTCTAAACTATCTTAATAATATCCATCCAAACATTCAGTTTACCATGGAAAAGGAAATTGAGGGTAAACTCCCATTTCTTGATACCCTTGTCATCCGTAAAACAAACTTCCAGTTAGGTCACAAGGTCTACTGGAAACCAACTCACACAGATCGCTACTTACACAAAAACGCCAACCACCACCCCCGACAGAAAAGAGGAATAATCAAAACATTAATGGACCGTGCAAGACGGATCTGTGAACCACAGTTTCTCAAGGAAGAAACTAATCATCTAAATCACCCACTGCTAGCAAGCGGCTATTCCAGAAATGAAATCAGAAGGGCCATTAAACCAAACAAAAATCAGAAAACTCAGGAAAAACAGTCTCCCATAGGAAAGGTATTCTTGCCATTTATTAAAGGAGTCACTGATAGGATGGAGAAACTTTTGAAAAAACATAACCTACACACAGTGTTTAAACCCACCAAGAAAATACAACAGATGCTACGATCAGCAAAAGACAAAAGAGACCCCCTCACCTCTGCAGGAATATATCGTATACCGTGCAGTTGTGGACAAGTTTTCATTGGGACCACAAAACGCAGCATACAAACAACGATAAAAGAACATGGAAGATACTGCAGACTTGGCCAACCTGAGAAATCAGCAGTGGTTGAACATGGTCTGACCCAAACAGGACACAGGGTCTTATTCCAAGATACTGAAAGACTGGACAATTCTACCAACTATTTTGTCAGATTGCACAGAGAAGCCATTAAAATTCATAAACATCAGCACAACTTTAACAGAAAAGAAGAGAGTTTAAGAATGAGTAAGGCTTGGCTTCCTGTCCTGAAAACCTCCAGACTAACAAAGACTACAGTCAACAATAGCCATGCAGATTAGCTTTGGATTTCACACATTAACAGATCACTTCAGGATACAATGGTTCCATATTAACATACCACACCCTCATTAGCACATTATCTTGATACTTACAGGACAATGATTAGCACATTACCTTTGATACTTTTTGCAGGACAATGACTCAGCTCAAACCCAACCCCTTTCTGAATATATATTACTCTTCCTACACACTTGACACTGAGAGACCCTGTCCTTCAGTGTTACTCCTCTGAAGATGCCTGCCACAGCTGCTGGCGAAACGTCAGGAAAGAAAATACCAAGACCACGGTCACACAGCCCGGATAACCTACAAGAGCCGGTGTTTATGTTTCAGCAATACTGTACAGCATTGGTGAATTCCTTTAGTTTAACTTCCAGGTACCAGCTGGAGATCTCCCGCTATTACAACTGATCTCCAGCTGATAGAGATCAGTTCCCCTGGAGAAAAGGGCCACTTTGGCAAATTGGACTCTATGGCATTGAAGTCCCTCCCCTGCCCAAACCCCGCCCTCCTCAGGCTCTGCCCCAAAAACCTCCCGCTGGTGGCGAAGAGGGACCTGGCAACCCTAACCTGAAACTGCAATTCAGAGGAAGTTTTATTAAGCCAATCCCAGCAGTGGGCTCTGGGCATGGAGTATTACGGGGGATTCCCTGGCGCCACTCTCTGCCAGCTTGGTTCTATCGGCCATAAAAACATGCAAGGAGATTAACATTGACACCCCCCCTCTCCTGACCCCCACCTCCCCGAGTCATTTATCTCCCAATCCTGTCTGAGACAAATCTTCCTTGTCGGCACCAGCGAGGAGCTGGGAAGCTCTTTATCTTTGGGGATTGTTAGCTGGCCATTTCTCACGCCACAATGGAACCGGACCTGACACCTCCTTATCTTTCTGGCAAGGGGAGAAGGCAGCTGGAATCCGTAGTGAATCCACAGCAGTCCCAGCATGAGGGAGTAACGATGGGCTCATTATTATCCAGGGCAGGAGGACTTGTGCAAAGACCAAATCCTGCAAAGGTCTCTTCCACGGGATAAAAACTATAAAGGGGCATTTAGATTCCATGCTACGAGCCACATGTTTCATTGAGGTATAAGGGCCAAATGATCAGAAGGCGCATGGGACCTCGATTCAAATCACAGCCACAGAATGAACACATGAAGCTGTCTAAAGATTTGCCCTGCATGACCATAGAGGGGTTAGCAGTCAGTCTAGCTAAACAGAAGGCTCCAGAAAGACAAGGTGTTGCCAAATAATAAGTATAAGCGGGCAACCCGCGTGGTGGCGGTATTCTGAAAAACTGAGATGAACAAATGCGGCGAGCACGAAAAGTAGTGCTGTTATAATCAAGCTCTTTAATGCGCTTTTTAATTTTGGAGAAAGTTTCAGTTTTCCCAAGATCTAATAACATATCCTGCGAGAAGGCTCTTGGTGGGCACCAGGAAAGGCGTCAGTGGGTACCATGGCATCCACGGGCATCAAGTTGGGGGCCCCTGCTGTATACTTTCAGTTATGTTAATATGCTTTCTTATACTGGCTATTTGCTGCTTTGAATTATGATGCTGTTTGGCTAATTAACTGTAAGGAATCCCTGAAACCCTTCATACACAAACATTAAGTACTATTTTGCCTTTCCATCAAATTTTTTGGAAGGATGAGGAAGCAGAGCACAGTGTACACAAAACCTCTTGGAATCTACTATAAGAAGGAGGAGGAGGAGGAGGAGGAGGAGGAGGAGGAGGAGGAGGAGGAGGAGGAAGAGGAGGAGGAGGAGGAGGCTTGGTTTTTATATGCCGACTTTCTCTACCACTTAAGGGAGACTCAAACCAGCTAACGATCACCTTCCCTTCCCCTCCCCACAACAGACACCCTGTGAGGTAGATGGGGCTGAGAGAGCTCTATCAGAGCTGTGACTGGCCCAAGGTCACCCAGCTGGCTTCGTGTGTAGGAGTGGGGCATCAAACCCGGTTCTCCAGATCAGAGTCCACTGCTCCAAACCACTGCTCTTACCCACTACACCACACTGTTTCCCTTGACAAGGTGCCTATTCCACAGCAGCTTCTATGTCCACTGAACATAAACACCAAAAGAGTTCTAGTTTTGCCAGAACCTTTCCATAAGAACATAAGAAAGGCCCTACTGGATCAGACCAAGGCCCATCAAGTCCAGCAGTCAGTTCACACAGTGGCCAACCAGGTGCCTCTAGGAAGCCCACAAGCAAGACGACTGCAGCAGCACCATCCTGCCTGTGTTCCACTGTACCCAATATAACAGGCATGCTCCTCTGATGGGTACAGAGGTTACGGCAGCAAAAGAACCCTTGCAAGGGTCAACTTGCATTAATAATATAATGTCTGAAAGAATGCAGCGGCTATTTCCATGACTAGAGCAAGGTCTAAGATGCAGCTTTTCTAATCACAGATGTAGCTTCTGCAAGCTTTTGTGAGTCCTCAGTCAATCGTCCACAGAAACGCAGAAAGACAACCAGGGAAATAATTGAAAATAATTGAAAACACCGCCACGTTTATGACCGGCTCTTCCTATTCTCAAATTCAGAAGAAAATGTGGACCGGTTGCTATCTGCTCCAATACAAACCTCTCATTCTCCCAAACCGCAGATTATCAGAGGCACGCACCCACAAAAAACACTTAATTCCTGGCCTCCGACAGGTATCTCTCAATGATCGCCCACTCTGAAATGCTGCCCTGAAGAAACCTGGCAAGCATCCCGGAAGAAGAATCTTCTCCCTTCATCGAGAATCAATTGCTCTAGGGCATCCACTTATGTGAAAGGGGTCTTTGTTCTCATTTCTTCAGGGATACCTGTGCCTAAAAACAGCCACAGCACATTCTTCCCAGAGCCACAGGATACCTGGCAACGCGACTTCCAATCTGGTTTCGAATTCTCTGCTGGCTATTGTAAACTGATGGTGAGGTTACAGTGGTAAAGCGCTTAGATAAGAGTGTGGCACAATTAAGCAGCCATATTAACAACAGCAGCAATTTGTGAAGTCTCTATGTTTTTCACTTTCAGGGTGGAGAAGAGGAGGAGGAGGAACCCAAGACTTCTTTTATTTGCCCTTCGGGGAACTAAAAAAGAATTAACTCGTGTTTCCACAATGCTTTGACAACGTAAAGAGCGGTTTCGGTGCCAAGCTGCGGCAGCTGTAAATTAAGTTGTTCTGCTCTTAATTTTCTGGCTTCGCTCTGTTTCGTAAGCTTGGAGGATGCCTTCATAGTTGAACCAATGGCGCTGGGAGATGAAGTGATCTTTTCGTACCCAACACGAAGAGCTGTGCTAAGAGTCAGCAGAATCCCCTCAGGTCAACTGAGGCAAGGACGCAGGAAGAGAGCGTCCCAAAGCCCCGAGTGTCACATGAAGAGGAGGAAGAAGAAGTTGGTTTTTATATGCTGACTTCCTCTACCACTTAAGGGAGACTCAAACCGGCTTACAATCACCTTCCTTCCCAACAGACACCCTACGAGGTAGGGTGGGACTGAGAGAGCTCTAAGAGAGCTGTAACCTGCCCAAGGTCACCCAGCTGGCTTTGTGTGTAGGAGTGGGGAAACATATCCACCAGATTAGGCCCCCCTCGCTCATGTGGAGGAGTGGGGAATCAAACCCGGTTCTCCAGATCAGAGTCCACCGCTCCAAACCACCGCTCTTAACCACTATACCACGCTGGTTCTACACCTTATACAGAATCAGACCCTTGGTCCATCAAAGTCAGTATTGTCTTCTCAGACTGGCAGCAGCTCTCCAGGGTCTCAGGCTGAGGTCTTTCACAACACCTTCTTGCCTAGTCCCTTTAACTGGAGATGCCAGGGACTGAACCTGGGGCCTTCTAAGGCATGCCAAGCAGATGCTCTACCACTGAGCCACAGCCCATCCCCAAAACCTTGTCTCCTTCGAGCTGGAATCGAACCAGTGACCTAGGATTACCAGAAACAAACACTCCTACAGGCCTCCGCTCTGCTAGCTGAGCTATCGAATCAATGGTTCTTGCCCGCAATGTCAATTCTCACGAATCAAATTTAGGATGGAGGGATGCAGGGGGATAAAGAATATGCCTTTATCCTGGAATGATGTAAGTCAGTAGTAGCTATAGCAGCCTCTTGCTCAATGAAGTTCTATACTCCTTCCTTTAATTTTCATAGATTTTAAAGGCTGGCCTTTTTTTACTAAGTAAAGCATTACAAAAACTGTAAAGGCAGCATTCTATCATTGTGCCAGAAATAAAACCTGCTTCCAGGAATTGAATAATTGGGGGAGGGGGGCTAGACCAGGCTGGCCCAAGGCGAGGGAAGAGAGAGAAGGAAATTGCTGGTTCAGCAACTGCAACAGAAGTAGTTCTCTATATTGACACAACACACTTCCTCGATAGATCGCACCAGCCACTTTTAACTAAATAGGCATCTCTGTTCGACGATAAGGCATCCACCCACGGAAACATGCTTCATTGATTGAACATTTGCCTTTTAACTGAATACGTGATTAAGCATAAACGAATGTGCATATCAGTAATAAAACCCTGGCTCAACTCATCTGCTTCCGTGGTGGTTCAGTAGAAGATCTCCCCCATTGTCCTGGCCTGTCCTTTGTACACTGAGCCCCGGAACAGGTTTTTGGCAAATATTCTTTCTGTATTACAATTATCTTCTGATGCTGACTGAGTAATTTATTTGTTATCAGATCGAGATCCTTATATTTCTCAAAAAATGGCACTGTACGGCCCGGCGGCCAAGAAAATCAGGGCGAAGCCAATCAAAAAAGGTGGAATAACTGGAAAGAGCATAATGGGCGTTCTTCAATTTTTTAACTTTTGTATTCCTTTTAAAGATATTCTGTACGTTAATTTGGTGTTGTTTTAGATCTGTTGTTAACATTGCTTTAGATTCTAATGGCCTATGGCCTTATACAATAAATTTGACTTTGACTACTATGAATTATTAAAAGGAAAGACCACATATAACACTGCGATTCAGTTCTTTTTCCAAGGAGCTCAGGGCAGCCTACATGGTTCAGAAGGATGATTATATCCTCATAAACCTTTGGTGTAAGGTAGGCTGAGAGAGACAGCGACCGGTCCAGGGTCACCCAGTGAGCTTAATTAAGTGTGGATTTGAACCTGGGTCTCCCTTAGGTGGATTAATCTACCAATTAAAGGTTACTACCATAATTATTCAAAACAACCATGATCGGATCCACTCCATTAAGTACAGAACACGTTTCTTCCCAATGAGAACCAAAGTTACTTAACAATATTGTTCTCCTCTCCTCCATTTTATCCTTTCAACAGCTCCAGAAGTAGATTAGGCTGACTAATGGCCCAACTAGGTCATCCACATAAGGGTATACGCTCACCCTCTGAGACTAAAGGGCACTTTCACACATGCCAAATAATGCACTTTCAATCCACTTTCAGTACACTTCAACGATCGTTTGCAAGTGGATTTCGCCAGTCCACACAGTAAAATCCAGCTTCAAAGTGCACTGAAAGTGGATTGAAAGTGCATTATTCGGCATGTGTGAAAGTGCCCTAACTGTCCACTGCTTGAGCCAAAGACAGCGTCTGACCATCACGCTGGCCCACGAGAAGAAATTCCTAGAGAGACACAAGCAGCACTACTGCTAGGGCTTGCGACGCCATAAGGCAGTGCCCCAAGGAGGGAGTACAGAAAGGCTAGCAGGCACAGAGGGAAAAAAACAGCTAAGTCTCAAGCCTGCCTGACATCCGGACAGCCCACCAACCCCATTTCCAGAATAATTCAGCAGGAGCAGCTTGGAATCAACCCTGCCCAGTGACTTCATGAGGTGAGCTTGTGCAGAAAGCTTGCAGAAGAGTCGACCACAATGAAGATCAGTAGCCTACAACCCTGGCAAAGGCAAGAGAGTCCAAGTAGGGACTGCTGGAGCTCACCGACTTGAGGGAGGGAAAAGAGGGGTCATGGAAAGAAAGGGGCGGTGGAAACTGGCACTTTGGGAGACTTGAATGAGCGGGAAATGTCCAATCTAAGGAGTGGGGGTCTCCCTGAGAGGTGAGGTGGCATCCAATTCCTTGGTCCAGGTCAAAAAATACCCACCCCAACTCCAAGGATCTCACTAGGTCTGGAAACGAAGGCCTGCTCTAACCTGCCTTACCTAATCCATCAAGGGAAGATAGCTCTTGGCCCCCTAGGCCTGAAGAAATTTCCCAGGCCATAAGACTAGAGCAGAGGTTCCCAAACTGTGCTCCATGGAGCACCGGCTGCTCCACGAAACATCTCCATGAAGAGATTGGAAAGAAATATACTACTGTCATTCGGTTTAGTATATAGGTGCTAGGTGAAAATTAGTGCTCTGTGACAAATTGCTCTCCTGAAAAGTCCTCCATGACTCAAAAAGCTTGGGAAACTCTGGCCTAGAGTATGAAGGGAAAGCTATAACATCTGGTCAGTAGGCAGATCTGACATCTGGGAGGATCTTCCTCGCTGGACGGGGGGGGGGGTCAGTCTGGTTCCACTTCCTGATGCAGAAGAGTTACCCCTTTCCTGCCTGTTGTCCTGGAATTAAACGAGGAGGACAGGTCTACCATATCATCTTCTGAAAAGACATATGCATAGCCTTACATAGCAAGTAAAGACTCCGCCTTCAAGAGAAGTTGAAGTACTAAAGAGGAACCAGCTCTTCTGAGTTCCCTGGCTACAAATGTGGCATTCAGAGAAACCCTGAATTTCAGTGCTCAGCAATCACCTTGACTCTTCAGTCTTTTATGCACGGCAGTTTCCTTCGCCGTCACCCCTCTGACGAGTTTGGGTCTTTGTTTCGATTATGCATGCTGTTTCCGATGGATAGAGGTCGTCTCGCTCTCCCCCTGCGTTTCCCCCCGTTTTGCCTGCATTTTCAAATTCGAGGTAAAACAGGTCCCTGAAAACCCGGGCAAAATGCGGGGAAACGCAGGGGGAGAGTGAGGCAACCTCTGATGGAGAGAAACGGCATGCATGATCAAAACAAAGTCGTCAGAGGGGTGACTGCGAGGGAAACAGCCACACATAAAAGGCCTTCATTTTGCTGCTTATATTATACATTTCTTCAGTGTCACGCAACGACACACTCCATCTACAGCCTCCTGATCTTGAGGCTACCCTATTCACTATAATAGCAACCTTCAGGAGTAAGTGGGCTGGGGCTGGAATTAATTCCTTTTTAGAAGCAGCTGATATCCGTATAAAAACATTTCTGTCATCTTCTGGGAAATATCAAGATTCATGCTAAAAGACAAGATGACAGGCGAGAAGAAAAGTCAACCGACAGGGCACTAAAAGCAATACGAATGCTGATAGCCCCATCTATGCTTTGTGTAAAGCTGATCTGTGTAGGTGTGAGATTGATGACTAAATCATGAATACACTTATTTTTAACAGCCACCTTTGCATTTAAACATTAGTTTATTGGCAACAGATTGTGCATTACTTTATGCGAAGCATTCTGATTGTTCACAAGTCATTTCTGTCACTTGCTTGATTAATGAAAACATTACGCAAATGTGATCTTTGTTCTTCTACCGAGGAGCCCTGTTTTATTTAAACCAGGAAATAAAACGCTTTAGGGAAAAGTCCACTTTCCGCTTCTTCGCAGTGTGCATTATTACTGCTCTGGTGACTCTCAGAATTCCCTCCTCCGATTCCGGAGATGTGGAGAGGTGCAGTTTGTAAGGAGCAGCTTCGGGAAGAGCTCAAGACTATTCCTGCATGGGCAACGCTGTTTTTGTGTTATGACAATGACGGTTTATTTTTAAAGGTCTTTAAAACGAGCTCATTCGTGTGAACCACATATTTATGTCTCATCTCAATTGCTAGTCTTGCGCACGCTGGCTTGCTGCCAGTACCTTCACTTTGCATTCCCGTTTATTTCCTCTATGGGAAAAACATATCCAGGCTGAAAGCTGTACCCGAGGCTCAGAAGTGGGTGCCAAGATGCTTTGGCTTCGATGGCTATGTACTCTCCATCGAGGGAAGATAGCTCTTAGCCACCTAGGCCTGAAGAAATTTCCCAGGCCATAAGCCAAGAGCATGAGGGAAAAGCTACCACCTCTGGTCAGTAGGCAGATCTGACATCAGGGAGGATCTTCCTCGCTGATAGGGGATGGGTCAGTTTGGCTCCACTTCCTAATGAGGAGGAGGAGGAGGAAGAAGAAGAAGAAGAGTTGGTTTTTATATGCCGACTTTCTCTACCACTTAAGGGAGACCCAAACCAGCTTACAATCACCTTCCCTTCCCCTCCCCACAACAGACACCCTGTGAGGGAGGTGGGGCTGAAAGAGCTCTAGCAGAGCTGTGACTTGCCCAAGCTGGCTTCGTGTGGAGGAGTGGGGAAACAAATCCAGTTCATCAGATTAGCCTCCGCCGCTCATGTGGAGGAGTGGGGGAATCAAGCCGGGTTCTCCAGATCAGAGCCCACCACTCCAAACCACCGCTCTTAACCACTACACCACGTTGGCTCCCGGGGGTGGAGGAGAGGGAAGCATCCAGGGGGGGAGGGAGGGAAGAAGGGGGTGTGCTGCCACAAGTTGTGCTGGCCAAGCTCGGCAGGGTGTGCGGCGGGTTTGATGGCGCCTGGGTGACCTGGGGGCGCTAGACATGGGCCCCTTCAACTGTGTTGTTGGATAGGGTAGGGGGAGCTGGAGTTGAGTTTGTGGAACCAAGGGGGCAGTGCCCCGAAAAGTTTGGGAACCACTGGTGTATTCTGACATAAACTAATAATCTAGAAGGGGTAAAGGGACATATCCCCTTACACACACTCCCAGCACAAAAAGAAAAGAGTCAACTCAAACACACACACATACAGAAGTGCATGTTTAAATACTCTCCCAGTTCAAAACCTGCATTGAGAAAGCTAGCATGCCACTTTTAAGCTAGAAGCTTTATCTGCTATTTTTTCCCACATATAGAGTGTTGTTTTGGAGCTGTTGTTTATTACATGCTCCTAGAAGTTCCTTTTCAGAGGCTAAGCCACCAGAGGGGATACAGAATAAGAGAAGAAGGAGCCAGCTCTGGAGGTGACTTAGCCTTCGTTGACATAATTGAGTTGAGAAAGACCCAACTAAACATGCTGGGAAGTTCCTCAAAGTCAAAGTTTTCCATGGAGCATGGATTAATTGACTGAATTTATACCCCACAATTCTCCCCAGTGGGACCCGAAGTGGCAGACATCATTCTCCTCTCCTCCATTTTACCTCAACAATAACCCTGTAAGGTAGGTCAGGCTGACAGCGTGCGAATAGTCCAAGGTCACCCAGTAAGCTTCCACAACCGAGTGGGGATTTGAGCCCGGGTCTCCCAATCCTAGTCTGACATTCTAACCACTCCACCACACTGGCTCTCTGAATATGAGTGGCATTTCCCAGAACTGGACAGTGCTTTCTTTTTTAATTTCTAGTTCATTTTTTAATTAGACAATGTATGATAAATATCAAAAGCAAGATAGGCTTTAGCTTATTGTGCTCTGCTCCATACATCACTAGATCGATTTCCACACATTGAGACAATTCAGATTTTCCATTTTTAGCAAAAGATTCAATTTAAGAAGAAGAATTGGTTTTTTATATGCCGACTTTCTCTACCACTTAAGGAAGAATCAAACTGGCTTACAATCACCTTCCCTTCCCTTCCCCACAACAGACACTCTGTGAGGTAGGTGGGGCTGAGAGAGCTGTGACTAGCGCAAGGTCATCCAGCTGGCTTCATGTGGAGGAGTGGGGAAACAAACCTGGTTCTCCAGATCAGAGTCCACCGCTCCAAACCACCGCTCTTAACCATTACACCAAACTGGCTAATCGTATTAAATAAATCTTTAAAATGCTCCACCCACTCCCTCTTACTTGGAACACAAGATAATGCTTTCATTATCTCCAAGGTACCCTCTTTTAACATCCCAAAGCTGTGAGAAGGATGTCAAGTCATGGAATGTAAAAAAAAGTATATCAGTTTATAGAACTAACAGAAGATGATGTACCAAAATAATAACCAGGGGAGGAAAATATATACATACATATATCGGGTGATTCATCTGAGCCATCCGGACAATCCTTCTCTCCATCACATCTCCAGCCCTTGGATATGCATGTGATTTGATCTTTGCATGCAAACTGTTTCGGGCTACATGTCTTCGGTGCTAGATTGGAAAAGGGGAGAGAGAAAAAACAACAACCCAAGATTAATTTCTTCCACAAGATATGCCATTAAATATAATTTTTAAGCCGGCTACTTAGAAAGCAAACTGTCTCTGTCTATGGCACCAGGCTCATTCATATTCACTACACTTTAAGAAAGTGTAGGATTAAAACCCAATGTATTAATTATAGCAATGCAGTCAATAACCAGAGCGCAAAACAGATTTTAAAGACCATTTAACTCAAATAATTTATCCCTTAGAAGCCCATGGCAATTTTTTTAATTTATATGCAAACAAGCAAGCTAAAAAAAACCCCAAAATAAGAACAAAGTGGGATTGCTTTAAACCGTGAAGATGTAACATGCCTGCCTTGGGCAAGGAACCATGCATTTCAGCAGATTAATTGGTAAGCTGGGAACAGACCAATGACAGCATCATGTCCAACCCCCTTACACTGGTGGCCACGGTTGTTTCCTCTTAGGAATTGAATCAAGCCAATTTTTAAACTCCTGTTTTAGCGTCAGATTGCAGAAGAAGAACAAGGAGGAGGAGGAGGAGGAGAAGAGTTGGTTTTTACATGCCGATATTCTCTACCTATTAAGAATCAAACCAGTTTACAATCTCCTTCCCCTTCCTCTCCCCACAACAAACACCCTCTGAGGTAGGTGGGGCTGAGAGAGTGTGACTGGCCCAAGGTCACCCAGCTGGCTTCATGTGGAGGAGTGGGGAAACCAAGCAGGTTCACCAGGTTAGCGTCTGCCGCTCATGTGGAGGAGAGGGGAATCAAACCCAGTTCTCCAGATTAGAGTCCACCGCTCGAAACCACTGCTCTTAACCACTACGCCACGCTGGCTCTTATGCGGTTACATAAACGCTCAGTAATCCAAGTCTGCAGATTTTGGAACACCACTGGTTATTGTTATTATTAGTCCTTCCTTCCTTGTTAAGTAATTGTTTTATTCGTGTTCTTTATAATGCATTATTACTGTTATTGTTGTTAATGTTATCTATAAATGCTGCTAATAAATAGCGTTAAAGGTTTTTTTAAAAAAAAATAAAACTGTTTAAGTCTTCTAGGACAATGGCAACAGTGCTTGGTAAGAGAGGCATTAATTAATTCACAACACGTCTCCGGCAGTGAGGGTCTATTCTTCAAAGAGGACATTCTACATGATGCAGCTGCTATCTGCTAATTGCTGCCCATCTTCAATGCCTTGGAGCTTTGTCCAATCGCACAACGTGCAAAATAAATAGCGACAGAGCCAGAAGTTCAATGCCATTACTACTGCACGGAGGAATAGAGCTACAAAAGAGCAATAAAACTGGAAATCTGGAAAGGCCCAAATGGATTCAGGAAGGGACGGGGAGGGCTTTTGCTCGGCAGGGATCACATTCCTGGGAAGTATGATCTGGAATACTAGAGCACAGGAAGGAAGCTAGCGGGTAATTTGAATAGAATAGAATCATAGAGTTGGAAGGGGACCACCAGGGTCATCTAGTCCAACCCCCTGCACAATGCAGGAAATTCACAACTACCTCCCCGCTACACACCCCCAGCAACCCATACTTCATGCCCAGAAGATGGCCAAAGTGCCATCAGTCTCATAGAATCATAGAGTTGGAAGGGACCACCAGGGTCATTTGCCTATGAAGCTGCCGTCAAAACATCGTTTCTGAGTAGGGTTGCCAACCACCAGGTACTAGCTGGAGATCTCCTGCTCTTACAACTGATCTCCAGCCGACAGAGATCAGTTCACCTGGAGAAAATGGCCGCTTTGGCAATTGGACTCTATGGCATTGAAATCCCTCCCGTCCCCAGGCTCCACCCAAAAAAACCTCCCGCCGGTTGCAAAGAGGGACCTGGCAACCCTATTTCTGAGCCCTTTTCCTAACCAGGCCTAGGGGACAGGGACCTGGCCACCTGGATTAAAGCAATGTACAGCTTCATCGTAAATGCATTAGACTTAGAAGCAAGTCCCAATTAAATACAGCGGGATTTACTTTCAAATTACAAGGACTTAGAGTTGGGGGAGGGGGGAGAGGGGCCGAGCCCTACGGCTTTCAAACGCTTCGGCTCAATCATGCTGCGGGCTGGATAGGACACCCAAGGCAACCGGTGAATGGCAGCGCCGAGAAATCCCTCCGCAAACAACTCGTAAGTGGATAACCCAAGGAGTCTGGAGATTTGAAATGGTGCCTGCGGAGGATCAGCTCGGGAGAGTTACAACACAGGCAAAAGCTCTAGCTTATCTGCTATTATAACTGGATATTCGTGTTAAACCGTCCCTAACCAGCTGACCCCCGGGACCTGATGCTTCGACACAAAAGGCATTCCTCTCCCCTGTGGCCTGCCTTCTCCGTTCAAGAAGCCTTCTGGTCCTCTACACACACACACACACCCAATTAATCTCATCCATAGGAGCCGGTCAAAGTGCTTCGGAGAAACTCAAGCCTTGCCCTGGATTTTCGGAGCCTGTCGCAACAACTGCATCCTCCAAGACCTCAAATCTGACGAAGCATGGCTTCCCGCTGAACAGTGCCATGGGGACCAGCCAAGAGCAACATCACCCGTCCCTCTGCCTCATCTCTTGAAAAGAAGAAGAGTTGGTTTTTATATGCTGACTTTTTCTACCACTTAAGGAAGACTCAACCCCGCTTACAATCACCTTCCCTTCCCCTCCCCACAACAGACACCCTGTGAGGGAAGTGGGGCTGAGAGAGTTCGGAGAGCTGTGACTAGCCCAAGGTCACCCAACTGGCTTCATGCATAGGAGTGGGGAAACAAATCCAGTTCACCAGATTAGCCTCAGCCACTCATGTGGAGGAGTAGGGAATCAAACCTGATTCTCCAGATCAGAGTCCACCGCTCCAAATCACCGCTCTTAACCACTATTTCAAAGCTGGTTCAAGCAGGACTGTGGAGAGGTAGCATAAAACTCTCCTGGATAAATGAATGAATGTATGAATGTATGAATGAATGAATGAATGAATGAATGAATGAATGAATGAATGAATGAATGAATGAATAGTAGTTAAGAGTGGTCGTTAGGAGTGGTGGACTCTAATCCAATGGGTTTGATTCCCCATTCCTCCACAAGAGAGGTGGACTCTAATCTGGAGAACCAAGTTGACTTCCCCACTCCTCCACATGAAGCCAGCTGGGTGACCTTGGGCTGGTCACAGTTCTCTTCGAGCTCTTTCAGCCTCACCTACCTCACAGGGTGTCTTTTGTGGGGAGAGGAAGGGAAGGAGGTTGGACTCTGGTTTCACAGAATCATACAGTCGGAAGGGGTCATACAGGCCATCTAGTCCAACCCTCTGCTTAATGCAGGATCAGCCTAGAGCAGGGCTTCTTAAACATTTTCCACTCGTGCCCCCTTTTCACCAGAGTAATGTTTCCACGACCCCGGGTATATAGGTATATAAAATAGGTTCAGAAACCTTTTACTGCTGCCAAATTCTTCTCTACCCCCATATTCAGTTATGCAACCCCATATGTTTAAGAAGCTTTGGCCTAGAGCATCCCTGACAAGTGCTTGTCCAGGTTTGATTCCTCCTTAAGTGGTAGAGAAAGTCGGCATATAAAAACCAACTCTTCTTATAAAAAAAATGTAGAATTTTTAAAGCAATTTTAAAATTGTTCCGGGAGTTAAATGGGTGGGTGGAGGGGAGAAGAGTAGGTTTATAACAATACAGCAACCGGCCAATCTGCCTGTAAAACAGAACTGCCTACACTGCTTTCAAAGTGGTACTCTTGTACACATCCTAGACCCTCCGCCTCAGGCTATCAGATTGAAGCCCTTGACATATTTATTGTTTGTCTGCGTAAAGTGTTTTCATCCTCTACTCTCAGCCAGGCAGCTCCTAAGGCCACAAGTGGGTGCTTCTTGGGTAGTTACGCCAGGAACAAAGGGCATAATAAATCAGACCAACCCTTAGGCTACTTGTAAAACAGCAAAACAATAGCCAGTGTTTGGATAGGAAGCCTGGAGTATTTCTCATTGCTGGGGGGAAAAATCCCATGCACTTGGCTGTTTGGGGCCAAGAAATCTGCTGCTACTGCCTAAGGATTTTGAAATATTTATTCAGTTCTGCATGGAGGTGTTGCCTAAACAAAAGGTAACTTGTGTTCTTAAAAGTTTCAGACTGGATTTTGGGTATCTGAACTGATTTCTCTAGCTTTGGTCAAACAATATTTTGTGGCAAACCCCGTTCAGCTTCCTTAGACACCTGGGATCAATGCAACCAAACGTGTCCGCTTTGCAAGAAGAGAAAAGGATGCAGGGCTCCCAGTAGTACATTAGTAAAAAGCATAAAACATCTTAGGAATGCATGAATGTGTCAAAGTGCCCAAGATGTCAACATAGATCATGAGAGAAGGTGGCATGTATACGAAGACTCTCCATGATGAATCAAGGCTTTTGTTGATGCTGCTTTTTTTTAAAGTATGTAAAAGCAGATGTGTCAGCCAAAAACATCCTCTATGCAGAGTTAGAAGAGTTCCCAACTTCGGGAAGGGAAAGAAAGGGCCCTTCATGCTTTATATAAAGTCCGGTTCAGATCACCGGGAAAGGGTACAGCTGCACGGCTTGACATCTTCAAGGCCTGACCTCTTTAACGGTCAGGAAGTTCAAGCACCAACTTGCTAAAAATAAAAACAAAAAGCAGGCAGCGATTCTAGAAGAAGAAAAAAGATCTCCTGTCGCCGGCATGCCCTGTTTTCTGGGAGAAAACGCACGGTCGCTTTAGCCTCTTTTATTCCCTGTTTCAGCCAGGATCGAATGCACATTCAGTGAAACGCATGCGTTTGATCCTGGTTGAATCCTGGCTGAAACAGGGAATAAAGGAGGCTAAAGCGACCATGCGTTTTCGCCCAATATTGTTTCCAGGTCAACGGGAAGAACAAAAAGAGTTGGTTTTTATATGCCAACTTTCTCTACCACTTAAGGGAGAATCAAACCGGCTTACAATCACCTTCCCTTCCCCTCCCCACAACAGGCACCCTGTGAGGGAGGTGGGACTGGGAGACTGTGACTAGTCCAAGGTGACCTAGCTGGCTTTATGTGGAGGAGTGGGGAAAGAAATCCAGTTCACCAGATTAGCCTCCGCCACTCATGTGGAGGAGTGGGGAATAAACCCGGCTCTCCAGATCAGAGCCCACCGCTCCACACCACCGCTCTTAACCACTACACCATGCTGAGAGTGAGTGACTGGGTCAAGATCACCCAGTGAGCTTCCATGGCAGAGGGGGGATTTGAACTTGGATCTCCCATACCCTAGCCCAACTTTCTAACCAATGATGGGGGGCACAGAAGGCTGTAGTGGGAGGGGGGCAAGGAAGCTGCTTTCCTCTAGCATGACTCTGTTCATGTCACTTGCAATCTAAGCTACTATCTTTGGGAGGGTCTACATAACCCCACAATGGCACTAGGAGGGTTTACATAACCCCAGTATGGCACTCTGACATGGCACATATACAGATGATCCTGGCCCCAGCCTGGGACTTACAGTCACACACATTAATGTAGTGCAATCCTAAAAAGAGTTACTTTCCTCTAAGCCCATTCATTGCACTGTTAGTTATGGAGTCTTTCAGGGAATCTCTCTCTTCTTAAACAAATGTTGACAGCTGCTGGCAACCCCTGTCAGCTTCCTTGGTTCTATCTACATTTGACCGCAGCTATATAATAAATTTAGACTTTAACCCATCAGTAGTTACATTATTCATTTCCATTGTTGACACTAGGGCATAAGCAATAAACTTTATATTCTTTGCACACACAAATATTTACCAGCTTCCACCAGAGCATGGGCAATCTACGAATGCAGATTAGTTGCAATTAATCGGAAGAAACTTGAACATTCAGGATCCTATTGTGACTTCAAATATTTTGTTCTAAACAAATTAGCTATACTATTTTATGTTAACACTAACGTACAATTAACGGGTTTTTAAAAATATGCAAACTATCATGCATGTTTGACATTTAGGTGCAACCAACCAATTTTTGTAAATTTTATTATCAATAGTTACGCATGTGTGCTATGCTTTATCGGATTAATGCTTGGATTAGAAGTGTATGTTTCTTCATTTTTTAAATTACCTCTGAAGAAAATCTCTGGTGAAGATGCCTTCTCCTGGGCAGTGGTATGAGAAGGTATGGAACCTTTTAATTTTAGATAACATATCTTCACAACTCAAAGTAGCAAATAACTTATCTTACGCTACGACGTTTTAAAATAGGTGGCTGCCTTTTCTAGAATATGTGGGAAAGGGGGCATCACGAAGTAAACGATGCCCACGAAACTATCGCATGATTTGCATTTATTAAGTTCTGCTAAGTGAATACAACGAATCTCTGGTGCATTTAAAGTACGACAGGGAGTTTGCTTGGCCTCCGCAACGCTTTTATGTTTCCACCCCATTAGAACATCTTCCAGAGCAGTCGTATGCAGAGTTACACCACTTTGAGTCTGCTAAAGTCAATGTACTTAGAACCGTGTGACGCTGCCTAAGATTGTGTTGTTAAGCATTGGTTCGATGCTTGCCTGCATGAGTCTTCATACATAAGACACCATAAATGGCACTGGTGTTGCAAAATTTTGTTCAGAAGGAAGCCAACTTGCTGAAGGGGAACTAGAATATGTTTAACTATATCCACAAGAAATAGAAAAAATAGCAGGATCCACGCCTAATTAAAGTATTTCCCTGTGGTAGGATCCCAGTGTGGGGGGGGGGGGGAAATATATCTGCATGTATGTATTTACAATTGCTCCCTCCAGCAGGTAGTTTTCTACACATTTCCCCTTTATTTAATTACTTATTAGAACAATTTTAATCCCTTACTCTTAGCTTAGCTCTCCACAAAGACCCAAAGGGACACTAAAACAATAATCCTTTCCTTAAATTTATCAGCCATTGGGTATTCATCTGCCATTTCACACTTTTAAAAGGGGGAAATGAAGATTAATTTTTTCTTGACACTACAAAGAGAAAAGCTGCCACATCTCTCGCACAATTCAGAATTAAAATCACAGTGTAGTAACAAAACTGCTATTTAAGGCCAACAATAAAACCCAAACATACACACACACAAGAAAACCAAACGATTCCACGAAATATTGGGGTTGGTCCACTTGAACACATGAAGCTGCCTTACATTGAATCAGACCCTTGGTCCATCAAAGTCAGTATTATCTACTCAGACTGGCAGCGGCTCTCCAGGGTCTCAGGTAGCGGTCTTTCACATCACCTACTTGCCTGGTTCTTTTAACTGGAGATGCCGAGGATTGAACCTGGGACCTTCTGCATGCCAAGGACCCGCTGCGAGCTCGCCAGTCGAGGCAGCCACCCCCACAGTCCCAATCTGGGTGGGTGAGGCATGGCCAAGCCCGACCAAGTGACATTTATGTCATATCCAGACCTCGTAGCAAATGAGTTCGACACACCCCTGATCAAGATGAAACCATGAGAAGCCCCACAGCACAGATCTGAGCGATTCAAGTAGGTATCCCCCCAAAACTACCTTCTGGTATTAACTGGAAAGACAGAACTGGAACCGCCAGTGTTCCCAGTACCCAACCAAACTGGAAAGATATCCTAGTTGAAGACATCAAAAGCCACAGAGGTGGGGTTTAGGCTTATCAATATGATCACATTGCCTCTGTCTCTCTCTGCTGGCAAGGGTAATCCACCAAGATGACTGAGTTAAGCTTGAAGCCTTGGTTGGTCACTAACATGCCTGAACAATCTGACCATAAAAGAGATAATTGCCTGTGGCAAATAGTTATTCAAATCTTTGCAATACAAAAAAGGCATTTAAGGGCACTAGCCCAATAATACTAATAGTACGAATAACGAAGGGAGAACATCCGCTAAGACACCCTTAGAATTGCTCCAAAGCATACAGCAGAGTAATCCTCCAGGGACAGGAAGGAAGACATTGTGCCTGCAGGAAGGAAGACCTTATGCTATTTTCCTGTTCTTTACTGCATTTTCTGCCATTCCGTCTCATCGGGGTATATGGGGAATCCCAGTTGTGTAAACATGCTTTAAAAAAAAAAACCTACTCAATTTCCTGCCTTAAGCATCGAAAGTGATGCTTGAAATTTTAAATTAGCACAATGAGGGATGAATCCTCTCACCTCAAGCAGATAGAGAGAGCTGCCTTAAGCAGCCAGACATGCGAAGGACTCGTTCTACTGAGATACACGGCCCTAAGGATTGCCTCTCTGCAGATTCTCCTCTTTTCCTCTACCTCTGGATGCAATCCAAAGGACACTTTCCTAGGAGTAAGTCCGCTGAATAACATGGGACTTACTTCTGAGTAAACCAGCTTCATCTTTCTCCCTCAAATAGGACCGATCGCAAATAGGGCCAATTGCACAGTCTCAAACGCAGCAGAAAGGAAGAAACCCCAGCTAGATTTCACACAGGCTTGCTCTGCCTTGTCTCAAGCTCTCCCGGTCGACCCTTTTCTCTGACAGAAAAGCTGAGGGAGCTCTAGCTTTTGCAAACGGCACCGGCAATAAATATGGCTCGGAAAGAGGCTGATGAGTAAAACAAATGTTACTAAAGGCAAGATGAACACTGCCCCTTTCCCTGGATCACGCAGAAGCATCTCCATCCCAGTCTCCCCCGGCTAATCCTGCCCCGCCAGCTAATCTAGTGCCAGCTGATTTACTGGTTGGCCAGCCAGTTGGGAAACCCTACAGATGGCCGAGGAAAGCCATGTACCTTCAAATGAGCCGCTTCCGGCTGCCCAGGCTGTTTCTCTCCCCCGCCCCACTGCACACATGATGCATAAAGGGGTACCCCCCTGCCAGAGGGCGGGGAACTGGTGCTTTGCAAAGGAAACAGCGCGAGCAATAAATATGGGTAGGAATGAGGCTGATTTGCAAAACAGATGTTCCTAAAGTACAGAGAAGGAATAAATCCATACGGCATTCATTACGCCGTTCCTCAGCTCCCCCTTCCTTTCTTGTTATGAGAGTTCACATGACTCAAACAAAAAAATCTCTAGAAATGCCTTTCTGAAATACCTCAGGGTTAGGTCTTTCACCAGTTTCTCTTTGAATGTACAGCAATCTGGATCGAAAGCTTCATCGTTCTAGAAGTTATTCTACCATCTGAGTGATGCAGGAAATGCCATGTAGCCACAGGGCTATTTGCAAAATCCCTGGGTATTTGCAAAGATGGGGTCTGGAATAATGTTTCAGAGTCCTAGGCCAGCTGTCAATTTTTGGACACTGAATTTAACAGACAAATATCCATGCACAGAGCTGAAATACTTTGAAGTCTTCAGCGCCAGTATGAAACGTTTAGTGTCCGGGTAACTTTTCCAACCCAGTCCTGCACTTTTAAAAATGGAAAGATACAAAGCTACTTTTCCCGGCTTCTTTGGGGTTTTTTGTGCACGGCGGTTTCGCTCACCGTCACCCCTCCGGCTTCAGGTGTTTGTGTTGATTATGAATGCCATTTCCAACCATCAGAGGTCGCCTCGCTCTCCCCCTGCGTTTCCTCGCATTTTGCTCGTGTTTTCAGAGACCTGTTTTATCTCAAATTTCAAAACGCAGGGAAACTGCATGCATAATCAACACAAGAAGAAGAAGAGTTGGTTTTTATATGCCGACTTCCTCTACCACTTAAGGAAGAATCAAGCCAGCTTGCAATCACCTTCCCTTCCCCTCCCCACAACAGACACCCTGTGAGGTAGGTGGGGCTGAGAGAGCTCTAAGAGAGCTGAGACTAGCCCAAGGTCACCCAGCTGGCTTCATGGGCAGGAGAGGGGAAACCAACCCGGTTCACCAGATTAGCCTCCGCCACTCATGTGGAGGAGTGGGGAATCAAACCTGGTTCTCCAGATCAGACTCCACCGCCCCAAACCACCGCTCTTAACCACCACACTCCATCAGAATGGACACAGGCATTCATCAACGCCCTTGTGCTATTAAGTTTACAAAGAGTGCCACGAGACACAGCCTGCCCACCATGGATTTCCTACGTTTTTTGCAGACATTTTCAGAGACCTGTTTTATCTCGAATTTAAAAACGTGGGCAAAACGCAGGGAAATTCAGGGGGAGAGCAAGGCAACCTCTGACGGTCAGAAACGGCACGCGTAAACACAAAGACCTGACGTCATCGGAGGGGTGACGGCGAGGGAAACAGCCATGCATAAAGGACCGGAGTTCCCTCCCCAAACTCCATCCTCCCCAAGTATCCCTCCAAATCTCCAGGAATTTCCAAGTCAGAGTTAACAACCCTACCTCACGAGGCTGAAAGTTGAACTCACATGTGTGTAACAGGAATTGTCTTTGTTTTAATAATAAAATTGCAGGAAAGATATACATGACGGCATGATGCATCTTCTTTGGCTCTGAATTTCCACTTCCAAACCCAACACACTAACCACTGAATTATATGCTCACCGCTGCGATGGGGAATATCAAATTCCATGCCAGAGTACTTGTCCTGTCTTACTGTCCCTAGTCTCCAGAGGGCATTTATGTCAGCCCGTTTTAATGTTCTCCCTTCTGCTATTCTGTATGGGAGATATAAGAAAATTCCATACTCTGCCAGGGTGTGTAAATGTGCCCTGGGGGAGATAGAAAGTATTGACCATATGCTCTTGTATTGTCCATTTTATTGTGAAATTCGTGCGGTCCTTTTAGATCCCTTTCTCTCAAATCATGTAGCTCAAGCTGATGATAGTAAGATCAAATTGTTGTTATCCTCCCAAGATTCTGAGATTATTGAATCTGTGGCTAAATTTTTTGATGAAATTGTTAAGAGGCGGAGGTTAAATGATGTTTAGAGGGTTGGTTTTATTTGAGCGACTGCTTGATGGTATGCCAATAAAGGTATTGAAATTGAATTATATGGGTACGATTGTGTGGTGGACACCTAGGGTCGCCATCAACTCCAGAGTGGGAAATTTCTGGAGATCTGGGGGGGCAGCATGGAGAGGGTGGGGTTTGCAGAAGGGAGGGACCTCAAAAGGGTATAATACCATAGAGTCCTCCCTACAAAGCAGTCATTTTCCCCATAGGAACTGATTGCTGTAGTCTGGGAAATCAGCTGTAATTCCAAGAGTTCTCCAAACCCCACCTGGAGATTAGCAACCCTATGGACTTCTGTATTTAGGATACTGAATGATAATCAATCCAAGCTGTTTTTGCAATGGAAAGGGGACAAGGATTATGGGAGAAAGGATACCCATGGACCTCTGCATTAGCTGGCTTTTATAATAACTGTATTCGCTTCTTTCAGGAGACAAGCTGAAATGCATTTCAAGTGGAAATGTGACTGAACTGCTAAGGGTGAACAATATTATTTTAGTCACGTCTCATGTGTACAAATGCAGAGGCTGTTTAATGGACTCTAAGCATGGAGAAAGCCAGAGATGAGATTGCTCTTTATTTATTTTCCAAAGGCACTTTTTAAATACCTTCGGCTTTAAGCCTCTTCATCTTCAAATGCGAAACCTAGCCTCCGTTCAATTGTGCCTCTGGAAGATATTGCTTCTTGAACATTCAGATAGACCTGGGCATTTCTCATTATCCCACAATTGTTCCTTCCTTTTTAATTCACTTGTTGTTTACAGCTAATCCAAGAAAAACTAGAACTTTCTTTTCAACCGGGGTGTGGGTGAAGGGAATATACTTTTTTATTCACTGTGAAATCTCAATTGCCATCAAAGACACTGACCCTCATCAGTCAGGACAAAGAAGCCATTTTCATTTGTTCTTAAAAAACCAAAGGTCACTATGGTCATTTATGCATGGGAGTTTTACCTGAGGTTCACTGCTCGCTGGACCCATACTTTCCTGTTGAGAATCTATGCACCAGCAGTCTCCAAGCTCAAATCAAGTTCCAGCCCCTTTAAATGCTGCTTTATAATTGGCTTAATTCGTAATGCTTACTGTGAGAGAAAATCCCCCCCAAAAAACCCAACTGCCACATAAAAAAGCATTTTAAGAACAAAGAACAAAAAACAGAGCAATCTGAAAGGGGGGGGGAGAAATCCAACCCTCAGTTTTAAAAAGCCTTTCTTCTGCTCAGAAAGAGCTCCGAGTAAGCAGGAAGTATTTGAATCTCCGCCTCTGGACATGCTGCTTTGTAACCGGCTGTGAGCGAAACCAAGCGTGCGTGTCCCGCACTTTGCCTTCTGCATGGGAATTTCAAGCGGGCTGAGCTCAGAAGAGAGGGAAGAGTTGGGTTAACCGACTCTTAAATACCTTTGGCATTGAGCCTCTTGATCTTCAAATGTGAAACCTAGCCTCCATTCAATTGTGTCTCTGGAAGATCTCTAGTGGAGGGAAAACTCATGCATAACTCCAAGGAACAACCGAGACAGACCGGGGGTGAACGTGAGTAAAAGTACCCATGCATAAATGACCTAAGAAGAACGTCAACATTCTAATGGAGAAAAAGGAATCAAATTCCAGATTGCCCACATAACAGTCTAGAGCAGTGGTTCCCAACCTTTTTTTGACCAGGGACCACTAGGACTTTTTTGTTCGGTTCAGGGACCCCAAGGTTCAAAATAAAAATTCCGAGAATTTGAAAATAAACTTTAATCATAACTGTTAAACATTAAACTTAGAATAATATTTGAATATATATATTTTATAATAGAGAACTTTTAACTGAAAATATTAATTTATTATGGGTTTATAACTTTGTTTCGCAGGCCTTAATTTAGTTCACGCGGACCCCTGGGGGTCCACGGACCCCTGGTTGGGAACCAGTGGTCTAGAGCCACTGTCCACCCCATCCTTCCATCCAAACAGGTTGGCTGCTACAAATTCAAGCACAAATTCAAGTTTATGAAACCAAAGACTAGTCCACAAAGCCTCAAAGCATCGATCTCCGCCCCCCCAATCCAGAAAATAGTTTCTTACAGTCAACATCATCAGGTTATGAAAGCACTTCCATCTATCAGAAAATTTAGGTAACCCAATCCACAGTTTAATTCACTGTAAACCATGGTACGCCACCTCTCTTACCACTTGTGTTGGGGACATAACATCTTCTGAATGGAGTCCCCCATCAGATGCACGCAGAAATTTAGAATGTCAAGAAGGCTAGACTAGAACCCTGAACTCTTTGACATGAAACATTTCTACAGGAAGGAAGCTTTTGGCAAGGGGAAACATCTCTACCTGCATTCTAAAGCAATACAATCAAGTAGGGCTACACTGTGCAACAGTTCTGAACGGATAGCATATCATATCTCCCAGCCCAGCCCCAGCATCTTTGATAAATTCAGGCAATTTGGCTCACATTCTGGTCACATCAACCACATCAAACTAAAAAAGGAAGGAAAAAAAAGAAAAGCATACTTTACAAACCAATATATCTTATGTGATGGCAGCACTTGAGCCTGAGTGTCAGTCGCCCATTTCGAAATGGACACAAGAGCTTCAACTTGGTCTCAAGGCAGCAAGAACTATGTTGTTACCATGGCAATGGTAGCAGAGAGCAGCTAATCAATAGTTTAAAATCGTGGCTCTCAATGCATCAGCCGTGGATGTCTGCAAGACACAATATCCAAACCAGGTGTGTCAATGATGAGGCAGTAACAAAGGCCTTTGTAAGAAAGTCTCCCAGGAGAAGGGGCTCTCCTGCATAAAAGGGAGAATTTGGAACCTGGGAATGGAACTTGAGAATACTGAGGCTGGGTTAGGAACAAAACATTTGCCAATATCTATAGAGAAGAAACAGAAGGTCCGGAAGCCATGTCAGACCAACCTTATCCCTTTTTAAAAAAAAGAAAGTCACTACCTTGCTGTATCAGGAGAATGGTGTATACATAAATTTATCTTGATTTCAGTAACGCTTTTGATAAGGTTCCACATAATTTTCTTGTTGACAAGTTGGTAAAACGTGGTTCGGATCCTATTACTGTTAGGTGGATCTGTAACTTGTTGACAGATCGCAACCAAAGAGTGCTTGTTAATGGTTCCTCATCCACTTGGAGAGGAGTGCCAAGGGGAGTGCCTCAGGGATCTGTCCTGGGACCATGCGTTGTTCAACATCTTTATAAATGATTTGGATGAAGGAATAGAGGAGAAGCTTATTAAATCTGCAGATGATCCTAAATTAGGAGAGGTAGCAAATACAGTAAACACAGCCAGGATACAGGATGATCTTGACAGGGTGGAAAACTGGGCTAAATGAATTTAAATGGAGATAAATGTAAAGTTCTGCATTTGGGTAGGAAAAATCAAATGCATAATTATAGGATGGGGGAGACTTGTCTTTGCAGTAGCATGTGCGAAAAGGATCTAGGGCTCTTAGCAGACCATACGCTGAACATGAGTCAGCAGTGTAATGTGGAAGCTAAAAAGGCAAATGCAATTTTGTGTAGTATAGTATCCAGATCATGTGCAGTGATGGTATCACTTTGCTCTGGTTAGACCTCACCTAGAGTATTGTGTTCACATTTGGGCACCGCAATTTAAGAAGGATGTAGACAAGCTGGAACGTGTCCAGAGGAGGGCAACAAAGATGGTGAGGGGTCTGGAGACCAAGTCCTATGAGGAAAGGTTGCAGGAGCTCTGTATGTCTAGCCTGGAGAGGAGGCAACTGAGAGGTGATATGATTACTATCTTCAAGTACCCGAAGGGCTTTCATATAGAGGATGGTGCACAGTTGTTTTCTGTTGCCCCAGAAGGTCGGACCAGAACCAACGGGTTGAAATTAAAAAAGCGTTTTCAGCTAAACATTAGGAAGAACTTCCTTTGAACAATTCTTCAGTGGAACAGGCTTCCTCGGGAGGTGGTGGGCTCGCCTTCTTTGGAGGTTTATAAGCAGAGGCTAGATGGCCATCATGACAGCAATGCTGATTCTATGACCTTAGGCAGATCATGAGAGGGAGGGCAGGAAGGGGTGCATCAGTGCTTGGCTCTTGTGGCCCTTTCTTGCATGTCCAGGAAAATGCTAATTGCCACTTTGGGGTCAGGAAGCAATTTTGTTCCAGGCCAGATGGGCCAGGGATCCTGGAAGGTTTTTTTTTCTCATCTTCTGAGCATGGAATAGGGGTCCCTGGGGGTGTGGGGGGAGGAGATAGTTGCGAATTTCCTGCATTGTGCAGGGGGTTGTATTAGATGCCCCTGGAGGTCCCTTCCAACTCTATGATGCCTGAAAAAACAAAGGTCCTTGCTTAACAAGGATGCAGACTAGGAGTTAAAATTACAGAAGGAACTGAATAGAGTTCAATTTCTACGAACCCAAAGGAGTACATCAAAGACTACATTTTATTTATTTTTAAAAGAACGTACGCTCTTAAGAAGAGCCCTGATGGATCAGAGCAGTTCCCCATCTAGTCAAGCATCCTGCCTCACACAGCGGCCAACCAGTTGCCCTGGAGGTCCACAGAGGCTACAGCCTCCTTCCCTTGATGCTGACTTCTAGCACCAGTATTCGGGAAGTTCACTGCCTCTGTGTATGAAGGTCCCCTTTAGACACCAGGGCTAGTAGCATTGACTTGATTCGATGATAAAGCAGTAGGGAGGAGGCAAGAACAGCCTTGCCTCATTTAGCAATTCCTAGTTCTGCATCTTGTTATGCGCCGATGCTCGAGCAACTCTCAAAGGTTTCCAGAAAGGCTAATACAAACAGGAGCAGAAATGTTTAAAATAAACGGGAAACCATGCAAGGGCCATTCAAAGGGCTCACAAACAGGAAGAAATCTCACGTCTCCCACCTCCCCGAATGTATGGATAAAGTTTTTAACCATACAAACCAGGGTGTTGTTGTTGTTGTTTTTTGCAACTCTTTTTAAAGGCTTGCTCTTTCCTGAACGAAACTGTTAAAAGCAGCCCTGCTCCAATCTGGGTTTCTGGTTTCATGAATGACATTTCTGTTAACGGCTCCGTTTTAGATCCAGTTGCAAAAGCCACAGGCATTTGCTGCTTGTAATTTATTTCAGTGGGAGGGTGGGCAGCAGAGGGTCACTTACAATGTAAATATTGACTTTTCGAGCACATACCTTCTCCATCCCTCCCTCCCTCCCCCACAATGAGCACACACCCACCAATACACTTTCGAGTCTTCCTAGGGCTTCTAAGCCACCGCAACCGACGCTCTATGCAGTGGCAAAATCCCGGGAAACGAGACTCTGCCTTACTGTACAGGCATGAAGTATTAAAAACAGAAGCAAGGCTCAAAAAGCACGCGACGGCAGACAAATAAAATTCATCTGCAAGAGGGATAAAAAGCAGCAATGGGGAGAGGCGATATGCAGGATTGTTTTAAAGAAATACTCCAAATCGGGAGGAAGGGGGTGAGAAATATACAAATTAAACAACCAGGAAGGAATTTTGAGTCTTATTACGCTGTTCTGTTTACTGTACCCTTCTGCTGCCTTGCAAGAACTCCAGTCATTTGAAACGGCATCAGACAGGATATAGACTTCTGTGCCCGATGTCCTAACTAGGGAGCGTGGCTTTTCAGCATAATGGAGACATTCACATCAAGAATAAAAGGCCTTGAAAGAGTCAGTACATCTGAAGCAGAAGTCTACACATCGGGTCATTTCTCGCCACACACACACACCAGTCCTCTACCCTGGGCTAGGCATGTAGAAATTTGATTCCACTGACACCTAGAAATGTATTTACTTCTATCCTGAGTTCCTAAAAGTAAGAGGAGGAGGAGGAGAAAAAGGAGGAGAAGAAGGAGGAGGAGGAGGAGGAGGAAGAGGAAGAGGAAGAAGAAGAAGAGTTGGTTTTTATATGCCGACAAGTATTTCTATCCATCAAAAGAGCTAACCCTTCCATTAGGTAGAGTTTATAAGTCACCTGATTTGCTCCTATACAGTGCAATCCCTACTCTTCCTTTCCCTTCCTTCTTTTTCCTGCCCTTTCCCCCTCTTTTTCCATTGTTTCTCTCCCTTCATGTCTCTATTCCCTGGAGGCCATGTGAGCCTTGGGTAACTGTTGGTCTCCTGAGTAGAAGAAGAGGAAAGAGTTGGTTTTTATATGCCAACTTTCTCTACCACTTAAGGGAGACTCAAGCCGGCTTACAATCACCTTCCCTTCCCCTCTCCACAACAGACACCCTGTGAGGTAGGTGGGGCTGAGAGAGTGTGACTAGCCTAAGGTCACCCAGCTGGCTTCATGTGGAGGAGTGGGGAAACCAACCCAGTTCACCAGACTAGCCTCCGCCGCTCAGGTGGAAGAGTAGGGAATCAAACCCGGTTCTCCAGATCAGAGGCCACCCCTCCAAACCACCGCTCTTAACCACTACACCACGCTGGCTCCCATTAACATTTCTTACCAGAGGAAATAGGCAGACTCCATCCACGGGAACAAGTGGCTTATAAAATCTAAGGAAAAGCCCGGATTTTGGGGGAGTTTATTCATTTCCTAAGAGGAAGGCTTTGATCAGTCATTTGAAAGCAATTAAACAGCAAGAGTTAGCCAGCCGATGTGAACCTCTATTGTTCCAAAATGGCAGCCATGTTCAAATTTGGGTGCCATGGAGGAAGGGGATTGTATACATAAACTTCAGCTATCGTATATTCAAGCTATACAATTCTGAGTAGTATATAAATGAGTGTGATTGGTTTCTGGCAGTCCCAACTATTTAAATTCATTAAATTATAATTATCCAGGGCCAGTTAATGGTCTGGGGAACGCCTGACAAAACAGTGGTGCTGTTGATAAGTGGACGTGAACTTGGGTCCATCCCTTGGATAAGACCGCTGGGAACCCCATGTCAGAGTAGGCTATAATTTTTTTAACCATCTAATTAAATCAAAGAATCTGAACAACCAGCATTCCCAAATGACTGGACGAGTCAAACACAAAACAAAAACTCAAGTCCCTTTGTATATCTGCTTTATAAATGGAAAAGGGTCGTAGTTCGTTGCACTGTTAATGGTTATCTACTTTTTTACTGCATTTTTTTCTTTCTTTTTTCTTTTTTGTAGTCCAGTTTTTGCCCAGTTTATGGCATGGCATGTTTTATATTGTTTTTATCAGACTATTTTGTAACTTTGTTCCAGCCTTATTGTTTTGTTTAGTGTACGCCTTCCGCTGTTTTACGGAGTAGGTTTTAAATGTTATAATCCGCCCCACGTCTCAGAGAGAAAACAGACTATAAAGTATGAACACATGAAGCTGCCTTAGACTGAATCAGACCCTTGGTCCATCAAAGTCAATATTGTCTACACAGACCGGCAGCGGCTCTCCAGGGTCTCAGGCTGAGGTCTTTCACATCATCTACTTTCCCAGTCCCTTTAACTGGAGATGCCGGGGATTGAACCTGGGACCTTCTGCATGCCAAGCAGATGCTCTACCACTAAGCCATGGCCCCTCCCCAAGTACATAAATAGCATAAATTTATATCATATGCAAGTACATAAATAGCATATGATATAAATAGTGTTTTCCAGTCATAAGTATTATGAGGTTAGTGAAAAGAGTTGGCTGGTAGAGCTCCTCCAAATAGCTATAGTTACTAGATCGTCAGTCCCTAGTTATCCTCTTCTTACCTTAATACTCTAGTATTCACTCTGCGGCTCCCGGACTGCTACATTTGCAATTATCATCAACCGAAAAAGCCACATTTACTTCCATCTCTAGCATGAGGCCTGCACTTCAGGGAGGCTCATAGCCTACCTGTTCCTCTGGCAGTGGCTGTTTCAAGGTGGGGGCCACCTGCCAATCACAAGCCCCAGATACGGGGCAGGTGTCGTGTCGGGTAAAGCCGCTCAGAAGAGTCACAGGTGTCAAAGACACCTCTTTGGAGTCTTTAAGTACTCTTTAAGTACCATTGCCCCAACTCATAACATCTGAACTGAAATACATTTACAAGTTTTGCTAATTTCAGCAGATCTTTTGTCTGGGAAAATCCTCCGAGGACGGCAGCCTTAATTTAGGTATCAATCCGACACAGTAAATAGGGTTGCCAGCTCCGGTTTCAGAAATCCCCGCAGATTTTGGATATGTAGCCTTGGGATGACGGGGTCTGGGAAGGGGAGGGACCTCGATGCCATAAAGCCCACCCTTCAAAGCAGCCATTTTCTCCAGGGGAACTGGCTTGGTTGCCCAGAGATCAACTGCAATAGCGGAAGATCTCCGGGTAGCACTGGAGGTTGGCAACCCTAACGGAAAATAAATACTGAACTGCTCAGAACTCTTGTCAAAAATGGTGGCGCCTCCGTCAAGGCAGAGATTACAATTAATATTTCGTATCTAATCACCGGTTGGCTTGTTCTTCCCTGTCATAAGAACGTAAGAACATAACATAACATAAGAAAAGCCCTGCTGGATCAGACCAAGGTCCATCGAGTCCAGCAGTCTGTTCACACAGTGGCCAACCAGGGGCCTCTAGGAAGACCACCAGCAAGACCAGTACAGCAGCATCGTCCTGCCTGTGTCCCACAGCTCCCAATATCATAGGCATGCTCCTCTGATCCTGGAGAGAATAGGGATGCACCATGACTAGTATTCATTTTGACTAGTAGCCATGGATAGCCCTCTCCTCCATGAACATGTCCACTCCCCTCTTCAAGCCTTCCAAGGTGGCAGCCGTCACCATATCCTGGGGCAGGGAGTTCCACAATTTAACGATGCATTGTGTGAAGAAATACTTCCTTTTATCTGTTTTGAATCTCTCACCCTCCAGGTTCAGCAGATGACCCCGCATTCTAGTATTATGGGAGAGGGAGAAAAGCTTCTCCCTGTCCACTCTCTCCAAACCATGCATAATCCCACTGAAAAGCACCCTAAGGTAATTCTGTAGCCGGGCTGCCACAGCTGACTTCCTCTACCCCTACTCCCCCTCTCGTAGATCCACATCTTCTCTTTTTTTACATTCTCCATCCAGAAATGGCCTTCGCGTCGTGTCGCCTCTTTTCTATAGAAACGGCTTGGAGCAATTTCAGCTGTCTTCCACCCACTTAAAAGAAGTGGGCCCATTCTGGGTAGTAATGATAGGGTCATTTGTCAATATAGTTTTGCTGCTGCAAGAATTGTAATAGCTAAAGTTTGGAAGCAAGTGAATGAACCTTCAATTCGTGACTGGAGAGGGAAATTATGGATGTATATGAGGATGGCCAAATTAACAGAATTCCTACGTGGAAATGATATGGAAGAATACAAAAAAACTTGGGCAAAGGCCGTCACATATTGGGATAAACTGGCAAAAATGGATTTTACTACTTTAGTTAGTGAGTTATAGAAACAAGTTTATTTACTTTTTTATTATTACTATTAATAATTTTCAAAACTGTTTATAGACACTTCTGCGGAAGTCTGCGGATGGGTCACTTTTTAAGGTGGGTGGAGGGTCAACAGGGTATTTTTGCTTTGTTGAACTTTATAACTTTGTATAATTATAATTGATACTCTTTTGTATTTCCTTTTTATGTTGTTTGTTATTATTGTATTTGTTTTGTTTTACAATATAAAAATAAAAAAATTACACTAAAAAAAAAAAGAAGAAGAAGAAGTGGGCCCATTCTGACCGAGGGCCCCCCTCCGGAGTCGGCGAACTGCTGGATTTATTTATTTTTTACTTTCTTTCTCCTGTTTTAAGACGCCAGGCCCTGACTCCACCCACAGCCTCTGCAAGGTTCAGTGAAGCTTCATGCCAACCTATCTCCATGCACCAACAGCGAGAAACAAGACACTAATAAGAAACAGCTTCTTTCCCTCGATCCTGGACGACTTAAAGCAGCCCTGCCCGCTGTTTTCCTCAAGTGTCAAAACCTCCGAGCCGTCCTTTTACTCAGCTGTAATCCTCACCCCAGATACGACGGCTGCTCTTTCCCATACAAGTTGGCAAGGGCAGTCTATGTCAACGTCAGTCACAAATAGGGCCGCTCAGGCTGCGTCTGGCATTAGCTTCATTTTCAGCGGTTTCCAAAAAGAAAAAAGCAGTTTCCATTGTTTTTCAGCAGTGTGGGCCAGATCTTGGTTTTGGGGGGGGGGGGGAAGACTTAATGTAAGGAAAAACCTGGCTGTGTGGTTTTTCGTATCAGCTATGTTGTTTCCATACCAGTCCAAAAGGCTGGTCCTTAGAAGAAGAGTTGGTTTTTATACGCCGACGTTCTCTACCACTTAAGGAAGAATCACATAGGAACATATGAAGCTGCCTTATACTGAATCAGACCCTTGGTCCATTAGAGTCAGTATTGTCTACTCAGACTGGCAGCGGCTCTCCAGGGTTTCAGGCAGAGGTCTTTCACATCACCTACTTGCCTAGTCCCTTTAACTGGAGATGCCGGGGATTGAACCTGGGACCTACTGCATGCCAAGCAGATGCTCTACAAACTGAGCCACAGCCCCTCTTCCAAGGCTCTCCAGAGTCTCAGCCAGGGGTCTTTCCCATCACCTACTCGCCTAGTCCCTTTAACTGGAGATGCCAGGGATTGAACCTGGGACCTTCTGCATGCCAAGCAGATGCTCTACAAACTGAGCCACAGCCCCTCCCTGGCTTACAATCACCTTCCCTTCCCACAACAGACACCCTGTGAGGTAGGTGGGGCTGAGAGATCTCCAAGAGACCTGTGACTAGCCCAAGGTCACCCAGCGGGCTTCATGTGTAGGAGTGGGGAAACCATCCCGCTTCACCAGATTAGTGTCCACCGCTCATGTGGTGGAGTGGGGAATCAAACCCGGTTCTCCAGATTAGAGTCCTCCACTCCTAGCCACCGCTCTTAACCACTACACCACACTGGCTCTCCACTAGACCAGGTTGCAAACCTGAGCTAACCATAGAATCTAACCATGGGCCATACAAAAATAAGAGGAAGAGATTCCCACCACATTTTACGGCCACCTTGTAAATGACATTGCAATGCCAAGCAGAGCGATACCCTTTCTAAGTCCACTGAAGTCAAAGGGGTTTAAAAGGGTGCAGCTTTGCTTAGGATGGCACTACCCATGCCGTGACTAGCCCAGGTACACACCTGCCTAGACAAACTTACATTAGTAGCCTGAACAGCTGGAGACAATTCTTAATTTACCATAGCCAAAAAGTTTAGTGAGTATTTAGAAGCCTACTTATTTCCCTTTCATGGAAAAGAATCTAACCCTCACTGGTATCCGCCATAAGATTCAATAGTCACTTGGGAAACAGAAATTTCCACAACTTCTATCATCTCACACTCAAACCCTGATCCTAGGGATCAGCGCCACCACATAGGGGCAGATGACTGCAGTAAGGGATTCCAGTGTGCTGTACTGGTTACAAGCAGTGGTTAGGAGCAGCGGACCCTAATCAGGAGAACCGGGTTTGATTCCCCACTCCACATTATCTATTTTAGTTATTTCATGGTCTGCTTCTGGACTGAGATTGGGCTTATGGTTTTTCATGCTGTTTTCAATTGCTTGCTTTGTGTTTATATTAATGATTTATGATTATTTTATTTCCAAGCTTCTTTAAGCAGGGCTTTAACTCAGACAGGAGCCTCGTGGCGCAGAGTGTTAAGCTGCAGTACTGCAGTCAAAAGCTCTGCTCACGACCTGAGTTCGATCCCGACGGAAGTTGGTTTCAGGTAGTCGGCTCAAGGTTGACTCAGCCTCCCATCCTTCCGAGGTCGGTAAAATGAGGACCCAGCTTGCTGGGGGTAAAGGGAAGATGACTGGGGAAGGCACTGGCAAACCACCCCGCAAACAAAGTCTGCCTTGGAAACGTCGGGATGTGACGTCACCCCATGGGTCAGGAATGACCCGGTGCTTGCACAGGGGACACCTTTACCTTTACCTTTAACTCAGACAGACAGATCGATAGATTGATAGATTGAGATAGATTGATAGATTGAGATAGACAGATAGATAGATAGACAGACACACAAATCAACAAACATAGTGGCTAAGAGCAGTGGTTAGTAGCGGTGGACGCTAGCCTGAAGAACCTGGTTCACACTGCCACTTCCTCTGCTCCCTGCAGACGACCAGGCGATCATGCAGAGGCAGGGCGAGCACACTCACACCTGCTCCCCATCCCAGCATGTTGCGTGAACAGGTGCACCGGCCGTTTGCGCTGGCCTAATGAAAGAGGGAGAAGAAGAAACAGAAGCAACACTCGTGGGCCTCTGGGAACCCAAACCCACTGTTCACACAGAAAATCAGAATCACGCGACATCTGACAGCTCCCTCTTGGTCAGTCCGGCACAAGCATCAAGATATATTTCGTGAAGTCCGAACAGAATTGCTTTGAGCGAACAAGGAGAAGTCTGCAGTTTTATTTTAGACAGGAAAAGAGTTCTTTCCTGGGCTTTTTTTTTTTTCATACGCATGGCGAAGGCTAGAACAAGGTGCCCCTGGAGAGAGGCTTCTTACAGAGGAGGCCATCATCCTCCTTCGAGAGGTACTCTGGGACACAGTGATGAGGATCCATTTGAGCGCATTTGTTCAAAATCAATAAGAGCGCTTTTATTCACACAGCGTCTGCCTTCTAGCCATGCTGATCTCCTCTCTATTTGTACTGGTGCCTTCATTTGGTGGAGAGACTTTCTCCAATCTCCATTTCACTTTTTTTTTTGCAGAAAGGCTCTGAATCAGAAGAAGAAGAGTTGGTTTTTATACGCCGACTTTCTCTACCACTTAAGGGAGACTCAAACCGGCTTACAATCACCTTCCCTTCCCCTCCCCACAAGAGACACCCTGTGAGGTAGGTGAGGCTGAGAGACCCCTAGGAGACCTGTGACTTGCCCAAGGTCACCCAGCTGGCTTCGTGTGTAGGAGTGGGGAAACCAACCTGGTTCACCAGATTAGCCTCCGCTGCTCATGGGGAGGAGCGGGGAATCAAACCCGGTTCTCCAGATCAGAGTCCACCGCTCCAAACCACCGCTCTTAACCACTACACCATGCTGGCTCTCCAGAAGACCCTTACAGATATACCTTGAAAGACCAGGCACACTTCTCTGTTATACGAACAGAGTAACAGTGGTGACTGTGCAATCCTAAACAGAGTTAAGAACATAAGAACATAAGAAAAGCCCTGCTGGATCAGACCCAGGCCCATCAAGTCCAGCAGTCTGTTCACATAGTGGCCAACCAGGGGCCTTTAGGAAGCCCCCAAACAAGACGACCGCAGCAGCCCCATCCCACCTGCGTTCCACAACACCTAAGATAATAGGCATGTTCCTCTGATCCTGGAGAGAATAGGTATGCATCACGACAGTTATAATCTTCTAAGCCCACTGACAGTTTCACTCTGTTTAGGACTGCCCTGTAAAGCCATGCCCATTCAGTTGCTTTGCTAGTCAATCGGTAGCTACTGCACAGAAGTAGAAACCAGAGCAGCTCTTTCCCAACTCTTTCTGCTTTTTGGCCTTTGCTTTGAAAAATAAGGAAGCTCAACAGTTAAATTCCCCAGACGTTTTTAGCTGTTGAATAATAACATTTTTCAAGGGTTTTAACTAAATGGGTTTAGCCTTTAAAAAAAAAAGCTAGTTTATGGTTTGCTTCTTGCTTACTGCTTTATCGATATAATTTTATTTTGCCTGATGTGTGTTTTATGCTGTATTAATGCTCTGGCTTGTTTTTAACGGCTTTGTTTTAATGACTTGGTTTTATTCTTTTAGTTGTAAGCTGCCTTAAGCAGGCCTCTGGAGAGGAAGCACGTAAACTTTCCCAAAAAATTGAAATGAATAAAAGAATGAACAAATGAATGAACAAGAGCAAAACGAACCAAGTAGTCTATTCCAACCATAGTTTGATCTGAGCCATGGGTTCACTAGGGCTCAGCTTCTGGATCAGTTAGGGTTAGGGTAAACTCTACTTTAGATTTTCAGTGCACAGGCCCCACCCCGAAAATTGTGATGATAATAAAGAAGAGAGGGTATCTAGGCAAGTACAACTATTTTCCTCATCATTTACACCAGGGGTGTCAAACATAAGGCCCAAGGGCCAGATCCAGCCCCCTGACAGTTCTTATCCGACCCGCGAGCCAGCCGAGGCAACCGCCCTCCAGCTCTCAATCTGGGCTGGCGAGGCATGGCCCGGCAAGACCAAGTGACATATATGTCAAATCCAGTCCTCATAACGATTGAGTTCGACACCCCTGATTTACATAATCTCAATGTGCTGCATACACATACATGATAATGGATCAGGAGATTCCAAACGGTCTTGAACCCCCTGACATCTCTCTACTTTAGAAATAAAGCCCTGATCCCACCCTACTTTATTATCATGAGCTGTCACCTCTCCCTACAACACTCTGCTCCAGCTGGCCAGTATCCAGCTCATTCCACTAGGATGACAATTTATATTATTTTTATTGGATTTTTAGGCCACTCTTCCAGACTAGGTCCTGTTCAACTGATATTCAAAATCCAGGGGGCAATCAAAACAGAGGATGGTGAAGATAGAACCACCCCAAAAAACTCAGCTTTGCACGTCATGTGCTATCCACGACAAAGACCAAACCATTCTTGACTCTTTGTGAAAGCCTTTAACAACATTTGAAGCCTTCATAAAGCCAAATCTAAACTTTAACGAACTCACAGAACAATTTGATGAAAAGTGGGAATCATTTTACACTTACATGACCTCCAGTTAATCAAATGAATGACACATACTGACTAGTACGAGAACGAATTACAGGCAATGCTCTATTTAACATGTCTAATATGTTGCAGCTGCTTGCTAGGTAAATGCTGGACTTTAATATGCTATATTTTTAATCTCTCAGAGTTAGATAGTTTGAATGACTTTTATACTTTTATAATTACTTTTTTAGATATATTATATCGCACTTGATCAGTATTTAGGCTTGTTATATGTTACTGTAATTGACCAAGTTTATCTCTCAATTGAAATTGCCATATTGTTTTTGTATATTAAACGGTTTACCCTTCCCTTTTTTCCTTTTTGCATCCCCTAATTATAAAATAAAAATTAAAAAAAAAAAAGCCTTCATAAAGCCAAGGGTATATATAATAGTCAATCAAAGCAGCATGGATTCACATTTCAATAACTTCTTGGCGACCTGATCTTACCCACTGCCAAAGCATGTACGCGTGCAATACAATCACGACTACATGCGCCCTCGCAAAGGCTGAGAGGCACAGCCGGCTTGCTCCCACAGAGCTCCGTAGTCCCAATGTCGCACTGTGCAAATAAACTAGGAGCGTATCCAGAAGGAACACAGTTGCACCATCCCCAGTGGAAAATAAAGAGAGCACCAAAATGGTGCTGATCCAGCAACAAGCAGGGAGTTGGACTAGATGGCCTGTATGGCCCCTTCCAACTCTATATGATGCTAGGCCTATGGTTGATTCCAGGGATAGTCACTCAGTGGCTTGGGAGACACTATGGCTCTTGGGCATGCCACCTGTGGCTCTTCTGAGCACCATTCCTCAATGTGGCACCAACCGCCTGTTTCAGGAAAGCGGGCAAGGCCTTTGGCTGGTGGGGCTTGTGATCGGTAGTCAGTTTCCACCATGAAACAGCCACTGCCGGAGGAACAGGTAAGCTGCAAGTCTCCCTGAGGTGCAGGCCTCATGCCAGGGATGGAAGTTAACTGTGGCTCTTTTGGTGGTAATTGAGAACGTGGCTCTCCACGAACCACAGAGTGAGTACCCACCGTGTTAGGGGCCTTCTAAACTGTTGTCGGTAATGGGAGCAATTGTATGTGCAGAATTAGAAGACGAGTTGGTTTTTATATGCCGACTTTCTCTACCACTGAAGGAAGGATCAAACCGGCTTACAATCCCCTTCCCTTCCCCTCCCCACAACAGACACCCTGTGTGGTAGGTGGGGCTGAGAGAGTGTGACTGGCCCAAGGTCACCCAGCTAGCTTCACGTGTAGGAGCGGGGAAACAAATCCAGTTCACCAGATTAGCCTCCGCCGCTCACGTGGAGGAGTGGGGAATGAAACCTGGTTCTCCAGATCAGAGTCCACCACTCCAAACCACAGCTTTTAGCCACTACACCACGCTGGACTTGGACTTTCCTCGTTCTTTTCATCACAGATGCTGAATCCTTTTTTGGCCAACTCCACTTCTTCTTCCACTATACCAGCCTGTGCCATACCAAGAGGAGGTTCGGCAGCAGCTGTCTCAGCTGGAGGACCACAGGCTCACAAAACAACTTAGCATGAACAAAATCAGGTATCATTGTGGAGTTAGGGCACACAAATCTGGGGAAGGGAAGGGGGGCAGACGCAGGAATCTTACACAATATTTGTGAGGTAGAGCTCTCCAGGGCTTGCTCCCCAAACTTTGGAACTGGCGCAATATTGACATCAACCTCCTCAGATAACGCTGCAGAAATAAAAAAAAAAAAAGGGAAGAGGGAAAGAAATTAAAACCCTAATTTATTATCCTGTTTATTTCGGACGGAAAAACAAGTGAGCGGCGAAGGAAAAGGCATCCCCAAAACGAACGAAGTGTTTCCAAGGGACTTGCAAAAAAACCACAACACGTTAAGATCTCACCTCCAACAGTGTATTTCTGTAAGTACAGAATATGAATGTATATTTTCCGTTCCTCGCTCATACCCGTACCAGCGCCGACACAAACCTGAAGATTAACTCTTACATTTCTTTACATACTCTTACACACAAACTCAAAGGAGCCACTTTCCCCAATTTATTTTATTCGTTTATTCAGGTAATCCGCGCCTTTAAAAATAGGAACATCCTGCCATTCTATTGACAAAAATAGCTTTGAGCGATATAAAAATACAACATAACCACAGAAGTATCAAATACAATTAGCAGCCAAGCAGTAACGAATGGCTTCACTCTTTCCACTGGCAAATACTTGACCAAATAAAATGAGTTTAACACTGCCGAGGAGAGTGGAGAACCAGGCAAACAACTCCGGGCAGCAAATTCCACAGCCCGGGAGCGCCAATTTCTGCACTTGCTAGTCTTCAACATATATGTCATTTATCTATCAATAATAGCAACCTATTCCATTTCAGAACTATTTATGTTCTTGTTTGGGGGAGATGTACCATCTTTTTTTACTACTTATGAAACAATAATTTTTTTAAAGGTTACAAGTCTGAATCTGAACATAGCTGGTCTTTAAAATAATTTTTAAAACCTCATTTTTCCCCCAGAGTATAAAAGGAAAACCTTACAATTGTTATAATCACATAGGATGTCTCCCAAGCTGCAATATCAGAAAATACGCCTCCATGCATAAAAAGACTGAAGTGTGTGAAATAGCAATAAGCGCCTACACATTTTTCTTGGATTATGGGTGAGAATGATGCTCCACGCAGCACCTCTGGAACATGCACCCTGGACAGCTCCCACCAACACGGTTTAATGGGAACAAAAAAAAAAACACCACCTGCTCCCTGCAAAGCTCAAGTGGATTCGGGACACTTAAGGCCAAACTAGATATGCCATTTGGGTCCCCAGAACCAACTCTGTTTCCCTGTAGGGATTGTCTGTTAAAAAAATAAAGGCGAGCCCATTCGGGCTTGGAACCCCATTGCAGGGAGAATGAGTAATCCATGGGGAACAGCAAAAATGGAAACAACTCTTCTCTAGTGCTGATGCAGCATGGGAAAAGAACTGGGAAGGGGCAGAAGCCCTTCCTTCCCCTATACTGGCATTCCCAACCAGTGTGGTGTAGTGGTTAAGAGCGGTGGTTTGGAGCGGTGGACTCTAATCTGCAGAACCGGGTTTGATTCCCCACTCCTCCGCATGAGCGGCACAGGCTAATCTGGTGAACCGGGTTCGTTTCCCCACTCCTCCACATGAAGCCAGCTGGGTGACCTTGGGCTAGTCACACTCTCTCAGCCCCACCTACCTCACAGGGTGTCTGTTGTGGGGAGGGGAAGGGAAGGTGATTGTAAGCTGGTTTGTGTCTCCCTTAAGTGGTAGAGAAAGTCGGCATATAAAAACTACCTCTTCTTCTTCTTCAGTATGGGGATAGCAATACTGGCCTGCATTAACAGGGCTGTAAGAAAACATGGAGGGAAATGCAGCTGCAAAAATGCTACGCAGATAAGGATTCTGCTTTTTCATTTCCAGCCCACTTAAGGAGCTATCATCGCACCGCAACCACCTCAGAATGGGATGGGGTGCATAAGTGCCCCCTCCCACATCAGCATTTTTCCATAAAGCCCCACGACACCACTCCCATGTTCTACCAACGGCTTCTTTTCGAAGAACGATCAATAACCCCATTAGCAAGAAGGCAGGCAACCTTGGATTGCTGCTTGCAGGGGCTCGGCCCAGAGGGCAGGCAGGGACCAAGGATGACATGTCCAGGCCTTTTCGATTCAAGACCGCTTCATCAATTAACTCCGCACAAGCGCACAGCGAGCCCACCTCCTACTGCGCCAGTCCAAACCACTCTTCCCCTGCTATAATATATTTCTGAGCTGCCAGAACTGTGTTTTCACTGGAGCCCAGCTGTCAATTAAATGGGAAAGACCAGTTGCCAGCTAGACAGGGCCATTTGTCCTGCAGACAAGACCACCAGACTCACACACAGACACACACACGTAATATTTCCGTCGCTGTGCAGAGCAATTGCAGCTGCAAGACAGCCCAGCTTAAGTCACAAGGGAAACAGCCTTTGACAAGGCTCATCTCTCCCGCCCGCCCCCAATTTCTTCCCATCGCACATCTACCTCATTACCAAGAACTCTGGATCGACAGCAATTGAGCAGAACTGAATACTAATAGCATGATATGGCCTGATCCGAAAGCTTGTGTAGAACTGGGAGAATCTCACTTTTCATTTTGTATAGAAAGCAAATTCCAAGGCAGTCACATTGCAGAGTGAGGGAAAGCCCCAAACCCACATGGCACCTTTGACCGAGACATTGGTCTTTTATGCATGGCTGCTTCACTCGCCGTCACCCCTCCGACGTCTTCGGGTCTTTGTTTGGATTAAGCATGCAGTTTCCAACCGTCAGAGGTCGCCTCGCTCTCCCCCTGCATTTCCCCCGCATTTTGAGGAACCTGTTTTATCTCGAATTTGAAAACGTGGGCAAAAGTGAGAAAACGCAGGGGGAGAGCAGGGCGACCTCTCACAGTCAGAAATGGCATGCATAATCCAGACAAAGTCATGGGAGGGGTCTCCCTATGAAGCCTGCTGGGTGACCTTGGGCCAGTTACAGTTCTCTTAGAACCCTCTCAGCCCACGCAGAGGCATGCAATGGAAAACCACCTCCCAACGTCTCCTGCCTTGAAAACCCTACGGGGCCGCCATAAGTCAACTGTGACTTGTCGGCGTGCACACGCACACAGAGAGTTTTAATTTCTTTTCACTGGCACCAGAATCGCTACAATAAAGATAGCATCTGTCCAAAAACCTCTCTCCCGGCAAGGGTGGGATATAAAAACAGGACTTCTGAGCCCTTCTATCATCTTAGAGCAAGAGAGGCATCTCCGGCCATCTGACTTCCAACAGGAAGCAATTCAGATGCTCACGCACGCCAGGAAGTCTGGACTTGCTCGGAGAGGAATGTGCCCGGTTACACCTCCTGCCTGGGTGCTGTATGAAATGCGTCAGATTTGCATTTTCAAGCTGGAATCAATGCTCTAAATAAAAATTCCCAGAGCTGGAGGGGAGAATTCCAGCCCAGCGGTGTACTCCCTGCTCCAGGTGGGCCTTGAGGAGGAAAGCTTATGAAACTCCAGCTGTCTTGACAGTACAGAACAAGAGGCCGGGAGAAAGGACTCAATCACACACCAAGCACATCAGCGATGCCTAGCCAAAAGGGATTCCATAAGTGACCATACATTTTTTTTAATTTTTTTTATTTATTTCAGAAAAGTAAATGTAACATCCATTTAACAACCATTATAATAACAATCATAAAAAGATCTCTATAGTGTTGTTAAAAAAAAACATAGTAATGAATTAAACAGTGGCTTCCCCACCACCTCCCTCTGCTTCAAGATAGATTAGTATATTTCTTACATTTATAGTATTGATCCTAATATTAATATTAAAGATAAGTCTAATTAATAATCATTAATAGATACAGAATGGATCAATTCAATGTATAACCTTCTAATTTTCCTGAATGTAATTCTGTTTTCACAATAAATTCTCCATACCTCCCATTCTCCCATAAACTGTTCATTGTCTCTTTGATTTATCAAAGCAGTTAATTTCGCCATTTCCACTAATTCTAACATTTTCAATATCCAATCTCTTTTTTTTTTTTTGAAACTCCCACCTTTGTGTATTTAAGTTTGCAGAATGAGCCATAAAATGTATGGTCAGCTGTCGATAACATAACAGATATATATGTGGTGGTACTTGTGATAAAGCTAAAGAGTTTGGGACATTGATATATTATGAAATCAGATT